>NC_133324.1:964629021-964936482 GCF_042186555.1 Aquarana catesbeiana
TTATTGTATGTGTCAGCAGGTGGAGAGTGAAACTGCATGGAGGGGGGTGGGCCCCAAGAAATTTTTTGCCCAAGGTCCAATCAATATTAAAGATGGCCCTGCATGGAACGACTATGTTCTCACAAAGACTGAGCATGCATCTGACCCCAATCTATTTTGGAAGGCAGGCAAGGCTGTTTTACGGGGCAAAATCATCTTGTACACTACCCAATTCAAAAAGCATTGCTTAGAACAATATTTCCAAGCAATCAATGCTCTCCGTAAAGCCCAAGCTGATCTAGCCCAACATCGCTCTTCAGAGACCCCACAGACTTGGCTAGCTGCTAAACACTGCTTTGACCTATGGGCTGATCAAAGAGAACAGATTAAGACCTCCTTTCATGCCTTCCAATTTCATAAATATGGCAATAGGGGCCCTATACACCTACTCATATTCTAGCATTGAGGGACGTCAAAGGGACCTTTACAACTTCACAACCAGAAATAACCTCCTTACTGACTGAATTCTATCAACAACTATATTCTGAGGACCCTGTTGACTTGAACAAAGCAAATTCTCTTCTTGCCTCCGTTAAACTGCCTACACTGTCAGACGCCCAAAATCCCTAAATGCCGCTATCTCATTTACTGAAATTCGCTTTACCATTCAACAATTACCAAAAAAAGCACCTGGCCTTGATGAGTAATTAGCGGACTTCTAAAAGTTGACCGGGGATTATATACCACACACCCTACGGCATATCTTTACTGGTATATGGGAAGGTGGGCCCTATCTCTCTATGGGATCAATGGTGCTATAGGCAAAACAGGGAAAAGACCTGACAATTCCGGGATCATATCGCCCTATCTCCTTAATCAATGTTGACTCTAAAATTATTGCATCCCGACTAGCCTCTATTCTTCCTACACTCATCCAACCCGGTGAAGGTGGGGTTAGTTACAGGTAGGTCAACAGTTTTTAACATTTGTAAAGTCATACTTGCCCTGGAGCATGCCAAACTTCACCCGAAAAAAGACATGGACATTCTTTCTCTCGAAGCGGAAAAAGCCTTTGATAATACCAGCTTCCAGTGGTTATTTCTGGTGATGAGGAAGTTTGGGATCCAGGGCCCAGTAGCAAATCTCATACAAGCAATGTACTCTGCTCCCACAGAAAAGCTGGATGCTATGCTACAGAACTTTGGGCCCACCAAGTGCTTCTATTCCTGCTGGAAAGTCTTTATAGAATCCTCTCTCACTGATGGAAATCCAACAACTCATGGCTAGGGATAAGCTTCGAGTATGAGTCAAACCCATGTTCGACTCGAACATTGCCTGTTCGATTGTTCCTCGAATTGTGAACGGTATGGAAAATTCGAGTGGCGCGTCATGGCCCATAATTCACTGCGGCATTGCAGTGCATTGCTGGCTGATGATTGGCCAAGCATGCACTATGACCCGCATGTTTGGCCAATCACAGCGCCGTCTGTACAGAGATGTAATTGGCCAAAGCCAAGGTGGCTTTGGCCAATTATGGCTCAGGGGGTTTGGTACATGCCCCACACTATATAAGGCCGCCTGCGTGGCAGCCTGGTGTAGTGTGATGCGGCGGCAGAGAGATAGACAGAGAGAAAGTGTCATTTAATTTAAGTTAGAGTAGGCAGGCGAGTCAGTTAGCTGCACTTACAGTGTATTGTGTATATATATATATATATGCATCCTAGGTGTTGTGTGTGTGTGTATGTGTGTGCATGTATATATATATATATATATATATATATATATATATATATATATATATATATATATATATATATATATATATATATATATATAATATACACTGTATTCAGTTTAGCTAGATCCGTTCCTGTTATTCTCTTCCTAATATACTGGCAGGAAGGCAGGTGTTTCTACAGTATTTACAGTTAGTGTACTGTGTCCTACTGCACAGTGTGCACCCAAAGTTACCTGAAGAAAATTGCTGGTGTTCTTCTGATCCTATTAGTACCACAGGCAGGCAGCTGCAGTATTAAAAGTTAGTGTACTGTGTCCTCTGCACAGTGTGCACCTAAAGCTACCTGACAATTTCTGGTGTTCTGATCCTAATAATACCACAGGCAGACAGCTGCAGTATTTACAGTTAGTGTACTGTGTTCTCTGCACAGAGTGCACCTAAAGCTACCTGAAGAAAATTGCTGATGTTCTTCTGATCCTATTAGTACCACAGGCAGGCAGCTGCAGTATTTATAGTTAGTGTACAGCGTCCACTGCATAATGTTCACCTAAAGCTACCTGAAGACAATTGCTGGTGTTCTGATCCTATTAATACCACAGGCAGGCAGCTGCAGTATTTAGAGTTAGAGTACTGTGTCCTCTGCACAGTGTGCACCTAAAGCTACCTGAAGACAATTGCTGGTGTTCTTCTGATCCTATTAGTACCACGGGGAGGCAGCTGCAGTATTTACAGTTAGTGTACTGTGTCCTTTGCACAGTGTGCACCTAAAGCTACCTGAAGACAATTGCTGGTGTTCTTCTGATCCTATTAGTACCACAGGCAGGCAGCTGCAGTATTTAATATTAGTGTACTGTGTCCTCTGCACAATGTGCACCTAAAGCTACCTGAAGACAATTGCTGGTGTTCTTCTGATCCTATTAGTACCACAGGCAGGCAGCTGAAGAATTTACAGTTAGTGTACTGTGTCCTCTGCACAGTGTGCACCTCTAGCTACCCGAAGACAATTGCTGGTGTTCTTCTGATCCTAATAATACCACAGGCAAGCAGCTGCAGTATTTACAGTTAGTGTACTGTGTCCTCTGCACAGTGTGCACCTAAAGCTACCTGAAGACAATTGCTGGTGTTCTTCTGATCCTATTAATACCACAGGCAGGCAGCTGCAGTATTTACAGTTAGTGTACTGTGTCCTCTGCACAGTGTGCACCTAAAGCTACCTGAAGACAATTGCTGGTGTTCTTCTGATCCTATTAGTACCACAGGCAGGCAGCTGCAGTATTTAATGTTAGTGTACTGTGTCCTCTGAACAATGTGCACCTAAAGCGACCTAAAAACAATTGCTGGTGTTCTTCTCATCCTATTAGTACCACAGGCAGGCAGCTGCAGTATTTACAGTTAGTGTACGGTGTCCTCTGCACAGTGTGCACCTAAAGCTACCTGAAGAAAATTGCTAGTGTTCTTCTGATTGTATTAGTACCACAGGCAGGCAGCTGCAATATTTACAGTTAGTGTACTATTTCCTGTGCACAGTGTGCACCTAAAGCTACCTGAAGACAATTGCTGGTGTTCTTCTGATCCTATTAGTACCACAGGCAGGCAGCTGCAGTATTTACAATTAGTGCACTGTGTCCTCTGCACAATGTGCACCTAAAGCTACCTAAAAACAATTGCTGGTGTTCTTCTGATCCTATTAGTACCACAGGCAGGCAGCTGCAGTATTTAATGTTAGTGTACTGTGTCCTCTGCACAGTGTGCACCTAAAGCCACCTGAAGACAATTGCTGATGTTCTTCAGATCCTATTAGTACCACAGGCAGGCAGCTGCAGTATTTACAGTTAGTGTACTGTATCCTCTGCACAGCGTGCACCTAAAGCTACCTGAAGACAATTGCTGGTGTTCTTCTGATCCTATTAGTACCACGGGGAGGCAGCTGCAGTATTTATAGTTAGTGTACTGTGTCCTTTGCACAGTGTGCACCTAAAGCTACCTGAAGACAATTGCTGGTGTTCTTCTGATCCTATTAGTACCACAGGCAGGCAGCGCAATATTTAATGTTAGTGTACTGTGTCCTCTGCACAATGTGCACCTAAAGCTACCTAAAAACAATTGCTGGTGTTCTTCTCATCCTATTAGTACCACAGGCAGGCAGCTGCAGTATTTACAGTTAGTGTACTGTCTCCTGTGCACAGTGTACACCTAAAGCTACCTGAAGAAAATTGCTGTTGTTCTTCTGATCCTAATACCCCAGGCAAGCAGCTGCAGTATTTACAGTTAGTGCACTGCGTCCTCTGCACAAAAGCTACCTGAAGACAATTGCTGGTGTTCTTCTGATCGTAATAATACCACAGGCAAGTGGCTGCAGTATTTACAGTTAGTGTACTGTGTCCTCTGCACAGTGTGCACCTAAAGCTACCTGAAGAAAATTGCTGATGTTCTTCTGATCCTATTATTACCACAGGCAGGCAGCTGCAGTATTTATAGTTAGTGCACAGTGTCCACTGCATAGTGTGCACCTAAAGCTACCTGAAGACAATTGCTGGTGTTCTGACCCTATTAATACCACAGGGAGGCAGCTACATTATTTACAGTTAGTGTACTGTGTCCTCTGCACAGTGCACCTAAAGCTACCTGAAGACAATTGCTGGTGTTCTTCTGATCCTATTAGTACCACAGGCAGGCAGCTGCAGTATTTAATGTTAGTGTACTGTGTCCTCTGCACAGTGTGCACCTAAAGCCACCTGAAGACAATTGCTGATGTTCTTCAGATCCTATTAGTACCACAGGCAGGCAGCTGCAGTATTTACAGTTAGTGTTAGTGTACTGTATCCTCTGCACAGTGTGCACCTAAAGCTACCTGAAGACAATTGCTGGTGTTCTTCTGATCCTATTAGTACCACGGGGAGGCAGCTGCAGTATTTATAGTTAGTGTACAGTGTCCTTTGCACAGTGTGCACCTAAAGCTACCTGAAGACAATTGCTGGTGTTCTTCTGATCCTATTAGTACCAAAGGCAGGCAGCTGCAGTATTTACAGTTAGTGTACTGTATCCTCTGCACAGTGTGTACCTAAAGCTACCTGAAGACAATTGCTGGTGTTCTTCTGATCCTAATACCACAGGCAAGCAGCTGCAGTATTTACAGTTAGTGCACTGCGTCCTCTGCACAAAAGCTACCCGAAGACAATTGCCTGTGTTCTTCTGATCCTAATAATACCACAGGCAAGTGGCTGCAGTATTTACAGTTAGTGTACTGTGTCCTCTGCACAGTGTGCACCTAAAGCTACCTGAAGAAAATTGCTGATGTTTTTCTGATCCTATTATTACCACAGGCAGGCAGCTGCAGTTTTATAGTTAGTGCACAGTGTCCACTGCATAGTGTGCACCTAAAGCTACCTGAAGACAATTGCTGGTGTTCTGACCCTATTAATACCACAGGCAGGCAGCTACAATATTTACAGTTAGTGTGCTGTGTCCTCTGCACAGTGCACCCAAAGCTACCTGAAGACAATTGCTGGTGTTCTTCAGAACCTAATAATACCACAGGCAAGCAGCTGCAGTATTTAAAGTTAGTGTACTGTGTCCTCTGCACAGTGTGCACCTAAAGCTACCTGAAGAAAATTGCTGTTGTTCTTCTGATCCTATTAGTACCACGTGCAGGCAGCTGCAGTATTTATAGTTAGTGTACTGTGTCCTCTGCACAGTGTGCACCTAAAGCTACCTGAAGAAAATTGCTGATGTTCTTCTGATCCTATTAGTACCACGTGCAGGCAGCTGCAGTATTTATAGTTAGTGTACAGCGTCCACTGCATAATGTGCACCTAAAGCTACCAGAAGACAATTGCTGGTGTTCTGATCCTATTAATACCACAGGCAGGCAGCTGCAGTATTTACAGTTAGTGTATTGTGTCCTCTTCACAGTTTGCACCTAAAGCTACCTGAAGACAATTGCTGGTGTTCTGATCCTATTAATACCATAGGCAGGCAGCTGCAGTAATTATAGTTAGTGTATTGTGTCCTTTTCACAGTGTGCACCTAAAGCTACCTGAAGAAAATTGCTGGTGTTCCTCTGATCCTATTAGTACCACAGGCAGGCAGCTGCAGTATTTATAGTTAGTGTACAGTGTCCACTGCATAGTGTGCACCTAAAGCTACCTGAAGACAATTGCTGGTGTTCTTCTGATCCTATTAGTACCACAGGCAGGCAGCGCAGTATTTAATGTTAGTGTACTGTGTCCTCTGCACAATGTGCACCTAAAGCTACCTAAAAACAATTGCTGGTGTTCTTCTCATCCTATTAGTACCACAGGCAGGCAGCTGCAGTATTTACAGTTAGTGTACTGTCTCCTGTGCACAGTGTACACCTAAAGCTACCTGAAGAAAATTGCTGGTGTTCTTCTGATCCTATTAGTACCAAAGGCAGGCAGCTGCAGTATTTACAGTTAGTGTACTGTATCCTCTGCACAGTGTGCACCTAAAGCTACCTGAAGACAATTGCTGGTGTTCTTCTGATCCTAATACCACAGGCAAGCAGCTGCAGTATTTACAGTTAGTGCACTGCGTCCTCTGCACAAAAGCTACCTGAAGACAATTGCTGGTGTTCTTCTGATCCTAATAATACCACAGGCAAGTGGCTGCAGTATTTACAGTTAGTGTACTGTGTCCTCTGCACAGTGTGCACCTAAAGCTACCTGAAGAAAATTGCTGATGTTCTTCTGATCCTATTATTACCACAGGCAGGCAGCTGCAGTTTTATAGTTAGTGCACAGTGTCCACTGCATAGTGTGCACCTAAAGCTACCTGAAGACAATTGCTGGTGTTCTGACCCTATTAATACCACAGGCAGGCAGCTACATTATTTACAGTTAGTGTACTGTGTCCTCTGCACAGTGCACCTAAAGCTACCTGAAGACAATTGCTGGTGTTCTTCTGATCCTATTAGTACCACAGGCAGGCAGCTGCAGTATTTACAGTTAGTGCACTGTGTCCTCTGCACAAAAGCTACCTGAAGACAATTGCTGGTGTTCTTCAGAACCTAATAATACCACAGGCAAGCAGCTGCAGTATTTACAGTTAGTGTACTGTGTCCTCTGCACAGTGTGCACCTAAAGCTACCTGAAGAAAATTGCTGATGTTCTTCTGATCCTATTAGTACCACATGCAGGCAGCTGCAGTATTTATAGTTAGTGTACAGCGTCCACCGCATAATGTGCACCTAAAGCTACCAGAAGACAATTGCTGGTGTTCTGATCCTATTAATACCACAGGCAGGCAGCTGCAGTATTTACAGTTAGTGTATTGTGTCCTCTTCACAGTTTGCACCTAAAGCTACCTGAAGACAATTGCTGGTGTTCTGATCCTATTAATACCATAGGCAGGCAGCTGCAGTAATTATAGTTAGTGTATTGTGTCCTTTTCACAGTGTGCACCTAAAGCTACCTGAAGAAAATTGCTGGTGTTCCTCTGATCCTATTAGTACCACAGGCAGGCAGCTGCAGTATTTATAGTTAGTGTGCAGTGTCCACTGCATAGTGTGCACCTAAAGCTACCTGAAGACAATTGCTGGTGTTCTTTTGATCCTATTAGTACCACGGGGAGGCAGCTGCAGTATTTACAGTTAGTGTACTGTGTCCTTTGCACAGTGTGCACCTAAAGCTACCTGAAGACAATTGCTAGTGTTCTCCTGATCGTATTAGTACCACAGACAGGCAGCTGCAGTATTTACAGTTAGTTTACTATTTCCTGTGCACAGTGTGCACCTAAAGCTACCTGAAGAAAATTGCTGGTGTTCTTCTGATCCTATTAGTACCACAGGCAGGCAGCTGCAGTATTTACAGTTAGTGTACTGTATCCTCTGCACAGTGTGCACCTAAAGCTACCTGAAGACAATTGTTGGTGTTCTTCTGATCCTATTAGCACCACAGGCAGGCAGCTGCAATATTTATAGTTAGTGTATAGCGTCCACCGCATAGTGTGCACCTAAAGCTACCTTAAGACAATTGCTGGTGTTCTTCTGATCTTATTAGTACCACAGGCAGGCAGCTGCAGTATTTACAGTTAGTGTACTGTGTCCTTTGCACAGTGTGCACCTAAAGCTACCTGAAGACAATTGCTGGTGTTCTTCTGATCCTATTAGTACCACAGGCAGGCAGCGCAGTATTTAATGTTAGTGTACTGTGTCCTCTGCACAATGTGCACCTAAAGCTACCTAAAAACAATTGCTGGTGTTCTTCTCATCCTATTAGTACCACAGGCAGGCAGCTGCAGTATTTACAGTTAGTGTACTGTCTCCTGTGCACAGTGTACACCTAAAGCTACCTGAAGAAAATTGCTGGTGTTCTTCTGATCCTATTAGTACCAAAGGCAGGCAGCTGCAGTATTTACAGTTAGTGTACTGTATCCTCTGCACAGTGTGCACCTAAAGCTACCTGAAGACAATTGCTGGTGTTCTTCTGATCCTAATACCACAGGCAAGCAGCTGCAGTATTTACAGTTAGTGCACTGCGTCCTCTGCACAAAAGCTACCTGAAGACAATTGCTGGTGTTCTTCTGATCCTAATACCACAGGCAAGCAGCTGCAGTATTTACAGTTAGTGCACTGCGTCCTCTGCACAAAAGCTACCTGAAGACAATTGCTGGTGTTCTTCTGATCCTAATAATACCACAGGCAAGTGGCTGCAGTATTTACAGTTAGTGTACTGTGTCCTCTGCACAGTGTGCACCTAAAGCTACCTGAAGAAAATTGCTGATGTTCTTCTGATCCTATTATTACCACAGGCAGGCAGCTGCAGTTTTATAGTTAGTGCACAGTGTCCACTGCATAGTGTGCACCTAAAGCTACCTGAAGACAATTGCTGGTGTTCTGACCCTATTAATACCACAGGCAGGCAGCTACATTATTTACAGTTAGTGTACTGTGTCCTCTGCACAGTGCACCTAAAGCTACCTGAAGACAATTGCTGGTGTTCTTCTGATCCTATTAGTACCACAGGCAGGCAGCTGCAGTATTTACAGTTAGTGCACTGTGTCCTCTGCACAAAAGCTACCTGAAGACAATTGCTGGTGTTCTTCAGAACCTAATAATACCACAGGCAAGCAGCTGCAGTATTTACAGTTAGTGTACTGTGTCCTCTGCACAGTGTGCACCTAAAGCTACCTGAAGAAAATTGCTGATGTTCTTCTGATCCTATTAGTACCACATGCAGGCAGCTGCAGTATTTATAGTTAGTGTACAGCGTCCACCGCATAATGTGCACCTAAAGCTACCAGAAGACAATTGCTGGTGTTCTGATCCTATTAATACCACAGGCAGGCAGCTGCAGTATTTACAGTTAGTGTATTGTGTCCTCTTCACAGTTTGCACCTAAAGCTACCTGAAGACAATTGCTGGTGTTCTGATCCTATTAATACCATAGGCAGGCAGCTGCAGTAATTATAGTTAGTGTATTGTGTCCTTTTCACAGTGTGCACCTAAAGCTACCTGAAGAAAATTGCTGGTGTTCCTCTGATCCTATTAGTACCACAGGCAGGCAGCTGCAGTATTTATAGTTAGTGTGCAGTGTCCACTGCATAGTGTGCACCTAAAGCTACCTGAAGACAATTGCTGGTGTTCTTTTGATCCTATTAGTACCACGGGGAGGCAGCTGCAGTATTTACAGTTAGTGTACTGTGTCCTTTGCACAGTGTGCACCTAAAGCTACCTGAAGACAATTGCTAGTGTTCTCCTGATCGTATTAGTACCACAGACAGGCAGCTGCAGTATTTACAGTTAGTTTACTATTTCCTGTGCACAGTGTGCACCTAAAGCTACCTGAAGAAAATTGCTGGTGTTCTTCTGATCCTATTAGTACCACAGGCAGGCAGCTGCAGTATTTACAGTTAGTGTACTGTATCCTCTGCACAGTGTGCACCTAAAGCTACCTGAAGACAATTGTTGGTGTTCTTCTGATCCTATTAGCACCACAGGCAGGCAGCTGCAATATTTATAGTTAGTGTATAGCGTCCACCGCATAGTGTGCACCTAAAGCTACCTTAAGACAATTGCTGGTGTTCTTCTGATCTTATTAGTACCACAGGCAGGCAGCTGCAGTATTTACAGTTAGTGTACTGTGTCCTTTGCACAGTGTGCACCTAAAGCTACCTGAAGACAATTGCTGGTGTTCTTCTGATCCTATTAGTACCACAGGCAGGCAGCGCAGTATTTAATGTTAGTGTACTGTGTCCTCTGCACAATGTGCACCTAAAGCTACCTAAAAACAATTGCTGGTGTTCTTCTCATCCTATTAGTACCACAGGCAGGCAGCTGCAGTATTTACAGTTAGTGTACTGTCTCCTGTGCACAGTGTACACCTAAAGCTACCTGAAGAAAATTGCTGGTGTTCTTCTGATCCTATTAGTACCAAAGGCAGGCAGCTGCAGTATTTACAGTTAGTGTACTGTATCCTCTGCACAGTGTGCACCTAAAGCTACCTGAAGACAATTGCTGGTGTTCTTCTGATCCTAATACCACAGGCAAGCAGCTGCAGTATTTACAGTTAGTGCACTGCGTCCTCTGCACAAAAGCTACCTGAAGACAATTGCTGGTGTTCTTCTGATCCTAATAATACCACAGGCAAGTGGCTGCAGTATTTACAGTTAGTGTACTGTGTCCTCTGCACAGTGTGCACCTAAAGCTACCTGAAGAAAATTGCTGATGTTCTTCTGATCCTATTATTACCACAGGCAGGCAGCTGCAGTTTTATAGTTAGTGCACAGTGTCCACTGCATAGTGTGCACCTAAAGCTACCTGAAGACAATTGCTGGTGTTCTGACCCTATTAATACCACAGGCAGGCAGCTACATTATTTACAGTTAGTGTACTGTGTCCTCTGCACAGTGCACCTAAAGCTACCTGAAGACAATTGCTGGTGTTCTTCTGATCCTATTAGTACCACAGGCAGGCAGCTGCAGTATTTACAGTTAGTGTACTGTATCCTCTGCACAGTGTGCACCTAAAGCTACCTGAAGACAATTGTTGGTGTTCTTCTGATCCTATTAGCACCACAGGCAGGCAGCTGCAATATTTATAGTTAGTGTATAGCGTCCACCGCATAGTGTGCACCTAAAGCTACCTTAAGACAATTGCTGGTGTTCTTCTGATCTTATTAGTACCACAGGCAGGCAGCTGTAGTATTTACAGTTAGTGTACTGTGTCCTCTGCGCAGTGTGAACCTAAAGCTACCTGAAGACAATTGATGGTGTTCTTCTGATCCTATTAGTACCACAGACAGGCAGCTGCATAATCAGTATATATATATATACATCCCAGCTTTGTGCAGCTACGTCTCACTGCAGGCCATTAGTATGTCTGGAAGACCAACAAGGAGAGGCAGACAGTCACAAGCCAATAAAAGAGGGCAAGCAGGCTCTGTGTCTAGAGGCAACAGTGCTGGTCGTGGACACGGTGCATCCTCATTAACATGTTGCCGTGGGACACGATTGTCCCTTTGTTCGGCAGCCAGCCGTGTTGAGCCGCAACATGCCGAAGACTTGGTAGAGTGGATGACCAGGCCATCCTCATCCTCCTCATCCTTTCTCACCCAGGCTCAAGGTACTTTGTCTGGCAAAGCAGCTGCCAACGCGGCCTCTTCTCTCAGCTTAATGGCATCAGTCACTCCTTCCCTAGCTCCTCCATGTCCTCCTGAGGAGTTCCCCAAACTGTTTGACCACAGTGTTGGGTACATGCTCCAGGAGGATGCCCAGCATTTTGAAGGCTCCGATGATGGCACCAAGCTAGAGGAAGGCATTAACGTGAGCTCAGAGAGGGGGTGCCCAAGAAGGACAGCAATCTGGCAGTCATGTTCCCCCAGCTGCAGCATACTGCCAGCTTTGCTCCAGTGACGAGGAGGGAGGGGATGATGAGGAAGTCACTGACTCCAAGTTGGTGACTGATAGGAGAGAGGAGGAGGAGGCACATCTCCAATGAGGCAGGATGCTCTCCAGGGGCCAGCTTAAGGGCAGCACACTGACTGCATCACACCGCAGAGCTCCGCATGTGCAGGGCGCTGCCTTCTCTGCGCGTTATTCCAAAAGCCTTTTTTGAGACAAGTGCATCAGATCGCACCGCTGCTATTTGCAACATATGTCTCAAGTGTATCTTGCGTGGCCAAAACATCACCCGCTTGGGCACCACATGCTTGAACAGACATATGTCGACCTGCCATGCAGTTCGTTGGCAAGCGTACCGAAAAGACCCACATCAAAAAACAAAGCGGACCTCTCTTTGCTCCTCATCAGCTGGGATCCCCAACCCCACTATACCTTCAGTCCTCTCTGAAGCCTGCACTGAGAGGAATGAAGGTGTAGAATTAGGTGTGTCACAGCCAAGTACTTGCGGGCAATCTGCTATCAGTACACCGACGTTAGATTGTACCAGGCAAATTCACGTGCCCCAGCTGCTGCACCGCCGCAGTTGAATGCTAGCTTGGCTAAATTGCTAGCACTTCAACTGCTGCCTTTTCAGTTGGTAGACTCTGCCCCATTCTGTGAGTTTGTGGAATGTGCGGTTCCTCAGGGGCAGGTTCCCAAACGCCACTTTTTCTCATGGAAAGCAATTCCCGGCTCTCTACCGGCATGTGGAAGGCAATGTCTTGGCCTCGCTGGACAGGGCGGTCAGTGGTAAGCTGCATATTACCGCTGACTCATGGTCCAGCAGGCATAGACAGGTACGTTACCTATCTTTCACGGCGCACTGGGTGACTCTTCTGGCAGTTGGGAAGGATGCAGGACAGGTTGCAGTAGTGTTGGAGGTTGTTCCGCCACCACGCCTCCAAAATTCTACTAGTGGTGATTCTGCCACACCTCTCTCCTCCACCCCCTCCACTTCTTCTTCCTCCATGGCCTCTTCCTGTGCTGATTTGTCCTCGAGACCAGCGATGCTCTGTAGGTGTTCAAGGGGCTATGCAAGCACGCAGGTAAAAAGATGCCATGCGGTGCTTGAGCTGGTGTGCTTGGGGGACAGGAGCCACACTGGGGCAGAGATTCTGTCAGCTCTGCAGGGGCAGGTTCAGACGTGGTTGACGCCACGCCAGCTTAAGCCTGGAATGGTGGTTTGTGACAATGGCACCAACCTCCTCTCTGCCCTCCGACAGGGACAACTGACCCATGTGCCCTGTTTGGCTCACGTCCTTAACTTGGTGATGCAGAGGTTCTTTTGCAGGTACCCGGGCTTACAGGATGTCCTGAGGCAGGCCAGGAAAGTCTGTGTGCATTTCCGCTGGTCATATAATGCCAGTGCTCGGCTGGCTGACCTCCAAAAGGAATTTAACCTGCCCAAGAACCGCCTAATCTGTGACATGCCCACTAGGTGGAACTGAACGTTGGCCATGCTGCAGTGGCTGCACACGCAGCATTGGGCCATCAATGAGTACCTATGCGACTATGGCACCAGGACGTGTGCAGTGTATTGCTGTCTCCCAGGGGCACGCTGGAATATTTGTATCCTGAATATGCAGCGATGGGATTGTATTGAGCCTTCAGCATTGCTGATACTAAATCCAGGATCTAAGTGGTGAATCCAGTGTTGGCCCTCCTCCCTCTAATGGCTGCTCCCTTAATTAGGAATATTGTTTACATGCCCCTGATGAAATATTTAGCTATATCTAATATACTTTCTTACTGCTGATTGAACTTTCTCATGCTACCGTGACTTGCATAATTTTGCATTCCAATTTAAGATAGAGAGACATATTTCCTTCTCTGTCTCATCTTTGAACCTTGGCCGTGTCCTGAGGAAGCCTAACGGTGAAACGTGTAGACATACAAGGGCTCATTGCACAATAATCATAGATGCTATATGTTACAATTGTCATTGTTTTTTAGATATTGTATTTTTCAATAAATTTATATTTTTTATACTGCTATATCTTCTCCACTGGTTCTTAGTTTAAAAAGTCTGCCTCCCCGTTAATACTCAGTACTACCTTATTTTGTATACTCTATGGCACCAGGACAGTGTCAGGGGAGCTTGTTTTTTTTCCCCACGCCAGTGGGCTATGATCAGGGATGCATGCACTGTCCTGCCACCATTTGAGGAGGCCATGAGGATGGTGAGCAGTGACAGTGCATGCATCAGTGACATTGTCCCTCTTGTCCACCTGTTGGAGCACACACTGCGTGGAATAATGGACAGGGCACTTGAGACAGAACAGAGGGAGGAAGAGGAGGACTTCCTTACCTCTCAAGGCCCCCTTTATTGAGACAGTGTTCCTACGTGCCCGCCGATCACACAGGAAGAGGACGAGGAGGAGGAGGATTGTGTCAGCATGGAGGTGGAGCCTGGCACTCAGCATCAGCAGCAGTCTTCAAGGGATCATTTACAGTCCGAAGAAACCCATGGACTTGTACGTGGCTGGAAGGAGGTGGCTGTGGATCATGTCGTCCTTAGTGACCCAGAGGACTGCGGACCGAATGCCTGAGCAAACCTACGCTGCATGGCCTCCCTGATCCTGCAAAGCCTGCGGAAGGATCCTCGTATTCGTGGTATCAAGGGGAGGGATCATTACTGGTTGGCAACCCTCCTTGATCCACGTTACAAGGGTAAGGTTGCGGACCTTATCTTGCCGTCGCAGAGGGAGCAGAGGTTCCAGGAACCATCGCCAGTGTCTGATTCACATGGTGCAGGATTACCTAGGAGCAAAATCAGACTTGGACACCTTTCCCACCGAAAATACTCCGGGTTACTGGGTTTTGAGGATGGATCACTGGCCAGAGCTTGCACAGTATGCAATTGAGCTACTGGCCTGTCCTGCATCCAGCGTTCTTTTGGAACGCACATTTAGTGCTGCTGGAGGCTTTGTAACTGATCACAGGGTGCGCCTGTCCACCGAATCAGTCGATCGGCTGACGTTCATAAAAATGAATTAGTCTTGGATCACCAGCTACCAAGCACCTGATGCTGATGTAACAGAATATGCTGCCTATGCCTATGCTGATGCTGAGTGACTATCCTGTTATGCTGAGTGACAATCCTCTTCCTCCTCAATTTTCATGCTGATAGCTTGTAAGAACATTTTTGGTTCTGGGCACCGCCACCAGTGGCTAAGGCCCAATTTTTCTGCCCCTGTTTAACAGGGGCATTTAATTATTTTTGATGCAATACTTTGCAGCAGTGCTCATTCCTGCGCTCCAACTATAGTATCTGTGAGGGGTTGCAGTGTTGTGGCAGCAGTGGCTAAGGCCCAATTTTTCTGCCCCTGTTTAACAGGGGTGTATAATTACAATTTTTGATGCAATACTTTGCAGTAGGGCTCATTCCTGCGCTCCAACTAGAGTATCTGTGAGGGGTTGCAGTGTTGTGGCACCAGCACCAGTGCCCAAGGCCCTATTTTTCAGCCCCTGTTTAACAGGGGCAGATAATTACAATTTTTGATGCAATACTTTGCAGCAGGGCTCATTCCTGCGCTCCAAATATAGCATCTGTGAGAGGTTGCAGTGTTGTGGCACCAGTGCCCAATTTTTCTGCCCCTGTTCAACAGGGACATGTAATTACAATTCTTGATCTAATATTTCACAGCAGGGCCCATTCCTGCGCCCACCAAGAGTAACTGTGAGGGCTTACAGTGTTGTGGCAACACCACCACCACCTAAGGCCTAATTTTTCAGCCCCTGATCAACAGGTGCATGTAATTACAATTCGTGATATAATATTTCACAGCAGGGCCCATTCCAGTGCCCACCAAGAGTAACTGTGAGGACTTACAGTGTTGTGGCACCAGCACCACCAAAGGCCCAATTTTTAATTTTTCTACCACTGTTCAACAATGGCATGTAATTACAATTCTTGATATAATATTTCACAGCAGGGCCTATTCCTGCGCCCACCAAAAGTAACTGTGAGGGCTTACAGTGTTGTGGCAACACCAACACCTAAGGCCCCAATTTCTGCAGAGTATATAGGGCAGGCCCCTACTTTCAAACATCCAACTTACAAATGACTCCTACTTGCAAACGGAAGGATACAACAGGAAGTGGGATTAAATCTACCCCTAGGAAGGGAAATTCTCTCCTGTAAGATTTAATATGGGAAAAACGTGTCTCCTCTCCACTGATGATTCATCACCAATCCTTGTTTCACTAAAAACCCCAAATTTTCAAAAAACATTTGTCATTGGGACAGAAAGTGAGGTGAAATCTTCTGAAGAGGTGCACAGACAGCAAAACAAATGTTACAGGGGTGATAACCCTTCCCTATGTTTTCCAAAAAGCTTAAAAATAGATTTTTTTGGCTGGAGCTACCCTTTAAAAATGTACCAGTTCAAAATTACAAACAGATTCTACTTAACAACAAGCCTACAGTCCCTGTCTTGTTTGCACCACCTTTATACTGCTGTTCAGAGTATATAGGGCCTGGGGGCCCCATGCCGTTTGTCTCACTGATTTTCATCCATATTGTCGGAACCCGACATTACATTAAAGCCGCAAGCAGTTTTAAATGACTTTTATTCCTTTACAAATGCCATTTTGTGCAGGGACTGTCCTAAGGTTGGGAAACACGCACCACTTTACAGGCATACTATAGACACCCCCAGGTATGATATTTAAAGGAATATTTCACTTTTTTTTCACTTTAAGCATCATTAAAATCACTGCTCCCGAAAAAACGGCCGTTTTAAAACTTTTTTTGCCTTGATACATGTCCCCTGGGGCAGGACCCGGGTCCCCAAACCCTTTTTAGGACAGTAACTTGCATGTTAGCCTTTAAAATTAGCACTTTTTTGAACGTTCAAGTCCCATAGACTTTAACGGGGTTCTAAGGTTTGCGCGAACTTTCGGTCCGTTCGCAGGTTCTGGTGCGAACCGAACCGGGGGGATGTTCAGCTTATCCCTACTCATGGCCACCTTTCAATACACTGCATGGTATGCCAAGGCAAACCTTACCCATTTCTTGGGCAAACTCAAATTACTTGACTTAAAACCCAACAGAAATTGGCATCCACTGCCCCTTCTACGGCAGTCCAGGATGGCCTCCACCTCGTACTCCTTAATCCCTTTAATCATAGAGTGAGCTGGAGGACGGGCTCCACATTCCCCAAAGGGGTTTGGTGCCACAGGCTTCAGGAGGGAGGCATGAAAGACAGGGTGGATCCGGTAAGTTGAAGCAGTTTGATTTTGTAGACAACAGGGTTGAATCGGGACAGGACAGGGAAGGGCCCAATGAACTTAGGGCCCAATTTCTTGGAGGGACAGGCCAACTTCAAATGCCTGGTAGACAGCCAAACCTTGCCTCCCGGTTGGAGATCCAGGTCCACATGTTGCCTTTGATCATAGATGTTCTTTTAAATCCGCTGTGCCTTGGCATTGGTATCCTTTAGGAGCTCTAACTTGTTGTTAGAAACTCCACTCTGTTCCAGACAGCTGGGACCAAAGCGAAAGCAGGTAGGACAGGGAAAAAAGAAGGGTGGTACCGCAGGTTGGCGTAGAATGGTGATTGTTTAGTGGTAGAATGTATTGCATTGTTGTATGAAAATTCTGTGCAAGGAAGTTAGGACACCCAATTGTCTTGGACAAAGGTGGAGAAACAACAAAGGTACTGTTCAAGAGTTTGGTTTGTGCGTTCCCCTTGTCCATTGGTCTGAGGGTGGTAGGCTGAAGTGTAGTGGTTCTAGAGCAAAACAGAGCTCCTTCCAGAATTTAAAGGTAAATTGGACCCCACGATCTGAATATTGCTGGGGACCCCATGGAGGCGTATGGTCTCTTTGATAAAAGCCTGAGCTGTTTCTGGGGTGGAAGAAGTGCCAAACATAGGAATAAAATGAGCCATTTTTGTAAGGCGGTCCACAACAACAAATATGGATGTAAACTCATCAGAGGGTGGTAGCTCCACTATGTAATTCATGCTGATCTGTCCCCAGGGTCTAGAGGGAACAGGCAGGGGGCGTAGGAGACCCCATGATTAATTATTTTCTGTGATTGCATACCGGCAGGAATTTAGGTAATAACAAACACAAAATTTCCGCGCTCAAAGACAGAACCAATATGCAGAATCCCCTAAATCACACCTCCCAAAGGGGGTGAGATAAGGTAACTGAGAAAAGGAAGGGTAGGGGTGTGTGGCGCTCCCTATGGCGGGGTATCTTGTAAAGTGGCTGTGCTCTGACCCCTAAAAATAAACCTTATGAAAACCTCTTAAGAAATAATAATTTGTAGCATATAAATTCATATAAGTGTGTGAAAATCTGTATGTAGCACATATACCACTAACATATAAAGTGACTAGAACGTCTATTTCCAGTGGGAGAAATCAAAGTGTCCCCTAATGCCCCACAATAGATGACATAAAAAATATATATACCCTAAAAGGTATCTTATGAAGTGATAATAAGTGTCCACTCCAACAGGTGAAAACAGATATACTGATCAAAATAAATTAGAATACATTGTGAACATCAGTCCCATAAGAAAAATATATAAAAATATAAATGAAAAAATGTGAAGCTCCAAAATGGCGAAATGTTCATATAAATGGTGACTCTTGTTGTAAAAAATGATATCCGGTGACTTCCGTGCTCCCCCTTAAGGGTCCCCACTCACCAGCTTCTCATACCCCTGCAGGGGTGATAGGCATGTAGCAGCAGAAAATGAAGGGCTTCCCAGATCCAATGCAGGCATCAACACGTGTCTCCTCTGTGACCCAGCTCCAAACAGTGGATGGTGCACCAACTTCTTTCATCACGTCCTCATAGGAAAAAACAGGGCTCCCATAGTGTAGTAGTTTTATAAAAGGATTTTATTTAAAAAAGCAACCAATACAATCAATCATGACTCCCCATGCAAGGGCAGCCAAAAAACTCACACTAATCGTGGGAAAAAAAAATAGAAAGAGGGAGCTATGGATGAGGCACATCAGCCGAACGGCAAGCGTTCCAAGCTCGCTCTGACTTCCGGGTGTGATGTAAGTGCGTAGCTCTGACTTACGCATTTCATCATCGACGTTGTCAAAGGCGTCTTTGACGTCGATGACGAAACGCGTAAGTTTCACATTTTTTCATTTATATTTTTATATATTTTTCTTATGAGACTGATGTTCACAATGTATTCTAATTTATTTTGATCAGTATATCTGTTTTCACCTGTTGGAGTGGACACTTATTATCACTTCATAAGATACCTTTTAGGGTATATATATTTTTTATGTCATCTATTGTGGGGCATTAGGGGACACTTTGATTTCTCCCACTGGAAATAGACGTTCTAGTCACTTTATATGTTAGTGGTATATGTGTTACATACAGATTTTCACACACTTATATGTATTTATATGCTACAAATTATTATTTTTTAAGAGGTTTTCATAAGGTTTATTTTTAGGGGTCAGAGCACAGCCACTTTACAAGATACCCCGCCATAGGGAGCGCCACACACCCCTACCCTTTCTTTTCTCAGGAATTGAGTTAAGCGTGGCAGTCTACCTTGAGGGTAGGTCACCAAAAGGTTTGCAAGAGCAGATCAGTGGTTTTGGTCACCCCAAAATGCCCTGCTAACTTGTTTTCATGGCAGAGTTTGAGCACAGGAACTCTTAGTTGAAGGGGCACAAACACAGCATGGTCATGGAAGAAAAGTCCACCCTTTTCTTGCAAATGTTCTCCTGAGGGCAGTTGGTCTAGAGAGGAGGCCAGTTTAATCCTGGACATGGGGTCATCTGTAAGTAGGAGGAAATTATAGGCAGGGAGTATCGCATCTGTCGTGAGCGAGTTATCTAATGTGGGATACATGCGGGATAGAGCATCAGGTTTACAATTCTGGATGCGGGACAGTACGTGATATGCATTTGAAATCAGGTGAGAAGAAGAGAGCCCATCTGGCTTGTCTAGGTCTGAGACATTTAGCTGTATGGAGTTATTCCAAAGTTCTATGATGAGTTTAGATAAGTATAGGCTGCAAGGCTCCTTCCAATAAATATCGCCATTCTTCCAGGGCCAGTTTAATAGCAAGGAGTTCCGGTCCCTTACATCATAGTTCCTTTCGGCTGGGGACAACTTCCTGAAAAAAAAGGCAACAGGATGCAACATGGCTGTGGAATTGTGGCGCTGAGAAAGGACTGCCCCAACCGCAATCTCTGAAGCAACAACCTCCAGCACGTAAGGCAGGGCTGGGTCGTGATGACGAAGGACCGGGGCAGAGGTGAATTGCTTCTTGAGTTTGTCGAAAAGCCATTTGTGCTGAGGGGGACCACAGAAAATGTCTGTTTTGGTGAGTTGTGTGATAAGTGAAATTATTGACGAGAAGCCTTTGAAGAATCTTCTACAAAAATTGGCGAATCACACAAACCTCTGGACACTCTTACGGTCAGAGTACCAGCCATTCAAGAACTGCAGTTACCTTCTGGGGGTCCATGGATATGCTAGAAGTCAAAATAATAAGGCCAAGGAATTGTATGGTATCTTTCTCAAACTCACATTTTTCAAGCTTGGCGTAAAGTTTATGGGCTCGGAGGCGAAAAAGGACTTTTCGGATGTGATGTGCCTCGAGGGAAGGTAAAAAACAAGGATGTCATCTAAGTACACTATCATGAAGAGGTCAAGAAAATCCTGAAGGATATTGTTCACCAAGTGTTGGAAAGTTGCTGGGGCGTTACACAGCCCAAATGGCATGACCAGATATTCAAAATGGCCAAACCTAGTACGAAAGGCCGTTTTCCATTCATTGCCCTCTCTTATCCATATTAAATTGTAGGCCCCCCGTAGGTTCAATTTTGAGAACACCTTGGCGATGCGGAACCTCTGAACAAGCACAGGGACTAGAGGCAACGGGTATCGATTCTTGATTGTGATACTGTTCAATTCTCTGTAGTCGATACATGGTCCTAAAGAATGGTCCTTAAGAATGGTCCTTGTTTTCCACAAAGAAGAGTCCAGCGCCAGCAGGTGAGGTAGAGGGCCGGATGAACCCTTTCCTAAGATTGTCATCAATGTATTTTCAGAGGACTTCTAATTCAGGCTCAGAGAGTGGGAGGACCTCCCAAAAGGTATTGCAGAACGAGGAACAAGCTCAATGGGGCAATCATACAGCCGGTGAGGCGGTAGAGATTCAGCCCCCTTCTTGGTAACCCCAAAATAACCGGAAAAATGGGGGAAAAAAATCACGTCCAGCCGAAAATATTCCCAATGGTCTGCTTCAGTGGTGGCCAATATGAGGGTGGTCTCTTGGGTTATTGGACTCAAGGTTGGTGCGGAACCATCTGCCAGATGAACGGTAAATGGCTGGGGCTTTTTGCATAGTGGGACTCCATACTTTTTGGAGAAGTGGATGTCAATAAAGCAGCTGCAAGCCCCAGAGTCAATAATGGCTGATACTCGGATTATCCTTCCCTGTCCCTGCAAAGAGAGGCAGAGAGTGATATGCGAGGATTTAACAACGTATGACAAAACAGATGGGGGTTCGATCCACTTACACCGCCTAATGACCCGCTCCACCACAGTACAGGCATAGATTGTTCAGGCGAGTCGGGTATGAGGGATGCACGAACTAAGCTGAGATGCATCGGTTCTGCATCCTGAATTGGGGTTGATGCCTGGGTCTCAGGGTTTCTCAGGTGTGGAGCCATGGGTACTCGTGGGAGCATTCATGTAGGCCATACCGGATCGTTCCCTGCAACGTTCTCTGTGTCTGCAATCAAGCTGGATAGCCAACTGAATTGTAGGTTCCAATGTATCAGGGAGCCCCACTCTTGCTAATTTGTCTTTGATGGGCTCCAACAGGCCCAAGCGAAACCGATGGCGCAAGGTTGCGTCATTCCATGCAGTATCTGCAGCCCACTTGCAGAATTTCCGTTACGTAGTCCTCAACAGGGCATTTCCCCTGTTGTAGAGAGGTCAACACTGTTTCAGCCGTGGTGGTTTGTTGTGGGTCATCATAGAGCATTGCCAAGGCATCAAAGAAAGAAGACAGTGAGTGCAGTATAGGACTCTCCTTTTCCAATAGCTGATGAGCCCATGCCTGAGGTTCTTCTGTAAGTAAGACTACTACGAACCCGACCTTTGTATCTTCTGAAGAGAAGGTTGTAGGCTGCAAAGTAAAGTATAGCCGAAAGGCATTACTAAAAGCCCGAAACTTGTGGCAAACCCCTGAAAAGCATTCTGGCATAGGAACCCATGATTCAGGAGCTGGAGTAGAGATGGGCTGCTCTATAGCCATAACAGGTGGTTCCGCAGGGCTCAGAACTGAGGCATTGGTCATTGCAGTCAGCCAACCTTCCATTTGAAAGTACCCCTCTTGTATGGACATCAGGGCCTGAGACACAGAGGCCACTTGTTGGCACAGAGTCTCGAAGGCGGAAGTACTCCCCTCAGACATGGCTGGATTATTCTGTCATGAGGGCCACGTACCTGAGGTGAGACCGAAGTAGTGGGGAGGCCTCCTTGCACCTCAGGTCCTTGAAGCCTCTGGAGATGGAGACAGAGACTTGGTGGACACCGAGTGGCACGGGTGCCAGGGGTGCGGAGCACCATGCAAGCCTTAGTCCGAGATCCAAGCCGAGGTCAAGTCCGCTCTGGCAACAAAGTACAGAAGGGTTAATCAGAAGAAGAATGGTCGAGATCCAAGCTGGGGTCAGTACCTGGCAGAGTACAAAAGGGGCAAAGATGTAGAATGGTCAAGGTACAAATCCGAGGTCAATGGCAAGCAGCAATCAGGAGTAGTCAACTAGGTTTCCAGGTCCCAACAAGTTCAGACAGATCACACACTAGCACAGGAACAAAGGGGGACTGAAGATAATCCAGCAATTTGGCAGTGTCTGGGCTTGGCTTATACAGGGAAGTATTTCCTGTGCGCCTCCTGGGCATTTTCCCGCCTTTTTTCCATCAGGTTGAGGTCACTTCCTGTGCGCCTCCTGTGTATGTTCCTGCCTTTTTCCATCAGATTGAGGTCACTTCTTGTGTGCCTCCTGGGCATTTTCCTGCCTTTTTCCATCAGGTCTTCTGCGCAGGTGCAGGTTGGCGCACTGAGGCGTCTTTGGCGCATGCTCAGTTGGCACAGATTTCCTCTTGCGGCAACGTGCCATTAGTGCATGCGTAGTAAGCCCTGGACTCTTACAGTTGCCTAATGTTGTGCATCAAACAGTTCCAATCTCTGCTCCCATAATCTTTGAGCAAAGTCTGTATTTTTTTTGAGTTTTGATTATCTTTCATTTTGATTTGTTTTTTTTTGTTTACCATTGCTGTACTATGGAAAACCTGAATAATAAAAATAAAAGACAGCTACCGCGCATTAGTCCAGTTCTGGGAGGACGTCCATGTACATTCTCACAGAACCACGCCCCCTGCAGCACGCATCTAGCGCATTCTGTGATCGTTGTGCCTTTCAATCACAGCTGATCACATATCGGGGTAAAGAGCCAATCATAGCGGCTCATTACCATGTGATCAGCTGTTTCCAGTCACAGCTCATCACATGTAAACAAACTTGCTGGTTATCGGCATTCCTTTCCTCACACGCTGTCACAGCATGAGGAGAGGAGAGCAGGTAACTGGCAAGTGTGACAGGGGGCATTTACATTGATTAATCAGTGCAGCCCCAACAGTGCAATCAGTGTCCATCAGTTTTGCCCATCAGTGCTGCCTTCAGTGCCAATCAGTGCTACATATCAGTTCAGCCTCATTAGTGCCCATCAGTGCCACCTCATCAGTGCCCATCAGTGCTACATATCAGTTCAGCCTCATCAGTGCTCATCAGTGCTACCTCATCAGTGCCACCTCATCAGCGCACATCAGTGAAGTAGAAAAATAACTTGTTTGCAATAGGGTTGTCCCAATACCACTTTAAGACCGAGTACAAGTACCAATACTTTTTTTCCAAGTACTTACCCATACTGATTACCGATACTTTTTTTAATGTCATGTGACAGTTTGACTGATGGGCACTGATAGGTGGCACTGGCTGATGGCTGGCACTGATAGATGGCGCTGACTGATGGAGACTGACAGATGGCACTGATAGATAGCACTGATAGGCGGCACTTATGGGCACTGATGGATGGCACTGATAAATGGCACTTATGGGCACTGATAGATGGCACTGATTTGTGGCACTTATGGGCACTGACAGGTGGCTGGCACTGATAGGCGGCATTTATGGGCACTGATAGATGGCACTGATAGGTGGCACTAACAGGTGGCAGGCACTGATAGGCGGAACTTATGGGCACTGACAGGTGGCTGGCACTGATGGCTGGCACTGAAATGCAGCAATAAATGATATGAGGAAAGAATTTATTTTGAAATGCTATGCTGCAACGCTCATCTTGGTACACCCTGCACTCTGCCGCAGTAAGCAGCAGCAGACATCTTATTACACCCAGCCTGAACTCTATGGGCTGGGTGTAACAAGATGTCCACTGTTGGCTTACTACAGCCGAGTGCAGGGTGTACCAAGATGGACGTCGGGATGTTCAGCTGCTGATGGCGACTGAATGTGACGGCTCCGGTCACCGATCCTGATACGGCTGCACCCTGCACCCCTGACAGCTTACCTAGCTAGTTCACTGAAGGTGAGGACTCGCTCTCCATTCCGCTGGCCATGCCCGCCCTCTCTGTCCACCGACTCCGCCTGCTGACTCCGCCCACTGACTCCGTCTGCTGACCAGGTATCGGATCAGGCATCGGGAGCATTTGTGCGAGTACAAGTACCAGTCCGGATACCGATACTAGTATCGGTATCGGGACAACCCTAGTTTGCAACATTTTATAACAGAAACTAAGAAAAACATTTATTTTTTTCCCAAAATAATTTTTGGTCTTTTTTTATTGGTTTAGCAAAAACAAAAAACCCCAGTAATTATTAAACACAGTTAAACGAAAGCTCTATTTGTCTAAAAAAAAAAAAAAAAAAAAGCTAAAAATTGAATTTGGGTACAGTGTTGCATGACCGCGCCATTGTCATTGATAGCGCTGAAAGCTGAAAATTGGCCTGGGCAGGAAGTGGGTTAAAAGTGACTGGTATTGAAGGGGTTAAGTGATGACTTCTATGGGCTGATGTAAGTTATTTAGTCCTCATGTGTAACAGGCACATTGGAGGGGTACAGCATAAAATCCATGTTGTTGTCTATGCCCAGGGACTGTAGGTGCTGCGTACAGCCACCCATAGACATGAATAGCTGTTCACAGTTGTATGTGGGTATATGCTGGTACTCATGTAAACCCTCATATAATGTACAGACGCATTCCCCAAATGCACACAACCATTTATGTCTATGGATGGGTGTACGCTGCACCTGCACTTCCTGGGGATGAAATTTATGTCGTACGTTGCTGTGTGGATGAGGCCTTAAAGGGTAATGCCGCGTACACACAGTCAGAATTTTCGACCGGACTTGTTTGACGGACACCGACGGACCAAATCTGACAGACAATCCGATCGTGTGTGGGCTTCACCGGACCTTCAACGGACTTTTCCAGTCGCAAATCTGACGGACTTTAGATTTGGAACATGCTTCAAAACTTTAGGTCGTAACTCCGCCGGACCCAGAAATCCGCTCGTTTGTATGCTAGTCTAACGGACAAAAAACGACGCTAGGGCAGCTATTGGCTACTGGCTATCAACTTCCTCTTTAAGTCCGGTGTACGTCATCACGTACGAATCCGTCAGACTTTGGTGTGATGGTGTGTAGGCAAGTACATTCGTTAGAAAGTCTGTCGGAAGCCCGTCAGAAGTCCGTCGAAAGTCCGCTGGAAAGTTTGTCAGACCAGTTCGGTCGAAAAGTCCGCCCGTGTGTACGCAGCATTAGTTCACCTTTTGTAAAAGCCATGGAAAGGTGAGCCAAGTCTGCATAGACGGTTAGTATCATAATGCGGGCAACGAGAATTCATCACTGGTCAATGCAGCCACATGACTGAATCTGAATCTCTTGTTTCCTCAGGGGTCAATGGAGATTCTGATTGGTCAGTGATCTCTTGTGGCTGTATTGACCAGTCACCACTTGCCATTGCCTGCATTATGATATAGACATCTTTAAACATTTGCACTCCCTGAGCTTTCAGTCTATGGCACAGATACAACCTATTATAGAACCATTTATTCCATACTGCATGCACCTGTTACAGTCTTGTTGTCCATCCCCAGTGCTGTGTATTATATAAATGGCTTCTGTAAGGGAGGGTTAGAGGACAAATAGGATAGTATAACTTGGAGGGTTATGGTGAGGTGGCAAAAAAAACTCTCCACTGGAAAACAATGAGAAACATTCCTTCTGCAGAGAAGGGGGATGCTGCTGAACCTCTAAACCCTGTGCTCGGGCTCATTAACCAATGTCTACAGGGAAGACATGGACACTGTTTAATGTGCAATTTGTATGTTGTATTGTAGGTACTACACAGTGAGGAGTCACTGGAGAAAGACCCGTGTGTTCTGGAGGTAGGTTCTCACTGGTGAAGACTAATATGTGTGTGCTGGAGGTGGGATCTCACTGAGGAAAGACCAATGTGTGTACTGGAGGTGGGATCTCACTAGGGAAAGACCAATGTGTGTGCTGGGATGGGATCTGACTGGAGAAGACCAATGTGTGTGCTGGGATGGGATCTAACTGTAGAAGACCAATGTGTGTGCTGGAGGTGGGATCTCTCTGGGGAAAAATAATGTGTGTGCTGGAGGTAGGATCTCACTGGGGAAAGACCAATGTGTGTGCTGGAGGTGGGATCTCACTGGGGAAAGACCAATGTGTGTGCTGGAGGTTGAATCTCTCTAGGCACAGACAAATGTGTGTGTGCTGGAGGTGGTATCTCACTGAAGATAACCAATGTGTGTGCTGAAGGTGGGATCTCACTAGGGAAAGACGAATCACTAAGGCTATCCTGGGGTAGGATGTGAATAATAGTGATGATCAAAGAGGCCCAGATTTGATTCGTGAGTCATGCAAATCTGTCACCCTAGGCTGCTTTCCTACTTACACTGGAATTCTGTCAGGATCATAACATTATGTTACATTTATGTTCTTGGGTTTAGTTATACTTTCACTGTGCTTTATGGCTTATTTATAGGAAAAGTGCTGTATTTTAGGCAAGCATGTCTGTCGTGCGAAGGGGTGGAGGCTGTATGATTGGTATGTTTGGTGACCAACAAACAAACATTACAGGTGGCACTCAAGGCTCCACCATGTCCTCTTGCATGACATACCGCTAGGAGTGCCGTCAAGGACAGAGCGCGTCCCAGCTCAAAATATTCAATAAGGAAAGAAAGTCCTGAAAGTCGCACATCATAGCAAAATCCTGTGAAGTGGTTTATGACAGCCTCAGCCTGGGCTCCAAACAGACCACGTCCCCAAAGTGTTTCACTGTGCCCCTGGAGCTTAATCACAGGAACACCCATGATTTAGCTCCGGGGGGTGGAGTGAAATGTGTTGGGTGCGTAGCCTGGTTGGAGCCCGGACTAAGGTTGTTGTATTCAGCACATCAACATTTTACTCCCAAAGTCTATATACATCTCTAAAAGGTGGAAAGGTTCACCAACAGAGGAGTGTACAGAAATTTGGCCTTTAATAAAGAGCCTCTGCTGTCTGAAGATAATGTATGTGAATACTATGAAATAATTTTAAATTAAAGGTTGTACTCACCTACACATAGAGCAATGTGAGGAGTCCACTCCTGAGGGGTTCCGGGGTTGTCACATCTTGTTGTGTTGGTTGATGTGTAATATCCATCTATACACCGTAATGTTATCTCTTCTCCCTTATTATAATACTCCTTGTATTCAGAGATGTGCTCATTGGCTGTTATATATGGACGTCTACATTGTACTGTGGAGGAAAACAAAACTTTATACAGTTAGGTCCATATATATCTGGACACAGGCACAATTTTCATACTTTTTGGCTCTGTATACCACTAGAAAAAAACTAAAAGAAAACAATCCAAATGTATTTGAATTGCAGACTTTCAGCTTTAATTCAAGAAGTTGAACATAAATACCAAGTAAATATTTTAGTTACTGCAACCATTTTTTACACAGTCCCCCCATTTTTAAAGGCTGGGCAAATGAATATAATCATAAATAAAATGTTCATTTTTAATATTTTGTTGAGAATCCTTTACTGGCAATGACTGCCTGAAGTCTGGAACCAATGGACATTGGGTTTCCTCTTTTGTGATGCTTTGCCAGGCTCTAACTGCAGCTGTCTTCAGTTCTTTGTTTAGTTTTGCCTTCGGCAAGTAAAATGCTCAATTGGGTTGAGATCAGTTTATTGACTCGGCCATTGCAGAATATTCCACTTCTTTTCCTTCAAAAGCTCCTGGGTTGCTTTTGCAGTGTGTTTTGGATCATTGTCCATCTGTACTGTGAAGCGCCATCCAATCAACTTTGCTGCATTTGTCTGAATCTGGGCTGACAGTATATCTCTAAACCCTGCAGAATTCATCTGACTGCTTCTGTCTTCTGTCACATTTTCAATAAACACCAATGGCCCAGTGCCAGTGGAAGCCATGCATGCCCATGCCATCACACTGCAAGCTCCGCCATGTGACTACAGACAATGTTGTGTGCTTTGAATCATGAGCTGTTCCAAGCCTTCTCCACACTTCTTTCTTCCTGCCATTCTGGTACAGATTAATCTTAGTTTCATCCATCCAAAGAATGCTTTTACAGAACTGGTCTGGCTTTTTTAGATGCTTTTTTGGCAAAGTCCAATCTGGCTTTTCTATTCTTCGGGCTTATGAATGCTTGGCACCTTGTGGTGATCCCTCAGTATTTGCTCTCGTGAAGTCTTCTCTTGATTTTAGACTTTCACAATGACACGCCCACCTCCTGGAGAGTGTCCTTCACTTGTCTGGATGTTGTGAATGGGTTTTTCTTTACCATAGAGAGGATCCTGCGATCATCCACCACTGTTGTCTTCCTTGGACGTCCAGGCCTTTTTATGTTGCTGAGCTCACCAGTGCGTTCTTCTTCTTTTCTTCAGAATGTACCAAACCGTTGAGTTGGCCACTCCTAATATTGCTGCTGGAAAGTTTGTCAGACCAGTCCGGTCGAAAAGTCTGCCCGTGTGCACGCAGCATTAGTTCACCTTTTGTAAAAGCCATGGAAAGGTGAGCCAAGTCTGCATAGACGGTTAGCATCATAATGCGGGCAACGAGAATTCATCACTGGTCAATGCAGCCACATGACTGAATCTGAATCTCTTGTTTTCTCAGGGGTCAATGGAGATTCTGATTGGTCAGTGATCTCTTGTGGCTGTATTGACCAGTCACCACTTGCCATTGCCTGCATTATGATATAGACATCTTTAAACATTTGCACTCCCTGAGCTTTCAGTCTATGGCACAGATACAACCTATTATAGAACCATTTATTCCATACTGCATGCACCTGTTACAGTCTTGTTGTCCATCCCCAGTGCTGTGTATTATATAAATGGCTTCTGTAAGGGAGGGTTAGAGGACAAATAGGATAGTATAACTTGGAGGGTTATGGTGAGGTGGCAAAAAAAACTCTCCACTGGAAAACAATGAGAAACATTCCTTCTCCAGAGAAGGGGGATGCTGCTGAACCTCTAAACCCTGTGCTCGGGCTCATTAACCAATGTCTACAGGGAAGACATGGACACTGTTTAATGTGCAATTTGTATGTTGTATTGTAGGTATTACACAGTGAGGAGTCACTGGAGAAAGACCCGTGTGTTCTGGAGGTAGGTTCTCACTGGTGAAGACTAAATATGTGTGTGCTGGAGGTGGGATCTCACTGAGGAAAGACCAATGTGTGTACTGGAGGTGGGATCTCACTAGGGAAAGACCAATGTGTGTGCTGGGATGGGATCTGACTGGAGAAGACCAATGTGTGTGCTGGGATGGGATCTAACTGTAGAAGACCAATGTGTGTGCTGGAGGTGGGATCTCTCTGGGGAAAAATAATGTGTGTGCTGGAGGTAGGATCTCACTGGGGAAAGACCAATGTGTGTGCTGGAGGTGGGATCTCACTGGGGAAAGACCAATGTGTGTGCTGGAGGTTGAATCTCTCTAGGCACAGACAAATGTGTGTGTGCTGGAGGTGGTATCTCACTGAAGATAACCAATGTGTGTGCTGAAGGTGGGATCTCACTAGGGAAAGACGAATCACTAAGGCTATCCTGGGGTAGGATGTGAATAATAGTGATGATCAAAGAGGCCCAGATTTGATTCGTGAGTCATGCAAATCTGTCACCCTAGGCTGCTTTCCTGCTTACACTGGAATTCTGTCAGGATCATAACATTATGTTACATTTATGTTCTTGGGTTTAGTTATACTTTCACTGTGCTTTATGGCTTATTTATAGGAAAAGTGCTGTATTTTAGGCAAGCATGTCTGTCGTGCGAAGGGGTGGAGGCTGTATGATTGGTATGTTTGGTGACCAACAAACAAACATTACAGGTGGCACTCAAGGCTCCACCATGTCCTCTTGCATGACATACCGCTAGGAGTGCCGTCAAGGACAGAGCGCGTCCCAGCTCAAAATATTCAATAAGGAAAGAAAGTCCTGAAAGTCGCACATCATAGCAAAATCCTGTGAAGTGGTTTATGACAGCCTCAGCCTGGGCTCCAAACAGACCACGTCCCCAAAGTGTTTCACTGTGCCCCTGGAGCTTAATCACAGGAACACCCATGATTTAGCTCCGGGGGGTGGAGTGAAATGTGTTGGGTGCGTAGCCTGGTTGGAGCCCGGACTAAGGTTGTTGTATTCAGCACATCAACATTTTACTCCCAAAGTCTATATACATCTCTAAAAGGTGGAAAGGTTCACCAACAGAGGAGTGTACAGAAATTTGGCCTTTAATAAAGAGCCTCTGCTGTCTGAAGATAATGTATGTGAATACTATGAAATAATTTTAAATTAAAGGTTGTACTCACCTACACATAGAGCAATGTGAGGAGTCCACTCCTGAGGGGTTCCGGGGTTGTCACATCTTGTTGTGTTGGTTGATGTGTAATATCCATCTATACACCGTAATGTTATCTCTTCTCCCTTATTATAATACTCCTTGTATTCAGAGATGTGCTCATTGGCTGTTATATATGGACGTCTACATTGTACTGTGGAGGAAAACAAAACTTTATACAGTTAGGTCCATATATATCTGGACACAGGCACAATTTTCATACTTTTTGGCTCTGTATGCCACTAGAAAAAAACTAAAAGAAAACAATCCAAATGTATTTGAATTGCAGACTTTCAGCTTTAATTCAAGAAGTTGAACATAAATACCAAGTAAATATTTTAGTTACTGCAACCATTTTTTACACAGTCCCCCCATTTTTAAAGGCTGGGCAAATGAATATAATCATAAATAAAATGTTCATTTTTAATATTTTGTTGAGAATCCTTTACTGGCAATGACTGCCTGAAGTCTGGAACCAATGGACATTGGGTTTCCTCTTTTGTGATGCTTTGCCAGGCTCTAACTGCAGCTGTCTTCAGTTCTTTGTTTAGTTTTGCCTTCGGCAAGTAAAATGCTCAATTGGGTTGAGATCAGTTTATTGACTCGGCCATTGCAGAATATTCCACTTCTTTTCCTTCAAAAGCTCCTGGGTTGCTTTTGCAGTGTGTTTTGGATCATTGTCCATCTGTACTGTGAAGCGCCATCCAATCAACTTTGCTGCATTTGTCTGAATCTGGGCTGACAGTATATCTCTAAACCCTGCAGAATTCATCTGACTGCTTCTGTCTTCTGTCACATTTTCAATAAACACCAATGGCCCAGTGCCAGTGGAAGCCATGCATGCCCATGCCATCACACTGCAAGCTCCGCCATGTGACTACAGACAATGTTGTGTGCTTTGAATCATGAGCTGTTCCAAGCCTTCTCCACACTTCTTTCTTCCTGCCATTCTGGTACAGATTAATCTTAGTTTCATCCATCCAAAGAATGCTTTTACAGAACTGGTCTGGCTTTTTTAGATGCTTTTTTGGCAAAGTCCAATCTGGCTTTTCTATTCTTCGGGCTTATGAATGCTTGGCACCTTGTGGTGATCCCTCAGTATTTGCTCTCGTGAAGTCTTCTCTTGATTTTAGACTTTCACAATGACACGCCCACCTCCTGGAGAGTGTCCTTCACTTGTCTGGATGTTGTGAATGGGTTTTTCTTTACCATAGAGAGGATCCTGCGATCATCCACCACTGTTGTCTTCCTTGGACGTCCAGGCCTTTTTATGTTGCTGAGCTCACCAGTGCGTTCTTCTTCTTTTCTTCAGAATGTACCAAACCGTTGAGTTGGCCACTCCTAATATTGCTGCTATCTCTCTGATGGATTTGTTTAATTTTTGAAGCCTTACAATGGCCTGTTTCACTTGCATGGACAGCTTTTTTGAACGCATGATGTAGGTTCACAGCAATAGATTCCAAATGCAAATACCACACTTATGCCGCGTACACACAGTGGACTTTTCGACCAGACTGTTTTTTACTTCTTGTTATTTCATTTCTTTATTATTTTCTACCATTTTATTTTATTATTAGCTTTTTTTTTACTATTTTTTTTAATTATTTTTAACGAGCCCCGTTGGGGAGCTTTGGTGAAATATCAGGGGTCTAAACAGACCTCTGATGTTTCACCTTTGAGACAGAGAAAGGAGATTGAGCCTGGGTTCACACTTTTGCAATGCGGGAACCAGTGCGATTCCAGTGCCGCTTCCCGCATCGCATCTCCCCCCCAGGCAGTTCACACTGCCCTCTGCAAACTGCTGTGGGTGCCAATACAAAGTTAATGACACCCACAGATCAGTTCACAGATTGCAGTGCGAACTGTAAATTCGAGTAGGAATCGGATCACATGGGTGTGTACCCGATTCCAGTGCGAGGAAAAAAAAAGGTTACTGCACCTTTTTTGTGCGAATCCAATGCAAGTTCAGCCATACAACTGTATTCGCATTGCATAGACATCACACATGATCTGCACCAGCGTTGCAGTGCGAATCACATGCAATGTCTGTGTTCGCATATGTGTGAACCCAGGCTGAGAACACAGCCCTCAATCTCCATCTCTGCAGACTCAGCAGCACAGGATGAATGGGCAGGAGTAGCTCTGTACAGAGGCTTCCCATTCATTCACAAACTGAAGCATAGTAAATACAGTTTACTATGTTTCAGTTATGAATGGACACAGGAACGATCGGTACCAATTACTGACTTCATTCAGAAAAGGAAGGGGACTGTAAATTACACATTTATCATCCCTTCCCTCTTCTCCATCCTGACACAACCACCGCAGCAGTCAGCCAAAGAGGGAGGGGGGAACCTGGCAGCGCTGCAGGGGGACTAGGGGGGCCAAGGGAGCACACACGGGCCTGGGGGCAGCAGGACCTGGATAGGAAATGTGGCATATAGAGGAACCAATGCCCTCCATATTCCTCCTGCAGCTGCTGAATGCATGTGGGAGGGAGAAGAGGAGAAGCAGGTTTTCAGTGGCTGCAGGAGGAAGATGGGAGGGCATCGGTTCCTCTGTATGCTGCCCCCACAACCTCCCCTATCTAGGTGCCACACAGGCCCCCTGGAGCATGGGAAAGTATCACAATTGCGACCTCTGTGGCCCCTGGCTGGAGAAGACCTCTGGGGCAGGATTACTGGGTGTCCCATCTAGAAGACATCAAGGTCCTAGCTCAGGCTTCAGCTGGAGGGCCTTTTTGCAGAGTCTAGTCCTGGAGTTGTTTGGGTCTGGAGAAGGTCACTGGAGAGTACCAGGAGGAAGTTGGGGAAAAGGTGTCCAGCTGTCCTATGGTGTGAGCCTATATCTCCCTCAATGGGGAGTACTTGGTCGATATAGGAAAGGGGCAACTGATGATCCTGTGGTTGTGTGAGTAGATGACCCCAGAGCAGGAAGTTAGTGACTATGTGCAGCTTTGGTTTCTCAGGAAAGTCCTAGTCATCTACCAGCATTAGAGATTCTGTGGGACATTTTTTGCAGCATAGCAAGATAGAGGAGGAGTCCACAAAGAGTTCAGTTCACCAGTTTGGGGTATCCCATGGTCCCTTCACCCCATCCAAGTTCATTATTACAATAAAACCCTAAAAAGACACCCCTTGGTGGTCCCTTTTGAATCAGTGGAAGAATGAAGAAAATGCTTTGCCCCTGACTGTGTGTGCACTAACTGGGGAAAAGAGTCAGTTCACCAGCGGCTCCTGAGGGGTGCGCTACAGTTATATCAATCACAGTTATCAGCTTTCCAGGCTATACTCTGTGAACTAAAAAGCGCCCCTCAATATGCTATGATGAGTACAGTGAGTGAACACCACCACCCTGGGACAGGAAGTGTGTTACTGGCAGGATCATCAGGTGACAATAAACTAGGAAAAGAAAACTTCAGCAGCCACCACATCTAAGGACCAATCAGCTGCAATATATGACATTTTTGTTCTTGGGTTTAGGTATGTTGGCTTCCAATAACCTGGTTATTATTTGGATGGCATGCCCAGAATAAGGAGGACTTCTTATACACAGTGTCAGAACAATGGGTTGTTGGGGCAATTGGGACCGTGACCATCACATGCCTGGCGATCAAGTTCCCTTCAGCTCCTCCTACCTTGGAGAGAGTTAACAGCCTGCCGATCGCTCACAATAAATATACTGCGAGTGGACGGCAGGTACAGGCACAGTCATGTACATGTACGTGACCGGCCTTCTTCCGGGTTTTGGGCGTGCCTGCCGACCCGTGCTGTGATTGGACACAGCATGCGTTTGGCAGCAGATTTCAGCCAATGGTTTTGGCTGAAACATGCTGAACCGCTGTGTCCAATCACAGCACTGAGTTCTGTCTTTTCAAAACACACAGAACTCTGTGTACCGGGAACAGCAATCTGGCTGTCTCTTCCCCCTGAAAAGCAGGGGGAAAAAACAGCCAGATCAGAAAGTAGAAGCATTACATATTTTATGCCCCATACACACGGTCGGACTTTCCGACGGCAAATGTGCGATCGGAGCTTGTTTCGGAAATTCCGACCGTGTGTAGGCTCCATTGGACTTTTTCCATCTGAATTTCTGACACACAAAATTTGAGATCTGGATCTCAAATTTTCCGACCACAAAATCCGTTCTGGTAAATTCCGATCGTGTGTAGCCAGTTCCACGCATGCTCGGAATCAAGCAGAAGAGCCGCACTGGCTATTAAACTTCATTTTTCTCGGCTCGTCGTACGTGTTGTACGTCACCGCGTTCTTGACGTTCACAATTTCCGACCAACTTTGTGTGACCGTGTGTGTGCAAGACAAGTTTGAGCCAACATCCGTCGGAAAAAAAAACATGGATTTTGTTGTCGGTATGTTCGATCGTGTGTACGCGGCATAAGGCACACAGTTAACCCCTTTGATTGCCCTTTGATTAAAGCGGAGTTCCAGCTGGCATGAGTAATAAATGTATGTTTTAGCATTTTTTTTTCTTGTTAAAAAAATGTACTTTGCTCTTTCCTGCGAGCCCGCTCCCATTTACCGTATATACTCGAGTATAAGTCGTTCCGAGTATAAGTCGAGGCCCTAATTTACCACAAAAAAAAAATGGGAAAAACTTATTGACCCGAGTATAAGATGAGGGTGAGAAATGCGCAGCTACTGTAAGTGGAAAAGAGGGTCAACAATGCCCATTTGCAGCCTCACTGTGCCCATTTGCAGCCATAGGTCCCCCGAACTTCAAACTCGGTGGTTAAGGGTTCCTAGATGCCCCCTAGCTGCAGCCAAAATTTGGGGTCTCTGAACCCAAAGGGTCCCAAAATGACATTGCTGCAGATGGACACAGTTGTATCTTGGGGCCACTTAGTGCTAAGAACCTCAATTTTGGTGTGCAAACCCTGTGGAACTAGCACCATAAAATATCCAAAGCTGGGGTTTCTAGCACCAAGTGGCCCCGAGATACAGGGCCCCCAAAAAATCGGTTCAGAAAATGTCAAGCACTTTTCTATAGCAGAGAATGACATTTTCCGAACCGGATTTGGGGCCCCGTATCTCGGGGCCACTTAGTGCTAGGAACTCCATCTTTGGATATGTTATGGTACCAATACCACTGGGTTTGCACACCAAATTTGGGGTTCCTAGTACCAAGTGGCCCTGAGATACAGGGCCCCAAATTCGGTTCGGAAAATGACATTTTTTGCTGCAGAAAAGTGCTTGACTCCAGTATAAGTCGAGGGGGCACTTTCAGCACAAAAAAATGTGCTGAAAAACTCGACTTATACTCGAGTATATACGGTAAGTGTGGGCATTAGATATGTGCAATTTGTTTAGTTCCAAATTCGTTTTTTTAAACTAATTTCGACAAATTCATTATTTCGGAAATATCCGAATGAACAAAAACCTGTTTAACAAATTGTTCCGAATATATTTGTAAATTTGAATATTCGTAAATACGAAAACCCGAAAATTCGAAAATGGTGGAAAATCGGAAATAACAGCTAACTAATAATAACTTAACTATTACTATTAAATTATAGGTATTGGAATCTCCTTTCAAATTTGGCTGTAAGGACGTAAGGAATACGAATTTATCCGAAGTAACGAATTATCTGAAATAACGAATGCCGTATCTAAACGAATGGAACGTAACTAATTAATAATAAATAATACTAATAATAACTTTTTATTATTATTATTATTTATTAACATTAATTTGTTACGTTCCATTCATTTAGAGGCGGTATTCGTTATTTCGGATAATTCCTAACTTCGGATAAATTCATATGTTACGTTCATAAACAGCCAAATTTGAAAGGAAATTCCAATACCTATAATTTAATAGTTAGTTATTATTAGTTAGTTATTATTTCACATTTTCGAATTTCCGAATTTCCGAATTTTAGAATTTTCAAATTTACGAATACCACATCTAAACGAATAGAACATAAATAATTCAAGTTTTTGGAAGTTACAAATTTATTCAAAATAACGAATTGACCCAAAAAAAGAAAAAAAACAAACGAAAACGAACAAATTTTTTCGGCAGTGCACATGTCTAATTGCCCGTTAAAGTAGCGCAGTGCTGAGTAGCAAAAATGACCCGTTGATGAAGGAGGTAAAACCTTCCGGTGGTCAAGTGGTTAATAAACAGGAATATAAATGGTAAATGGATGCAGCGCTAGATAGAATAGGTGACAGGATGACGTGCTCACATCCTATATAGAATTATGTGGTGATGAATACAGGTGATGCTCATAGACTAAAAATGAACAAGATAAACAGGCAAATCACAAATCACTAAAAGTGTCCATAGTAATTAAAGATTCCGTTGGCAAGTGTAGTGCAGTATTCTTGAAGTGAGATGAGAACAAAAAAACGAGTGCAGATGATGATTTCAATTCAGGAGGGAATCTCATGCATTCGAATCAACATAAAAGTGGTAGAAGTGGATACTCTTACCATATAGGATGCCCCAGTTGAAGGACCATCATCCGAAACATGTCGAGTTGCTGAAGCTTTTGATGTTCTGCTGCCACGCGATTTTATTACCAGTTTGTGATCACTTTTTACCCAGTGCTTGTTAAAGTATTTCCTGGCACTTTTTTTTTTTAAATAAAACAACCTTTTATATTGGATTCATGCCCTATGTGGAGATTTTCTTTCTCTCTCACGAATCGAACTCACATGGGGCGAAAGTCGTCTTCTCCAGCAGCCTGCTTCTTTTGAAAGTCACCCCCCCATCTGCTGTGGATTTATACATCATCCTATAACTACGGCTGTCCTGGATGGAACCTACCAGCAGTGTCTTCCAGCACAGTACCCCTGGGATCGTTCGATCTCCAAAGCTCGCATGACACTCCACCGTACGGTGATTGTGTCCATTGCCTCCGGTAAGAGTATCCACTTCCACCACTTTTATGTTGATTCGAATGCATGAGATTCCCTCCTGAATCAAAATCATCATCTGCACTCGTTTTTTGTTCTCATCTCACTTCAAGAATACTGCACTACACTTGCCAACGGAATCTTTAATTACTATGGACACTTTTAGTTATTTGTGATTTGCCTGTTTATCTTGTTCATTTTTAGTCTATGAGCATCACCTGTATTCATCACCACATAATTATATATAGGATGTGAGCACGTCATCCTGTCACCTATTGGATCCATTTACCATTTATATACCTTTACTGCACGGTGTACCACACTGTTTGATGCTGGCAGCTACTTACACTTTCCGTAATAGCGCAATTATTTATGAGTTTTATTTAATAAACAGGAATGTGTGTAAAGTATGTGATGGAACAAATAAGAGACTCTGGGAGATTAATCTTCCACTAAGTGAGCAAAACTTTCCAAGCTTTTCATCAGATCACAATCACATCATTTTTCTATCACAGATTAGTTGGAGTCGGGGACCATTCTAGGTGCAAACCATGGACTTGGTTCTATCAGACTTGCCTTCTGGCTGGCACTTAGCCAGTTTCCATATCTCCAACTATTTCCCTTGTTGTCACCGACTTTGCTAACACTGCAGAATGAAGAATGAATTTGCATAAATAACCACATTGTTGTTTCCTGATCTTCTGATGAGACACGAAGATTCTCAAATATGCCTAGTAAGGACAATGAATGTCCAAAAGGTCCTAAGCCAAGACGTTCACTCCAATTCACGAGTTCCATTGAGCAAAAGCGTTTTATGAAAGCAGTACTAAGTACTTAGAAATTTATATCCAGTTTTACTAACATATGCCAAAGTTAAAAAACTGTGTTCAGGCTTTAAGTTTTTTTTCACAAAGGGGTTAAGGGCCCATTCACACATACACTATATTACCAAAAGTATTGTGACACCCGCCTTTACCTACACATGAACTTTAATGGACTGCCAGTCTTATAGGGCGTACACACGGTCGGACTTTGTTCGGACATTCCGACAACAAAATCCTAGGATTTTTTCCGACGGATGTTGGCTCAAACTTGTTTTGCCTACACACGGTCGCACAAAGTTGTCGGAATTTCCGAACGCCAACCACGCGGTCACGTACACCACGTACGACGAGACTAGAAAAGGCCGGTTCAGAACCAAGCGCGGCACCCTTTGGGCTCCTTTTGCTAATCTCGTGTTAGTAAAAGTTTGGTGAGAGACGATTCGCGCTTTTTCAGACTCGTGGCTTTCAGATCGTTTTCTGCCGTTCAGTTTGTGCTTGTGGGTTTGTATCTGCTCTTCAGTGCGTGCAGTCAGTTCGTATCAGAGTTTTCTGTGTGATCTTGCCTGCTTGTTGCTGTTTTTCAGGTCGCTCTTCACAGGCCTTGCTGTTCTTCAGTGCGTTCTGTTACTTCGTTCTGAGCAGCCGACCGTTTTCTAGCCATGTTTCGTATGAGTACTCCTCGTAGAGTTCGTGCTGTGCGGGGGCTTGGTGTTGGGGTCCTGACCTTGACACAAGTCCAGTCCATGAACAGGGTGGGGAGGAGTTCATGGACCAAGAATTGGTTGCTTCAGCGTGACCAGTTCTCTCATATGCCTTTGCTCCGTGAGATCCGTGAGAATAATCCTGATGATTTCAGGAACTTTCTCAGGATGACGGACCCCGTATTTCACCGTTTGTTGGCTTCACTGACCCCCTATATCAGCAGGCAGGATACCTGCATGAGGCAAGCCATCACTCCGGAGCAGAGGCTGGTCGCTACCTTGCGGTATTTGGCCACAGGGAGAAGCCTGCAGGACCTCAAGTTCTCGACAGGCATCTCCCCCCAGGCTCTGGGGATCATTATCCCAGAGACCTGTTCTGCCATCATCCAGGTCCTGCAGAAGGAGTATATGATGGTAAGATTTTTATCCTTTAATATCACATTTTATTGTATTGAATGTTTGATAATATATTGTATTTCTTTCCTCATTCCCTAATGACCATGATTGTAATATGCTGTGAATGTCCCCTTTCTCCTCATGCATGCTGGATTTTTTCCTCAACAGTTTCCTTCAACGCCACAGGAATGGCAGACTGTGGCCTCCCACTTTGCCCAGCGGTGGGACTTTCCTAAACTGCGGAGGGGCAATTGATGGGAAACACGTCCACATCGTCCCACCACCCAACTCGGGGTCGTACTATTATAATTACAAGGGGTTTAATAGTATAGTGATGTTGGCGGTGGTGTCGGCTAATTACGACTTCTTGTATGTGGACGTGGGGAAGAATGGCCGGATGTCCGATGGTGGAGTCATCGCCCAGACGGAGTTTTACAGGCGTCTCCAGAATGGCAGCTTGGACTTGCCAGCTCCAGAGGACAATGTTGAAGGTCTCCCATTTGTCTTCGTTGCTGATGAAGCGTTTGTGCTGGGGGACCACCTGATGCGGCCATTCCCGATGAGGACCCTCATCCTGGAACAGAGGGTTTTTAATTACCGGCTGGCCAGAGCCCGAAGAGTGGTGGAGAACACATTTGGAATCCTGGCCAGCCGGTTCCGACTATTTCTGACACCCATCCATATGGCGGAGTATAAACTGAGCCATATAATACTTGCGTGCTGTGTTCTCCATAATTTTTTAAGAAAACATTCAGCCAACTATGCTGGCTCAGTTGGGCCTGAGGCCGGAATCCTACATCCAACAACACTGACGGCGCTTGAAAGTGGCTGTCCTGGCTTGCCCTCCCTGAATGCCCGTGATGTCCGGTTACGATACCTGGAGTTCTTTGGGGGTAGGGGGGCTATCAATATGCCAGACAATATGTGAAACCTTTTTCCAATAAAAAAAAACCAAAAGAAATTATTTGTGGACATTTACTGCTTGTGTTTGTTTTAGCTGACCCTGACAGAAATGTGTTGAGTGCAGAAAATGTCGTGATTGGGTAACCTTATAAAAAACACTGTTGGCTGGTACTTCCTAAATGCAAAAACACATTTCACTACAAGTGCACTTGCAACTGCACTGAAACTGCACTTGTAGTGCAAAGTGGATTTGCCCTTAGGAAATAACCCCCATTTTTGCATAAAACAGCTATTACATCACCCCAAAAGTGTTGTAGTGTTGAGACAATAATCCACACATTCTTGAGTAACCAACTTTTTTATAGCTGCACAATCACATGTGCATTTACCAAAGGTTTTTAAAACAAACCAACATGTTTGTTGTATAACAATTTTTGCAGTAGCATTATCAAAAATCGAAATGTCCATTTCAGATAAAACAGGCCTGTGTAAAACCAACAAGAAAGCCAAAAAACTTGAACTTACAAAGTTCACATTAGGTAAAACCTGAAGGCTATATCAGACATCAGTATTTAGGAACTGTGTTTGATATAGCGTTCAGATGGGGGGAAATCACCCCTGGAAAAGCCAAATTTGGAAGATGCACAACAAGTTCAGAATGTCAACATGTGCTATCTGCCATCAGGGGGGATCAAGGGACGTGTTGTGGGGGAGCAAGCCCTTCCTCACTGCTACTTTATAATTGAGGAAGGGGTTGCACCCCCAAAACCCGTCCATTGATCTCCCGTGATGGCAGATAGCACATGTTGGCACACTGTGTGCATCCTCCAAATTTGGCTTTTCAAAACATTGCAAAAAGATTTTAAAAATTGGAACACAATCCCAAAAATATATTTTGTGGGGTTTTAAAATCGCCCCAAAACATAAATGATGTTATTATTTTTTTTAATAACATCATTGATTTTTTGCTGTATGTTGTGCAATTCGAGATTACACCCCATGATCTCCCCGATCAGGATCTGGGCACTTTCTGATGTAAAGCGTTCTGGATCCCTCACATCATGATCACCTAAAAAGAGATAAAGAAAACAAAAACAGGTATCAAAAATCTGCCACCATCCATCTCTTTTACCTGAGCCTGTGGTCGCAGACACTCACCTGTTGTGGTGCCAATCTCCACCACATCTTCTTCCTCCTGCTCTTCTTCTTCGTTTGGGGGTATTTCACCTTCTTCCATAGGTGGGGGGTCTGTGGTCTCCTCAGATGAGGGGTGTCCTCCAAGTCTTTTCTCCCCTATGTAAAACAAAAATGGTATACTTAGCACACAGATATTTGATGGCAGAACTAGAAATAGGAAACATTGCTTGGAAGTGGGGTACAATTGTCTATTTTAGCCGAGTTCCAAGATGTAATTTTATTATTGCCCTTTGTCAAGCTGCAATACTCTACCGGTTTAGTACAAACTTCACAGATGGAGACCCCCCTATAGTATACACTGGAGCACCTGTGTGCCCCCCCTAATAAAAATGGTGTTTTTGTGTCCCACACTAGTGCTCCAGTGTCCAGATGTGAAAACAGCTGCTGAGTGTCCTCTCCTTACACAGAATCTAGTTGTCATTTCATTCTAGTAACAAACCCATCTACACAAACAAATATTTGGCATCCAAGTAGGCCCCAAAAAAATGTGGGAAAATGCATATGGCCTAAACAATGGTGTTTTAGAGGCCGAAAGAAAAATGTTTGATACGAACGAATAATGGGCCCATGAACATTAAAGTTGCCCTTTTAAACGTTACAATTACTAAAAGCATATGGAGCAGAACGAACGGAATAAAGACAGAAAGAATAGGAACACAGCACAACTACTTACTTTTTTGCAGCACTCTCCGGATCTTTCGGTACTGCTCTGGCTCTCTTAATTTCAGGTCCGACCACCGCTTCCGGAGCTGATCTTTTGATCTTCGGACCCCGAAATTCCTCTCAAGACTCCTGACCACTTTCGCCATGATCTTGGCCTTTCGGATGTTCGGGTTGGGGTAAGGCCCATACTTCCCGTCATAGTCGGACTTCTTCATGATTTCGACCATCTCCAACATCTCCCCAAAGGACATATTTGTGGCCTTAAAACGTCTCCGTCTGGATCGGGACGTGTCCGGATACGGGCTTTCCTCCTCCTCGTTTCTGCAATTATCACGCACCTGCTGTGACTCCGCCATGTGCTCTTCCCACACTGCGCCGAACGAAAAGGGGCGGGGAATAGAATAGAAAGAACGTAAGGGGCAGGCGGAGTTACACGCATGCGCAGTGTGTATAAAGCGTAACACGCGTGCGTATTACGTACGATCTGTGAGCGGAGGAAGGAGCATTGGACGTGCCGATCGTAAGAACGAAGGTAAGAGACAAACTTGTGCCTATACTGCTTCTACATTGAGGCCTATATTGTAACAAGATTAGGAGAGTTTTGTCTGACATTAGGCTTTGTCTTGTGTTGTGTCTTGCAGTGAACATGGATATGGTACTCAAAGATAATGACTTCATGTCAGTATTCATAGATATGCTAAGGGAGCTGCCCTGTCTGTGGGAGATTAACCACCCACATTACAAGAACCAAGCAAAGAGGAAGGCAGCACTGGTGCAATTGTTGGAAATTGTGAAGCAGGTGATCCCCACGGCAGACATCAACTATTTAAATAAATTAATTGGTTGCCTGAGGAGTACATATCTAAGGGAGCGCAAGAAAGTCCTGGATTCACAGAGATCCAGAGCAGCAGATGACATCTATGTCCCCAGGATGTTGTCCTACGACAGGCTGCATTTTCTGGCAGGCCAGACTGAACCCAGGTCCTCCCTCTCCAGTTTTCCTTCCACGCTTCCTTCCCCCCTGGCTAAGGCTTCTGACACCCAACCTGGGCCTTCCAGGCCACATGTGGAGGAGCCCAGATTGAGCCAGGTATATCATTCTTCTAAATATTTCTGCTTGTCCAATCAATTATGTTAACTAGGTGTTAGTTTGGAGTACTAATTTATGATTGTGATTGATGAAGCAAAAACTAAAACCATGTCCCTTTTTCATACACAGGGAAGTCTCAGCCAGGAGATGGCCGGGCCGAGCCGGCTGGCTGATATCAAGGTCCCTCCACCCCCCCTGAAAAGAGAAAGTGGCAGGAAGAGGAGTGCCCTAGAGGAGGCTACCAGAGGACTCTTTTGGAGGGCTACAGAGGTCCTGAGAGCACGACAGACTGTGGAGGAGGATATTGCTGCCGTCATTGCATATAAAATGCAGAGGATGGAGAACTTTGTGTGTCGGAAAATCCGATGGAAAATGTCCGATGGAGCCCACACATGGTCGGAATTTCCGACAACACGCTCCGATCGGACATTTTCCATCGGAAAATCCGACCGTGTGTACGGGGCACAAGTCCGTAGGGTTCAATATTGAGCTGGCTCACCCTTTGCAGCTATAACAGCTTCAACTCTTCTGGGAAGGTTTGTCCACAAGGTTTAGGAGTGTGTCTATGGAAATGTTTGACCATTCTTCCAGAAGCTCATTTGTGAGGTCAGGCACTGATGTTGGACGCTCATCCATGTCTTTATGGACCTTGCTTTATGCAGACCATCAGTCAGGCATAGTGAGTGGAAACAGAGAGCTCTTTCTGGCCCTGATTGCATGATTGGGTTGCAGTGCCATTATCTTGCATGTGAGTACAGACACCGAGTCCAATTGCAATAAAACATGAAGCTTGTATTGAAGAGAATGCCAAATACAAACGCCCCAGTGGGAGAATACCACCTGGGGAGAACACTCACAGTTCAGTTCTAGGCAGAGGTGCAATGAGGCCAGATGCACCGACAGCATTTCTCCTTAGGGATAGCAGTCCTTAGCCTATCCCTCCTTGTCAGGAACCTTTCCCTGCCACTAATCACTTTCCCTGTCAGACGGGGTCTCTCTCCCTACTCTACCCACTGTGTGCCACAACACAAAGACAGGGACTTATAGACCCTGCTGACCCAGGAATGCTGCTCTATGACCCAGGAAACCACAGAGAAACCAGGTTTCCCTTGGCTTCCTCTCCAACTGTGGTAGCACACGTTGGAGCACCCTGTGCAGTGGAACCCACAGACTGCACCTGTGTACATGTTTTTTTTCTGCACTGGATCAATGCCAGTCACCACTAGGGCTCACAGAGAACAATTGTTTGCTGCAGTCATACAAGAACGTTGGTGTGATGTGCAGTGCGGAAAATGAAAGCATGCCTGGACGTCTGTAGTGCAATATGTGGAGACAGGAATCAAGTCACTATGTGAAACCTCAAAAATAATTAAATCTCAACTCTCTAAAACTCAAAAGTTCTCCCTTGTAGTGGGGCTGCACCCTCACTGCAAGGATTGACTGCTGATTTAGGTCTAGGGGCTTTTTAAAGAATATACAGTGCTTTGAAAAAGTATTTATACCCCTTGAAATTTTCCACATTTTGTTGTGTTACAACCAAAAACGTAAATGTATTTTATTGGGATCTTATTAGATAGACCAACACAAAGTGGCACATAATTGTATTTACTCTGATACCCCCCACTAAAATCTAGTGGAACCAATTGCCTTCAGAAGTCACCTAATTGGTAAATAGCCGACCTATGTGTAATTTATTCTCAGTATACACACAGCTGTTCTGTGAAGCCCTCAGGAGGTTTGTACGAGAATCTTAGTGAACAAACAGCATCATAAAGACCAAGGAACACACCAGACAGGTCATAAAGTTGTTGAGAAGTATAAAGCAGGGTTAGATTATAAAAAAAAATATCCCAAGCTTTGAACATCTCACGGAGCTCTGTTTAATCCATCTTTGGAAAATGGAAAGAGTATGGCACAACTGCAAATCTACCAAGACATGGCCGTCCACCTAAACTGACAGGCCGGGCAAGGAGAACATTCATCAGAAAAGCAGCCAAGAGGTCCATGGTAACTCTGGAGGAGCTGCAGAAATCCACAGCTCGAGTGGGAGAATCTCTTCACAGGACAACTATTAGTCGTGCACTCCACAAATCTTGCCTCTATGGTAGAGTGGCAAGAAGAAAGCCCTTGTTGAAAGAAAGCCATAAGAAGTCCCTTAATGCAGTTTGTGGGAAGCCATGTGGGGGACACAGCAAAATGTGGAAGAATGTGCTCTGGTCAGATGAGACCAAAATCAAACTTTTTGGCCTAAAAGCAAAACGCTATGTGTGGTGGAAATCTAACGCTGCACATCACCCTGAACATACCATCCCCACCGTGAAACATGGTGGAGGCAGCATCATGTTGTGGGGATGCTTTTCTTCAGCAGGGACAGGGAAGCTGATCAGAGTTGATGGGAAGATGGATAGAGGCAAACTTAGAAGAAAACCTGTTATGATTTTCCGACGGAAAATGTGTGATAGGACCTTGTTGTCGGAAATTCCGACCGTGTGTAGGCTCCATCACACATTTTCCATCGGATTTTCTGACACACAAAGTTTGAGAGCAGGCTATAAAATTTTCCGACAACAAAATCCGTTGTCGGAATTTCCGATCGTGTGTACACAAATCCGACACACAAAGTGCCACGCATGCTAAGAATAAATAAAGAGATGAAAGCTATTGGCTACTGCCCCGTTTATAGTCCCGACGTACGTGTTTTACGTCACCGTGTTCAGAATGATCGGATTTTCCGACAACTTTGTGTGACCGTGTGTATGCAAGACAAGTTTGAGCCAACACCTGTCGGAAAGTGTACTGTGTAACCCTGCACAGTTGCGCCTACAGTATAGCTACCTGAAGACAAGTGCAAGTGTTCTCATACTAATAATACTACAGGCAGTTAGTTGATTCTGCTAGCTGCAGTATAACCGGTATATATATACATCCCAGTTTTGTGAAGACTTGGTCGAGTGGATGACCAAGCCGTCCTCATCCTCCTCATCCTCTCTCACCCAGGCTCAAGATACTTTGTCTGGCAAAGCAGCTGCCAACGTGGCCTCTTCCCTCGGCTTAATGTCATCAGTCACTCCTTTCCTAGCCCCACCATGTCCTCCTGAGGAGTCCCTTGAACTGTTTGACCACAGTGTTGGGTACATGCTCCAGGAGGATGCCCAGCGTTTGGAAGCTCCGATGATGGTACTCAGCTAGAGGAAGGCAGTAACGTGAGCCCAGACAGAGGGGGTGCCCAAGGAGGACAGCAATCTGGCAGTCATTTTCCCCCTCGCTGCAGCATACTGCCAGGTTTGCTCCAGTGATGAGGAGGGAGGGGATGATGAGGTCACTGACTCCACGTGGGTGCCTGATAGGAGAGAGGAGGAGGAGGAGGAGGCACATCAACAACGAGGCAGGATGCCCTCCAGGGGCCAGCTTAAGGGCAGCACACTGACTGCATTACACCGCAGAGCTCCGCATGTGCAGGACGCTGCTGTCTCTGCGCGTTATTCCAAGAGTTCTTTGGTGTGGGCCCTTTTTGAGATGAGTGCATCAGATCGCACCGCTGCTATTTGCAACATATGTCTCAAGCGTATCTTGCGTGGCCCAAACATCTCCATGCTTGACCAGACATATGTTGACCTGCCATGCAGCTCGTTGGCAAGCGTACCTAAAAGACCCACACCACAGAACAAAGAGGACCTCTTCTTGCTCCTCATCAGCTGGGATCTCCAACCCCACTATACCTTCAGTCCTCTCTGAGACCTGCACGGAGAGGAATAAAGGTGTAGAATTAGGTGTGTCACAGCCAAGTACTTGCGGGCAATCTGCTATCGGTACACCAATGTCAGATTGTACCAGGCAAATTTCCCTGCCCCAGCTGCTGCACCGCAGAAAGAAGTTCGCTCCCAGCCATCCACATGCCCAGCGGTTGAATGCTAGCCTGGCAAAATTGCTAGCACTTCAACTACTACCTTTTCAGTTGGTAGACTCTGTCCCCTTCCGTGAGTTTGTGGAATGTGCGGTTCCTCAGTGGCAGGTTCCCAAATGCCACTTTTTCTCACGGAAGGCGATTCCAGCTCTCTACCGGCATGTGGAAGGCAATGTCTTGGCCAAGCTGGACAGGGTGGTCAGCGGTAAGGTGCATATTACCTCTGACTCATGGTCCAGCAGGCATGGACAGGGACGTTATCTAAGTTTCACTGGCGTATTGGGTGACTCTGCTCTCTCCTCCACCCCCTCCTCTTCTTCTTCCTCCATGGCCTCTTCCTGTGCTTTGTCCTTGGAACCAGTGGTGCTCCGTAGGTGTTCAAGGGACTATGCAAGTACGCAGGCCAAAAGATGCCATGCAGTGCTTGAGCTGATGTGCTTGGGGGACAGGAGGCACACTGGGGCAGAGATTCTGTCAGGGGCAGGTTCAATGGTGGTTTGCGACAATGGCACCAACCTCCTCTCCACCCTCCAACAGGGACAACTGACTCATGTGCCCTGTTTGGCTCATGTCCTTAACTTGGTAGTGCAACGGTTCTTGGGCAGGTACCCAGGCTTACAGGATGTCCTGAGGCAGGCCAGGAATGTCTGTGTGCATTTCTGCCAGTCGTATAATGCCAGTGCTCGGCTGGCTGACCTCCAAAAGGAATTTAACCTGCCCAAGAACCACCTAAAATGTGACTTGCCCACCAGGTGGAACTCAATGTTGGCCATGCTGCAGCAGCTGCACACGCAGCCAGGGGCCATCAATGAGTACCTGTGCGACTATGGCACCAGGACAGGGTCTGGGGAGCTTGTTTTTTTTTTCCCCACACCAGTGGGCCATGATCAGGGATGCATGCACTGTCCTGTCACCATTTGAGGAGGCCACAAGGATGGTGAGCAGTGACAGTGCATGCATCAGTGACACTGTCCCCCTTGTCCACCTGTTGGAGCACACGCTGCGTGGAATAATGGACAGGGCACTTGAGGCAGAACAGAGGCAGGAAGAAGAGGACTTCCTTAGCTCTCAAGGCCCCCTTTATCCAGACAGTGTTCCTGCGTGCCCGCCGATCACACAGGACAAGGAGGAGGAGGAGGAGGATTGTGTCAGCATGGAGGTGGAGCCTGGCACTCAGCATCAGCAGCAGTCTTTAAGGGATCATTTACAGTCCCAAGAAACCCATGGACTTGTACGTGGCTGGGAGGAGGTGGCTGTGGATCATGTCGTCCTTTGTGACCCAGAGGACTCCGGATCGAATGACTCAGCAAACCTACGCTGCATGGCCTCCCTGATCCTGCAAAGCCTGCAGAAGGATCCTCGTATTCGTGGTATCAAAGAGAGGGATCGTTACTGGCTGGCAACCCTCCTTGATCCACGTTACAAGGGTAAGGTTGCGGACCTTATCTTGCCGTCGCAGAGGGAGCAGAGGATGAAACATCTTCGAGAGGCCTTGCAGAAAGGTCTGTGCAATGCGTTCCCAGAGACTGGGAGGTTACAAACACCTGTTCCTGGACAAAGTGTTGCTGAGGCTTCGGTCAGTCAAAGAAGGAGCGATGGAGAAGGTGGCCGTCTGACCGATGCGTTCAGACAATTTTTTAGTCCGCAGTCCCAAGGTATGATCGGTTCCAGCAACCATCGCCAGCGTCTGTTTTACATGGTGCAGGAATACCTAGAGGCAAGATCTGACTTGGACACCTTTCCCACCGAAAATCCTCTGGGTTACTGGGTCTTGAGGATGGATCACTGGCCAGAGCTTGCACAGTATGCAATTGAGCTACTGGCCTGTCCTGCATCCAGCGTTCTTTTGAAACGCACATTCAGTGCTGCTGGAGGCTTTGTAACCGATCATAGGGTGCGCCTGACCACCGACTCGGTCAATCGACTGACCTTCATAAAAATGAATTAGTCTTGGATCACCACCAGATACCAAGCACCTGATGCTGATGTAACCAAATAATTTTTTTTGAAATGTCGGATTCCTTCAAGACTCCCTATGCCAGTGGTTCTCAACTCCTGTCCTCAGGACCCACTAACAGGCCAGATTTTAAGTATTACCTTGGGGAGATGCAGACTAGAATACTGCAATCACTGAGCAGCAAATTATATCACCTGTGATGTATTTCAGTTATCTTGCAAACCTGGTCTGTTAGTGGGTCCTGAGGACAGGAGTTGAGAACCACTGCCCTATGCTGATGCTGAATGACTATCCTGTTATGCTGAGTGACTATCCTCTTCCTCCTCAATGATCATGCTGATAGCTTGTAAGAATATTTTTGGTTCTGGGCACCGCCACCAGTGGCTAAGGCCCAATTTTTCTGCCCGTTTAACAGGGGCGTGTAATTACAATTTTTGATGCAATACTTTGCAGCAGGCTCATTCCTGCGCTCCAACTAAAGTATTTGTGAGGGGTTGCAGTGTTGTGGCACCAGTGCCTAAGACCCAATTTTTCTGCCCTGTTCAACAGGGACATGTTATTACAATTCTTGATCTAATATTTCACACAGGGCCCATTTCTGCGCCCACCAAGAGTAAATGTGAGGACTTACAGTGTTGTGGCACCAGCACCACCACCATCACCAAAGGCCCAATTTTTCTGACCCTGTTCAACAGGGGCATGTAATTACAATTCTTGATCTAATATTTCACAGCAGGGCCCTGTGAGGGCTTACAGTGTTGTGGCAACACCAACACCTAAGGTCCAATTTCTGCAGAGTATATAGGGCAGGCCCCTACTTTCAAACATCCAACTTACAATGACTCCTACTTGCAAACGGAAGGAGACAACAGGAAGTGAGATGAAATCTACCCCTAGGAAGGGAAATTCTCTCCTGTAAGAGATTAATATGTGAAAAACGTTGCTCCTTTCCACTGATGCTTTATCACCAATCCTTGTTTCACTAAAACCCCCAATTTTTCAAAAAACATTTGTCATTGGGACAGAAAGTGAGGTGAAATCTTATGAAGAGGAGCACAGACAGCAAAACAAATGTCACAGGGGTGATAACCCTTCCCTATGTTTTCCAAAAAGCTTAAAATAGATTTTTTTGCTGGAGCTAAACACTTTAAAAATGTACCAGTTCAAAATTACAAACAGGGACTGTAGGTTTGTTGATAAGTAGAATCTGTCTGTACACTGCTGTTCAGAGTATATAGGGCCTGGTGGCCCCACGCCTTTCCTTTTTTTAAATTGGGTGTGGGGATCCCCTTAATATCCAAACAAGACCCAAAGGGCCTGGTAATGGACTCACTGATTTTCATCCATATTGCTGGGACCCGGCAGTTTAAATGACTTTTATTCCTTTAAAAATGTCATTTTGTGCAGGGACTGTTCTAAGAACGGGAAAAACATGCCACCTTAAAGGCATACTATAGACACCCCCCAGGTACGATATTTAAAGGAAAATTTCACTTTTTATTTTTCACTTTAAGCATCATTAAAATCACTGCTCCCGAAAAAACGGCCGTTTTTAAAACTTTTTTTTGCATTGATACATGTCCCCTGGGGCAGGACCCGGGTCCCCAAACCCTTTTTTAGGACAATAACATGCAAATTAGCCTTTAAAATTAGCACTTTTGATTTCGAACGTTCGAGTCCCATAGACTTTAATGGGGTTCTAATGTTCGTGCGAAGTTTCGGTCCGTTCGCAGGTTCTGGTGCGAACCAAATCGGGGGGTGTTCAGCTCATTCCTAGTGTAAACACACAGATCCTGGTTCTCTGAGGGGAGAAGAGACTAATCGTGTGTTCATAGAAAGTATGAACACAGATCTCTCTCTTCCCCTAGCAAGTCCCATCCCCCCTACAGTTAGAACACACACTGAGGGAGCACATTTAACCCCTTGATCGCCCCCTAGTGTTAACCCCTTCCCTGCCAGTGACATTTTTACAGTAATCAGGGCATTTTTATAGCACTGATCGCTGTATAAATGACAATGGTCCCAAAAATGTGTCAAAAGTGTCCGATGTGCCAGCCATATTGTTGCAGTCAAGATAAAAATCGCAGATCGCCGCCACTACTAGTAAAAAAATAATAATAATAAAAATGCTATAAATCTATCCCTTATTTTGTAGACACTATAACTTTTGCGCAAACCAATCAATATACACTTATTGCGTATTTTTATTACCAAAAATATGTAGAAGAATACATATCGGCCTAAACTGAGAAAAAAATTTGCTTTTTTATTTAAAAAAAAAAATGGGGATATTTATTATAGCAAAAAGTACAAAATATTGTGGGTTTTTTTTCAAAATTGTCGCTATTTTTTTGGTTTATAGCGCAAAAAATAAAAACCGCAGAGGTGATCAAATACTACCAAAAGAAAGGTCTATTTGTGGGGAAAAAAGGACGTCAATTTTGTTTAAGTACAACGTTGCACGACCGCGCAATTGTCAGTTAAAGTGACGCAGAGCCGAATCGCAAAAAATGGCCTGGTCATTCAGCAGCCAAATCTTCCGGGGCTGAAGCGGTTAAATTACTTAATTCTCCATAAAATTGTGACAAAAAATTACAACTTGCAAAAATTTGCCTCATTGCCTCATTTTGGAGGATATTGGTACTGTCCTGGAATTTTAGGACCTCAAGAAATGAGATGTCAGTACATCAGGATTGATCGATTTTCAGATATATCCCATAGTTTGTAGACGTTATAACTTTCACACAGATTAACTAATATACACTGATTCAGGTTATTTTTTTTTACCAAAGTGCAGCAGAATACATCTAAATTGATGAAGAAAGATTATTTATTTGCTAAATTTTATAACAGAAACAAAGAAAAACGTGTTTTTTTTTTTTTATAAATATTCGCTATGTATCGATGGCCCCGCGGGGGTTGCTACGTGTTACAGCATCCACACATTTCACCCTGCTGCCAGACCTCCCTTAAGGCCCGTACACACGACTGGATCGGACAAACTTTTTCTGTTTCCATCGGACTTTTGTTGGCTGTGCGAACGGACAAACTTTCCGGCAACAAAAGTCCGATGGAGCAAAGTCCGATCGTGTGTACACAAAAGCATCAGACTTTTGTACAAACTACAGTACGCGGCCGCGAGAATGTTTCCAGTGCAAACCCATCGCGCTGGTTCTTGGCGACAGGGAACTGTACATCTCGCGCTGGCTGCAATGGGAAAAACACATTTTCCTATTGCGGCGAGCACGAGAGGGAATTCCCCTCTGGGGGAATACCAGGCCCTTAGGTCTGGTATGGATTTTAAGAGGAACCCTCTACCACAAAAAAACGGCGTGGGGGTCCCCCCAAAGTCCATACCAGACCCTTATCCGAGCACACAGCCCGGCCGGTCAGAAAAGGGGGTGAGGACGAGCGAGCGCCCCCCCCTCCTGAGCCGTACCAGGCCGCATGCCCTCAATATGGGGGGTGGATGCTTTGGGGGAGGGGGCGCCCTGCAGCCCCCCCACCCCAAAGCACCTTGTCCCCACGTTGATGAGGACAAGGGCCTCTTCCCGACAACCCTGGCCGTTGGTTGTCGGGGTCTGCGGGTGGAGTGCTTATCGGAATCCGGGAGCCCCCTTTAATAAGGGGGCCCCCAGATCCCGGCCCCCCATCCTATGTAAATGAGTATGGGGTACATGGTACCCCTACCCATTCACCCGGGGAAAAAAGTGTCAATAAAAAAAACACACTACACAGGTTTTAAAAGTAATTTATTAGGCAGCTCCGGGGGTCTTCTTCCGACTTCGGGGGTCTTCTGCTGACTTCGGCGGTCTCTCAGGCCTCTTCTCCCTCTCTCCGCGCTCTCTGGTTCTTCTCCGGTGCCTTCTTCCTTCTGCCGGGCTCCTCCGCTATCTTCTGATCTTTTGCCGCTCTTTTGCTAGCGGAGGAGCCCGGTCTTTTGAGACGTCTTCCCTCTTCTCTTCCAGAGATGTTGACACGACGTTCTCTCCGGCTGTAATGCTGTCTGTGCGCTCTGCTATGACTTATATAGGCGTGACCCCGCCCCCTATGACATCACAGTCCCGGGGCGTGCTGGGACTGTGAGGTCTTAGGGGGGCATGGTCATAGGATGACATGGGAAGAAGGGAAGAAGACGATCCAGAAGTCCGGGCCAACGCTAGCAAAAGAGCGGCAGAAGATAGCGGAGGAGCCGGCAAAAAATCCAGACACCGGGAGAAGACGCCGCAGAGACCCCCGGAGTCGGAAGACCCCCGAAGTCGGAAGAAGACCCCCAGATTTGGAACAAGACCCCCAGAGCTGCCTAATAAATTACTTTAAAAACCTGTGTACTGTGTTTTTTTCTTGACACTTTTTCCTTAGGTGGATGGGTAGGGGCACAATGTACCCCATACTTATTCACAAAAGGTGGGGCCGGGATCTGGGGGCTACCTTATTAAAGGGGGCTCCCGGATTCCGATAAGCCCCTCTCCCGCAGACCCCGACAACCAACAGCCAGGGTTGTCGGGAAGAGGCCCTTGTCCTCATCAACATGGGGACAAGGTGCTTTGGGGTGGGGGGGGGTCGCAGGGCGCCCCCTCCCACAAAGCACCCGTCCCCCCATGTTGAGGGCATGCGGCCTGGTACGGCTCAGGAGGGGCGCTCGCTCGTCCCCACCCCCTTTTCTGACTGGCCGGGCTGTGTGCTCGGATAAGGGTCTGGTATGGACCTTGGGGGGACCCCCACGCCGTTTTTTTTTGGCGTAGGGGGTTCCCCTTAAAATCCATACCAGATCTAAAGGCCTGGTATGCCCCTGGAGGGGAACCCATGCCGGTTTTTTATTTGAAATTTGGCGTGGAGTTCCCCCTCAAGATTCATACCAAACACAGTGCCTGGCATTGGCGGGGATCCAAGTCGGATCCCCGCACCAGTGTGAACCCGGCTCGCAAGGTGTCAATCTCGCCAATAAAAGTGGCAAGATTAACACCATATCAGACAACAATACAGAAGTTGACCAAAGGGTGGTGGTAAAGAGCTGAAAAACCACATTTGGTGAAAGTTGGCTGGAAAAGTCCTGCCGTCTGTATGCAAGACAAACTTCTGGCCAACGCCCTTTGTACAAAAATCCAAGGGAAAGTTTGTACGAAGTCCTATCATGTGTATGGGGCTTTAGACTCACTTCTCAGTCAATGAACATTCTCTTGCTTGTTTTTGTTGTTTTTATTAGGGGATTGAACTTGGTTGGGGAAAAGGGACATGAGATGCCCATAAGATGAATTGTACTTTGTAGAATAAAAGTAACTCATAGCTCCCAACTGTCCCTGATTTCGAGGGACTGTCCCTGATTTGGAGCAATGTCCCTCTGTCCCTCATTCCTCCTCATTTGTCCCTCATTTTTGGTCTGATCTGTATAGATGTATATAAAATGCACTTTTTATCTATCAAAAAGTGTTTTCCAGCGCTAAACCTTTCATCTTATTTCTAAATTGCTGCATTTGTAAATTCCAAAAGCCAATATAAAGGAATAGAAGTGGTAAAAAAAAAGCACTTGTGAGTTTAACCAATCTTGTTTTTTGCACAATTCTCCTTTAAGGGGGCGTGGCAAGGGGTGTGTCCTATGCCTACATACTTTTGCTGATAGGTGTCCCTCATTCCCATCTCAAAAAGTTGGAAGGTATGGTACCTGGGTCACACTTTTTAGCAGAACAAGCTGGCGGACTCTAAACATACCATCAGCACATGACTAGGCCTCACTCTGAATAAGTCCCAGTGTCTTTATTTGATAGCCATTTTTATGCCGGTGTCTGCAGTACCTCTCTGTGGTAGCAACCAATTTAATTGAGAAGAATAAATGTAGATGGACTATTGATCCCAGCCAGTCTGACTTGCAAATCCTGCCCACCCTCCTGGCTGCAGCGACTTGACACAAAACTCCCACAGTCTCTACATCCAGCTCCCCTGGCATGTCTCTTCCAGAGCTTTCCACTCACCGACACCTGTCCTGGATCCTTCCTGAATGACTTTACTCCAGACCTGCTGACCAACTGTGTAAGGAGGGGCTCCCTCCCAGCTCCCGAGCCCCCCCGCCTGAGGTACACCCCCCCCCAGAAAAGGGGTTCCCTCAGACATGGCAGTCTAACACTCCATCATCCAGTTCACCCAGCCGACAACTCCTCCCTCCAGCAGGCTGACCATGGGTATATGTAGAAAGCCTGCCCCCTGCCAGTCCTAGTTGGGGATTGGTCAGAGCTCCTCACATACACCCCATGTCACTCCAGCTCTCTGCCCTGCCCCTTTTCCAGAACATTCTTCCTGGAAACAGAGGAGGCGCCCAAGAGCTGAAGTACATGTCAGTCACCTACAGCTATACTAAACCACTCCCCTGCCCCCAGATCAAAACAAACAGGCCTAGCTCACAGCATAGGCCTGCTTAAATTTGCCTGCAGTAGCAGCTTACACAAATAAAGATGGGGGAAACCTCAGATGAGAGAACCCCGAGAGATAAAGTGGCCACTAAGGCAACAAAGGGAATACTAGAGTCTGGTAAAAATGTACAAAAATGTATTCAAAGTAAAGAATAAACACATTGCTCAAATTACTGAGAATCAATTAATATCTACACTGGTTATGGTTTAAAGGGGTTGTAAAGGTAAAAATTTTTTCACCTTAATGCATTCTATGCATTAAGGTGAAAAAACTTCCGACAATACTGACACCTCGAAAGTCAGCCGCTCGCTCCCGACATCCATTTCGCCGCTCAGCCTGGCCGCTGATTGGCTACAGTGGATGGATTGAAAGCAGCGCAGCCATTGGCTCGCGCTGCTGTCAATCACATCCAATGATGCGGCGCGCCGGGGGGCGGGGCTGAGTGATACAGTGAGCGCAGTGGCGGCCCGTCCATAGGGGGCGCCCGGGCGCCGCCCCCCCCAACCTCCAGGCAGTCAAAAAAAATAGGATTTTTTAAAACAGCTTACCTGTAAAATCCTTTTCTTTCGAAGGACATCACGGGACACAGAGCCACAGTAATTACTGATGGGTTATATAGGTATCACTGGTGATTGGACACTGGCACACCCTATCAGGAAGTTCAACCCCCTATATAATCCCTCCCCCTTGCAGGGATACCTCAGTTTTGTAGCCAAGCAATATAGTGTATTAGAAGAGGGGTGGGACCTCTGTGTCCCGTGATGTCCTTCGAAAGAAAAGGATTTTACAGGTAAGCTGTTTTAAAAAATCCTATTTTCTTTCTCGAACATCACGGGACACAAAGCCACAGTAATTACTGATGGGATGTCCCAGAGCAATGCTACCTGAGGGGGGGGAACCATGACCAAGTAGGGTGCAATCAGACCTGAGGACCCTGTACCGCTGCCTGCAGCACACTACGCCCAAAGGCGATATCCTCATGCCTTCTCACATCCACCTGATAGAATCTGGTGAATGTATGAACTGAAGACCAGGTTGCGGCCTTGCAGATTTGAGCCATAGAGGCCCGGTGATGCACTGCCCAAGAAGCACCAATAGCCCTTGTGGAATGTGCCCTGATCTGAAACGGAGGAATCTTCTGTTTCAAACCGTAAGCTTGAATGATCAACTGTCGAATCCATTTAGAAATGGTAGCTTTTGACGCTGCCTGTCCTCTATTGGGACCCTCTGGCAGCACAAACAAAACATCCGTCTTGCGGATCTGAGTAGTTGCCCCTAGATAGGCCTTAACTGCTCTTACTACATCCAACGAATGTAGAGATCTCTCTTCCGGAGAACAGGGATCTGGAAAAAAGGAAGGTAGAACAATGTCTTGGTTTAAATGAAAATCAGAAACCACCTTCGGTAAAAAACTAGGATGAGGGCGTAGTACCACTCTATCCTTGTGTATAATCAAATAAGGCTCCTTACAGGAAAGAGCTGCTAATTCTGATACTCTTCTAGCAGAAGAGATGGCCACCAGAAAAATTAATTTCCTTGTCAACAAGACCAAAGGAATCTAACTTATTGGTTCAAAAGGCTGTTTCTGTAACACAGCCAGGACCAAATTCAAGTCCCAGGGGTTTAGGGGCGCTTTAACCGGAGGATTAAGACGCATCACCCCCTGCATAAAGTTTCGGACCAAAGAATGCGAAGCAAGTGGCCGCTGAAATAATACTGATAAAGCAGAGACCTGGCCCTTGATGGTACTCAAGGCCAGCTTCATCTCTAATCCCATCTGTAGAAAATCAAGGATTCTACCTATGACATATTTCCTGGGATGCCAACCTCTGGATTCACACCAGGTTATATAAGCTTTCCAGACTCTATGATAAATCATCCTGGAAGCTGGCTTCCTTGCATTAATCAAGGTAGATATGACAGGACCTGAGAGCCCACGACTCTTCAGAACGTGGGTCTCAATAGCCAAACCGTCAAATTTAGCGTTTGTAAGGCAGGATGGAACACTGGACCTTGAGATAACAGGTCTGGGCGTTCCGGTAGTGTCCACGGGGAACCTACCGTCATCCTTACTATTTCTGCATACCAAGTCCTTCTGGGCCAAGCGGGGGCCACCAGAAGTACCGACTTCCTTTCCTGCCTGATCCTGCGAAGGAGTCGTGGTAGTAGCAGAATAGGCGGGAATGCGTAAATCAGTGAGAACCGATGCCACGGAATCACCAACGCATCCGTCCCGCATGCAAGAGGATCTTTTGTCCTTGCCACAAATCTGTCTATCTTTTTGTTGAATCGGGATGCAAAGAGATCTACATCTGGAACCCCCCATCTTTGGCATATGGCCCAAAAGACGTCGGGATGCAGAGACCATTCCCCTGGAAGTAACTGCTGGCGACTTAGATAGTCCGCCTGCCAATTCTCTATTCCTGGGATGAAAACTGCCGATATGCATGGCACATGCATCTCTGCCCAGACTAAGATCTGGTTCACCTCTTTTTGAGCAGCTCGGCTCCGGGTGCCTCCCTGATGATTGACATAAGCCACTGCTGTGGCATTGTCGGACTGGATCCTGACCGGACAACCCTGTAGCCTGATAGTCCAGGCTTTTAGAGCTAGATGTATCGCCCGGATCTCCAGAATGTTGATGGGTAAGGTCCTCTCTGTCTTGGACCATACTCCTTGGACCGCAGCCTGTTCCAGAACTGCTCCCCAACCTGACAGACTGGCATCTGTTGTTGCCACCGTCCAGGTAACTGGTAGAAAGGATTTCCCCTTCTGCAGGTTTTCGGGTATGAGCCACCAATTGAGGCTCTGACGCACCGCATGCGACAGGTGCATCGGAAAGTCTAATGCCTGAACCTTCTTGTTCCAGGTCGACAGAATATTGTGTTGCAGCATTCTTGAGTGAAACTGAGCATAGGGAACTGCTTCGAATGAAGACACCATCTTCCCTAGTAGCCTCATACAAAGGCGGACTGAGGGACCCTTCTTGGTCCTTACTGTCAGAATCAGCTCTCTCAAAGCAGTGATCTTTGCCTGGGGTAGAAATATTTTCTCCTGGCTTGTATGTATAATCAGACCTAAATATTCCAGTCTTCTTACTGGTTTTAGGAAAGACTTTTCTAAGTTGAGGATCCAACCCAGGTGTTCTAGATACCTGACCGTGGTCCTCAAGTTTCCATTCAAAGAGGCTACCGACCGGTCTATCAAGAGCAGGTCGTCTAGGTATGCTATGACAGCTATACCCTGAGCCCTTAATCTGGCCAGAGGAGGAGCCAAGATCTTTGTGAACACTCGAGGTGCAGTGGCTATCCCAAAGGGCAGAGCCATAAACTGGAAATGGCGCCCTCCTACCTCGAAGCGCAGAAACTTCTGATGAGCAGGAAAAATGGGCACATGCAGATATGCATCTCTGATGTCTATTGATGCCAGAAATTCTCCTCCCTGCAGGGTGGGAACTACTGTTCGAATTGATTCCATGCGGAAGGATTGAATCCTTAGGAATCGGTTCAGATCCCTTAAGTCCAAAATGGGCCTGACATCCCCATTTGGCTTTTGGACCGTAAAAAGGTTGGAATAGAAGCCCAATCCCTGGTCCTTTGCGGGAACTATCATAATGACCTCCTGCGACAAAAGTCACTCTAACGCTAGAAGGAGCGACTGCTTCTTCTCTGGGTCTCTGGGAACATTTGATCTGAGGAACCGAGGAGAAGGGAATTCCTGAAACTCCAGCTTGTACCCTAAGGTTACCGTGGAGACTACCCATCTGTCCTGGAAGTCCTCCTGCCAGAGCTCTGAGAATTGTCGCAGTCTTCCCCCCACTCGAGTGAGCGGGGGCGCCCCCTCATGCAGAGGTCTTAGTGTTTGTCCCTGGGGTTGACTCTTGTCTCTGGACCCCGATGGAGGCGGCCGTCGAGACTGCCTGGAGGCTGAAGCCCCCGGCGCTGGGGAAAGAGTTCGTTTGAAAGAGGGACGCTTACTCTTCTTCTTGACAGGTAAGAGAGTGCTTTTCCCACAAGAGATTCTCTTGATATAGTTATCCAAGTCCTCTCCAAACAACCTTGCACCACGAAATGGAAACCCAGCCAGTAGCTTCTTACATGGTGCTTCGGCTGACCAATTTTTCAACCATAGGATTCTACGTATATGCACCAACCCCAGTGAAAGACGGGAGGTTTGCACGATAGAATCTCTAATGGCGTCAACCACAAAGCATAAGGCCGCTGGAAGGTTAGCAAACCCCTGGGCCTGCTGTTCAGGTAATACTTTGATGACCTGCTTAACATGGTCTCTTAAGTATTGACAGACTCCAATCGCTGCTATTGCAGGTTGGGCCACTGATCCTGCTAAGGAGAAAACATCCTTCAATAGGGATTCCATCCTTTTATCTACAGGATCCCTGAGCATCTGAGCATTGTCTACAGGACAAGTCAGGCTATTATTTATGGAGGAAATGGCGGCATCAATAGCTGGTATTCCCCACATTTTAATAAACTTTTCTTCCATCGGATAAAGTGTTGAAAACTTTCTCGGCGGAAAAAAACGTTTGTCTGGGTGATCCCACTCAGAATAAATAAGCTTTTCAAGTAAAATATGAACAGGAAAAGCATGTGCTGCTTGGAAAGGTTTCAGTGACCCCAAAGCAGAAGAGGATTCTTTAGCAGTTTCAGGTATGGGCAACTTAAATGTGGAGCGGACCAATCCAGTGAGGATCTGCACTAAGACTTTCTCCTCTTGGGAAGTCGCAGAGGGTCCCTCTCCACCTGAATCCTCCGAAGAGGAATCATCCATCCCATCCCGATCCTCTGAAAGGGATTCATCTCCTTTATCCCAGAGCTCCTCTGTCTGAGGGTCTTGGGGAACAGAGGAAAGCCTAGTGCGTTTTCTTCCACTGAGTGAAGACGTAATCACGGCCATTAATCTTTCCTCTAGACCATTAATGGTTGAGGAAAAAACCTCTTGTGTAATATATACAGGGGCTGAAGTGCCAGAAGCAGGTGTAGCCCCTGACCCCGATGGCTCTCCCTGGCTAGCCGTCCCTGGCCCATCTTTAGGGGGGAAGGATGCTGCCGACAGGGGGCCCTCAGAACCTGAACGAGATCCCCTAGTGTCTCTGGTTCCTGGGGTGCTTGAACCTCTTCTACCCATAGTGCAAAGCAACAAGGTGTGAGGTATACAAATGAACACTGTCCGCTGAGCGATGTAGTCTGGCTAAAAGCCTTGCTACCCAATGCTCAGTCTGGTGTTACTTCAGTAAATGCTGCCTAGGAGAATGCCTGTGTCCCACCTTACATGCGACCGTCAGCTCTGTGTCTCTCAGAAGGCTGAGTGCACCTGTACAGAGTGCCTTTAATAGCCTGCAGCTGGCCTGAGTGGGAGTCTAAACACTCTGTGCTGACATCCCGCCCCCTCCTCTACCGCCCCCCCCCCCCCTCGAGTTTTGAAAAAAACGAGCGCTTCCCGCACTGCCGACTCTCCTGTCATGCTCTGGAGAAAAGGCTGGGGATGGGGGGGGGGGGGGGGGGGGGGGAGACTGGTAACAAGATTTGCCTGAACGGCTATCTTCAGAGATGGTGGCCATTAGGCCACAGAGCCCGGGTGGTATAACCACTTTCTAGACCCCTGTGGCCCCTCTCTAGCCTGGGGGGGGGGAACATTCAAACATGAGAAATCCCCCCATCCACCTTACCTGCTTGCAGCCTGCTTGATACGCTGGGACATACACAGCGATTACAACACCTGAGACAATCAGTCAGCATGTGTAGGTTTGTGCTCTTGGCAGCCCCCGGTGGTCACAATAGGCATAGCATGCATTTACCTTAAAGGAGAAAAGCCACTAGAACTCAAAAATTCTGTGGAATCTCCTCTTACCTTATCCAGCCGCAGGGTGCCGTTTACACAGACCCAATCTTCACCTCTCACGGTGGGCTCCGTTTGAAAAAACCGTCAGAGACTGGGGCCCCCATCAGTAGGGGGATCCAACAGTTCTGGGACCGTAAAGCACCTCGCCAGAAATTAGGAAGTTTAAAGCCATTTTCTGATCTGCGGGGTCCAGCTCTCTAAAAAGAGAAGCATTACGGGTAAAACCTCGTTTCTTCGGACACGAGGCCCGGGTACCATTCAATTCGGCCATGAAAAGACACTTTGAATGGATCCGGTTCGCCTGGCTTGCCCCAGTATAGGATATAGGATATTCCCTTTGGAGCTCAGCACAGGACATCCTTACACGTCCATCACCTAAGACACTGGCGTAAAAACTGAGGTATCCCTGCAAGGGGGAGGGATTATATAGGGGGTTGAACTTCCTGATAGGGTGTGCCAGTGTCCAATCACCAGTGATACCTATATAACCCATCAGTAATTACTGTGGCTCTGTGTCCCGTGATGTTCGAGAAAGAAAACATTTTTGAAAAAAAATTAAAAAGAAAAAAAAAAAATTTTTTAAATGGCCCTTTAAAAAAAAAAAAAAAAAAATTGAAAAAAGTCCTTAAATGCACTGTGTTAGGGGCGCCAGGCACAGTGCACTATGGAAAGCGCCACGTCTATGCAATCACAAGATTGCAGACGAAGCGCTTCATTTGCGGGGTTTTAACCCGCCTTGTGGCGAAAAGCAAAACGCCGATCGGCATCCGCCCAGCACCCATAGTGTATTACTATGGCTCTGTGCTTTGAGTGACAGACTAGTTAGTAGTCTGTCACTTCCGGTTTTCCCTGTGTCAGAGCAGTGCGCCCGAGCGGAGGAGCGGACTAGTGATGGGAAGTCCGGATCTTTTAATTGAATCGGTTCATTTCGAACTACTCACTGAAATGAACCGATTCAATGAATCGATTCTTCGGTTCACTTGCTGAGTCTGCTGACAAGCAAGTGAACCAAATCTCTGACTCGACCTTAAATGATTAGAATCAAAAGAATGATTCTTCACAGAAGGTTGGCAGGTCCTGGGGAGGTTTACTTGTATTTAGTTTGCTGCTCAGAGCACAAGCACAATACTATTGTGTCAGACCGTCAGAGCAGCCAGCGTCATCAATTTTGGTGTCGCACAAAAAGCTGTGTAGATGAAAAGCGGGTTTTTGTGCGTGTGAACCTCATTTTGATGGGCCAACTTCACAGTTAATATTGCTAGCCATCAGATTTTTCCGTAATCTTTACAGTGCATGCACAGGAAAAATGATCGGATTTTACTACCACGGGCGGGCAAAGTACCCACGGTAGTAAAATCCAATCGTTAGGCTCCTTTCACACTTGTGCCATTTGAAAGTCGTGCAATTTTTGCCACGATTTTTACCGTGACTTTGATGCGACTTGAAGAATTACCTATGTAATCTTGAGGTCTCTGCCTCAAGTCGCATCAAAATAGGACCAAAGTAATGCAGTGACTACTTTGAAGTCGCTGTGAGTTGAAGACGCACAGATATGAACGGTACTCATTGGAAATCATGGGGTACCACTTGTCATGCGACTTTGTAGTCCCAAGTTGCAGGACAAGTCACACAAGTGTGAAAGGGGCCTCATTACACACTGTAAAGACTACGGACAAATCTGATGCCTAGCAATCTTAACTGTGAAGTTGGCCCATCAGAATGCAGTTCACATGCACAAAAACCCGCTTTTCGTTTACACAGCTGTTTGTGCATCACGTAAGTGGCAATATTGGCTACTCCTATAGATTGCTTGATCTGACAGAACACCTGCTACCCAGGTTACTGAGCACAACACTATACTTATGTGATCATATAACAGACCCAAGATGCAATAAAGAGAACCTGTCACTTCAACAAACTATCACATAGAGGCTTGTTATCTTGACTTTGTCCTCTCTGTCTTTAAAGCAGTCTGTAGTGTAGTGCTGCTACCTGATCATTGATTTAGTGTATTGTTCTACTGGTGGCGACTCATGGTTCTTTCAGTGTACTATGTTCTAACAACTCTTATGATTCTTTAACTCGGTGTACTGTGTACTCCTGACTCTTATTTTAAGTTTGTATCCAGTTCCTGAGTGTCACTGTGCCTTGAGCACGCTGATTGGTTGCAGGGAGGGGCCAAGCTCTCTCACTCTAGGATCATATTACCAGGCCTGCTCTGCTCTGCTCTGCTATGTATTGAGTGCATTGTGAACTGTTTCAAACGGATCAGTTCACTCAGATGAATCGATTCATCCAGTTCACTGAAAAGAATCGATTCAAAAGAACGATTCGTTCATGAACTGGACATCACTAGAGCGGACTCCTCCACTGCCTTCAACTTCAAAGAGGCAAAGCCGAATGTTTCCACTGCTAAACCGAGACACAGCAACACCAGTGGAAATAATAGAAGCACTGACGATCGCACAAGGCTGGTCTCCTTATTTCTACACTCTACAGGATGGATGGATGGATGGATGGATGGATGGGGAAGCTTCACATGGGCTGTGTGTTTCACAAGTGCCGATCGTCAGTGCTTCTATTATCTCCACTGGTGTTGCTGTGTCTCGGTTTGGCAGTGTCAGTGGAGGCTCTTGTTAAACACACAGCCCATGTTGTGAATCATCCCCACCCATCCATCCTGTAGAAATTAAGAGACCAGCCTTGTGTGACTGAATGCATGGAGATAAGAACGAGATAAGACATCCTTCCCAGCCAGCATATGGAAGGAAGGAGGCAGAGGAGGTGTCAGGACTAAGGATGAGCTCCGGCGTGTTCGCATGCTGTACGTGCCGATCCCGCCAGGAAGTCGGCACGGCGCAGCGCTAATCACAGGCAGTGAGACATTTCCCGAGCTCTGCAGCCACACATCGGGAAATGTCTCACTGCCTGTGATTAGCGCTGCGCCGTGCCGACTTCCTGGCGGGATCGGCACGTACAGCATGCGAACACGCCGGAGCTCATCCTTAGTCAGGACAGTGTCACTAGCCGTGGACTGCAGCCTGCAAGACAGAGCCTCATTAATATGTAAGTCCTCATCACTGATCTATGTGTGTGTGTCCATCCCACCAGTGTATATCTCTCTCTCTCCCACCCCCCCAGTGTATATCTCTCTCTCTCCCACCCCCCCAGTGTATATCTCTCTCTCTCCCACCTCCCCAGTGTATATCTCTCTCTCTCCCACCCCCGGTGTATATCTCTCTCTCCCACCCCCGGTGTATATCTCTCTCTCTCCCACCCCCAGTGTATATCTCTCTCTCCCACCCCCCCAGTGTATATCTCTCTCTCCCACCCCCCCCAGTGTATATCTCTCTCTCTCCCACCCCCCCAGTGTATATCTCTCTCTCTCCCACCCCCCCAGTGTATATCTCTCTCTCCCACCCCCGGTGTATATCTCTCTCTCCCACCCCCGGTGTATATCTCTCTCTCTCCCACCCCCAGTGTATATCTCTCTCTCCCACCCCCCCAGTGTATATCTCTCTCTCCCACCCCCCCAGTGTATATCTCTCTCTCTCCCACCTCCCCAGTGTATATCTCTCTCTCTCCCACCCCCCCAGTGTATATCTCTCTCTCCCACCCCCGGTGTATATCTCTCTCTCTCCCACCCCCAGTGTATATCTCTCTCTCCCACCCCCCCAGTGTATATCTCTCTCTCCCACCCCCCCCAGTGTATATCTCTCTCTCTCCCACCCCCCCAGTGTATATCTCTCTCTCTCCCACCCCCCCAGTGTATATCTCTCTCTCCCACCCCCGGTGTATATCTCTCTCTCCCACCCCCGGTGTATATCTCTCTCTCTCCCACCCCCAGTGTATATCTCTCTCTCCCACCCCCCCAGTGTATATCTCTCTCTCCCACCCCCCCAGTGTATATCTCTCTCTCTCCCACCCCCCCAGTGTATATCTCTCTCTCTCCCACCCCCCCAGTGTATATCTCTCTCTCTCCCACCCCCCCAGTGTATATCTCTCTCTCTCCCACCCCCCCAGTGTATATCTCTCTCTCCCACCCCCCCAGTGTATATCTCTCTCTCTCCCACCCCCGGTGTATATCTCTCTCTCTCCCACCCCCAGTGTATATCTCTCTCTCCCACCCCCCCAGTGTATATCTCTCTCTCCCACCCCCCCAGTGTATATCTCTCTCTCTCCCACCCCCCCAGTGTATATCTCTCTCTCTCCCACCCCCCCAGTGTATATCTCTCTCTCTCCCACCCCCCCAGTGTATATCTCTCTCTCTCTCCCACCCCCCCAGTGTATATCTCTCTCTCTCCCACCCCCCCCAGTGTATATCTCTCTCTCTCCCACCCCCCCAGTGTATATCTCTCTCTCTCCCACCCCCCCAGTGTATATCTCTCTCTCTCCCACCCCCGGTGTATATCTCTCTCTCTCCCACCCCCAGTGTATATCTCTCTCTCCCACCCCCCCAGTGTATATCTCTCTCTCCCACCCCCCAGTGTATATCTCTCTCTCTCCCACTCCCCCAGTGTATATCTCTCTCTCTCCCACCCCCCCAGTGTATATCTCTCTCTCTCCCACCCCCCCAGTGTATATCTCTCTCTCTCCCACCCCCCCAGTGTATATCTCTCTCTCTCCCACCCCCCCCAGTGTATATCTCTCTCTCTCCCACCCCCCCAGTGTATATCTCTCTCTCTCCCACCCCCCCAGTGTATATCTCTCTCTCTCCCACCCCCCCAGTGTATATCTCTCTCTCTCCCACCCCCCCAGTGTATATCTCTCTCTCTCCCACCCCCCCCAGTGTATATCTCTCTCTCTCCCACCCCCCCCAGTGTATATCTCTCTCTCTCCCACCCCCCCCAGTGTATCTCTCTCTCTCCCACCCCCCCAGTGTATATCTCTCTCTCTCCCACCTCCCCAGTGTATATCTCTCTCTCTCCCACCCCCCCCAGTGTATCTCTCTCTCTCCCACCCCCCCAGTGTATATCTCTCTCTCTCCCACCTCCCCAGTGTATATCTCTCTCTCTCCCACCCCCCCCAGTGTATATCTCTCTCTCTCCCACCCCCCCAGTGTATATCTCTCTCTCTCCCACCCCCCCAGTGTATATCTCTCTCTCTCCCACCCCCCCAGTGTATATCTCTCTCTCTCTCCCACCCCCCCAGTGTATATCTCTCTCTCTCCCACCCCCCCCAGTGTATATCTCTCTCTCTCCCACCCCCCCAGTGTATATCTCTCTCTCTCCCACCCCCCCAGTGTATATCTCTCTCTCTCCCACCCCCCCAGTGTATCTCTCTCTCTCCCACCCACCAGTGTATATCTCTCTCTCTCCCACCCCCGGTGTATATCTCTCTCTCCCACCCCCGGTGTATATCTCTCTCTCTCCCACCCCCAGTGTATATCTCTCTCTCCCACCCCCCCAGTGTATATCTCTCTCTCCCACCCCCCCAGTGTATATCTCTCTCTCCCACCCCCCCCAGTGTATATCTCTCTCTCCCACCCCCAGTGTATATCTCTCTCTCCCACCCCCAGTGTATATCTCTCTCTCCCACCCCCAGTGTATATCTCTCTCTCCCACCCCCAGTGTATATCTCTCTCTCCCACCCCCAGTGTATATCTCTCTCTCCCACCCCCAGTGTATATCTCTCTCTCCCACCCACCAGTGTATATCTCTCTCTCCCACCCCCCCAGTGTATATATCTCTCTCTCCCACCCCCCAGTGTGTATCTCTCTCTCTCCCCCCCCCCACTGTATATCTCTCTCTCTCCCACCCCCAGTGTATATCTCTCTCTCCCACCCCCCCCAGTGTATATCTCTCTCTCCCACCCCCCCCAGTGTATATCTCTCTCTCCCACCCCCAGTGTATATCTCTCTCTCCCACCCCCCAGTGTGTATCTCTCTCTCTCCCACCCCCCAGTGTATCTCTCTCTCTCTCTCTCCCACCCACCAGTGTATATCTCTCTCTCCCACCCCCCCAGTGTGTATCTCTCTCTCTCCCACCCCCCAGTGTATATCTCTCTCTCTCTCTCCCACCCACCAGTGTATATCTCTCTCTCCCACCCCCCCAGTGTGTATCTCTCTCTCTCCCACCCCCCAGTGTGTATCTCTCTCTCTCCCACCCACCAGTGTATCTCTCTCTCTCTCTCCCACCCACCAGTGTATATCTCTCTCTCCCACCCCCAGTGTATATCTCTCTCTCTCCCAACCCCCCAGTGTATATCTCTCTCTCTCCCACCCCCCAGTGTATATCTCTCTCTCTCCCACCCACCAGTGTATATCTCTCTCTCCCACCCACCAGTGTATATCTCTCTCTCCCACCCCCCCAGTGTATATCTCTCTCTCTCCCACCCCCCCCAGTGTATATCTCTCTCTCCCACCCCCCCAGTGTATATCTCTCTCTCCCCCACCCCCCCAGTGTATATCTCTCTCTCCCACCCCCCCGGTGTATATCTCTCTCTCCCACCCCCCCGGTGTATATCTCTCTCTCTCCCACCCCCGGTGTATATCTCTCTCTCTCCCACCCCCGGTGTATATCTCTCTCTCTCCCACCCCGGTGTATATCTCTCTTTCTCCCACCCCCCCAGTGTATATCTCTCTCTCTCCCACCCCCCCGGTGTATATCTCTCTCTCTCCCACCCCCCCGGTGTATATCTCTCTCTCCCACCCCCCCAGTGTATATCTCTCTCTCCCACCCACCAGTGTATCTCTCTCTCTCCCACCCACCAGTGTATCTCTCTCTCTCCCACCCACCAGTGTATCTCTCTCTCTCCCACCCACCAGTGTATCTCTCTCTCTCCCACCCGTGTATATCTCTCTCTCCCACCCCCCAGTGTATATCTCTCTCTCTCCCACCCACCAGTGTATATCTCTCTCTCCCATCCCCAGTGTATATCTCTCTCTCTCTCCCACCCCACCAGTGTATATCTCTCTCTCCCACCCACCAGTGTATATCTCTCTCTCCCACCCACCAGTGTATATCTCTCTCTCCCACCCACCAGTGTATATCTCTCTCTCCCACCCACCAGTGTATATCTCTCTCTCTCTCCCACCCACCAGTGTATATCTCTCTCTCCCACCCACCAGTGTATATCTCTCTCTCCCACCCACCAGTGTATACCTCTCTCTCTCCCACCCCCCCCAGTGTATATCTCTCTCTCCCACCCACCAGTGTATATCTCTCTCTCCCACTCCCCCAGTGTATATCTCTCTCTCCCACCCCCCAGTGTATATCTCTCTCTCTCCCACCCCCCAGTTTATATCTCTCTCTCCCACCCCCCAGTGTATAGCTCTCTCTCCCACCCCCCAGTGTATATCTCTCTCTCCCACCCCCCAGTGTATATCTCTCTCTCCCACCCCCAGTGTATATCTCTCTCTCCCACCCCTCCAGTGTATATCTCTCTCTCCCACCCACCAGTGTATATCTCTCTCTCCCACCCACCAGTGTATATCTCTCTCTCCCACCCCCCCAGTGTATATCTCTCTCTCCCACCCACCAGTGTATATCTCTCTCTCCCACCCACCAGTGTATATCTCTCTCCCCCACCCCCCCCAGTGTATATCTCTCTCCCCCACCCCCCCAGTGTATATCTCTCTCCCCCACCCCCCCAGTGTATATCTCTCTCCCCCACCCACCAGTGTATCTCTCTCTCTCTCTCCCACCCACCAGTGTATCTCTCTCTCTCTCTCCCACCCCCAGTGTATATCTCTCTCTCCCACCCCCAGTGTATATCTCTCTCTCCCACCCCCAGTGTATATCTCTCTCTCCCACCCCCAGTGTATCTCTCTCTCTCCCACCCACCAGTGTATCTCTCTCTCTTCCACCCACCAGTGTATCTCTCTCTCTCCCACCCACCAGTGTATCTCTCTCTCACCCACCAGTGTATATCTCTCTCCCCCTCCCCCCAGTGTATATCTCTCTCTCCCCCTCCCCCCTGTCTATCTCTCCCACCCACCCAGTGTCTATCCATCCATCCATCCCACCCAGTGTCAATCTATCCCTCCATCCCACCCAATGTCTATCTATGTGTCCATTTATCTGTCTATTTATCTATCTATTGCGGGCGAGAGACCGGCGCGGGGGGGGGGGTGTGGCTGGGGTTGGTTAGGGCTTTGCGCCCCCCCAAAAAAATTGAGCACCAGCCGCCACTGTGTGAGCGGCTATAGCCGCCGGCTGTATCACGGGATCGCGCCCGCAAGAACTAACCACCATGCGAGGGAGCTCGCATTAAGGTGGTTAGTTCTTGCGGAGAGGAGCTGAAACAGCTGCCGAGGGACCCCAGAAGAGCAGGTTCGGGGCCACTCTGTGCAGAACGAGCTGCACAGTGAAGGTAAGTATAACATGTTTGTTATTTTTTTTTTTTTTTTAAATTACGTTTACAACCCCTTTAAGTCCCACACTGGGATGGAGTGTGGTACTTAGACAATGGACATACAGACATATAAAAAACTAGCTAAATAAATATATATATATATATATATATATATATATACACATTTTTTTCCAAAAAAAGGATGCCTGCACGTATGCAATTCTTTCAATTTATGATTTCATTGATTGCCTGCAGTAATTGTGTATACAACAGTCACACATGAACATGTAGAGGTCAGTAGCTAGCAAAACCCGGAAGTACTGACCACAATAAAGCAGGCTTCTGCTTGATAGATAAATAATATCTCAGGTAAGCAAGGTGAACTAATCAACTATTGCAGGAATGAATTAAATTTCTGAAGTAATGCTTGAATACATTTTTGAACATTTTTACCAGACTCTAGTATTGCCCTTTGCTGTCTTAGTAGCCGCTTCATCTCTTGGGGGTTCTCTCATCTGAGGTTTCCCCCATCTTTTCTCTTCTTTTGGTCCAGTTTGGCTGCAACACCCTACCTGGGTGAATGGCATTGGGTCTGTGTTAAGTACCATATATGGTGGAGGTGCCATCAGTGGACCTGTCATCATCTTTCTGTCTTGAGCTTACACAAAACACCTACACTAGCACCTACCTACCTAAAGTAGAGGGTGCTACAGGTATTTTTTTTTAATGTATTTAGCAAAAAATAAAAACCCCAGCAGTGATTAAATACCACCAAAAGAAAGCTCCATTTTTATGTGAAAAAAAAGTTAAAACACTTCATTTGGGTACAGTGTGGCATGACTGCACAATTCGCATTCAAAGTGTGACAGCGCTGAAAGGTGAAAATTGGCCTGGGCAGGAATGGGATAAAAGTGCCCGGTATTGAAGTGGTTAAAAATCCACAGTGTTCCAGTATTCTCCATTTTGGTTTTGGTGTTCCCATTTTGATTAGGGTGTGGTGTCCGTTGAATGCTGACTCCCGTTATATATCATCACTTCTCCACATTGCTAATCCTAACAGTGTCTTCTCCCCCCCCATGGTCCAATGGTGTAAGGTCCCAAGACAAATGCAAGGTCCATTGCTCTGCGTTGGACTGGGGGGATGCCGAGGGACAGTCCACCACTGGGGAGCAGAGGATCAGGTAAGTAAAAGTGCTTTTACTCTCAGCTAGACTAAACAAGTAGTCAACCCTTAAAATTTGGCATTTTACCGCACAGACTGGTGTGAACCAGTCCTAAAGGTTTTTTCATAGCGGTATGACATTAACAATGTGAACAGCTCCAACCTCTAACAATAAATTTATTTTGACACATCAATGTGTGATGGAGGTATGAAGGCTCCTTCCCTGGTGAGCCCAGGATATTTCCCTGCCGATTTTCACCATAATATTCCATAATCATCGATGACTGAAAATAATATATAAAGAATCACCTTCAGCCTGTGATAATATTAAATGTCACCTTCTTTGTCTTACCTTCCTCTTCCGGAGAGTTGGCATCAACTGGCATCAGTTGGCAGAGGAGACAGATGGTGATCACCAGATAAGACCATAGTGTAGACATGGCAGGCGGACCCCCAGCTGCAGTCAATGTGCTCAGTCTTATCACTGCCTGTTCTGTACATCACACACTGACAGAGGAAAGGAAAGAAAAAAGATCTGCTCTAACTTCTTACACCCAGAAACTCATAAAGTAGGGGTCATAAAACAAGATAGATAGATAGCATCATCAAAACAATGTATGTGAAGGTAAACAAGCTCCAGGAGGCAGTGGAGGGCAGAAAAGCCTGGCGCGCTATGGTCCATGAAGAGTCGGACATGAATCGGACATGACTAAACGACTGAACAACAAATGTAAATTAGATAAACTTTGTAAATTACACAATCTTTTCTTCTATCAAATCTGCCTCTAGATTGTTTTCTTTTTTAAATATGGCCACCATTGTCTTCTCTCGTCCCCAGCACTTCCCCTAAACAAGGATTGCCAACCATCAATTTTTTTCATGAAGAGTTTATAAAAAACACAGATTTCTCCCGTCCATCAAGGTCTGTGGAGAGGAGAACCTGTCTGTGAATATACGATGGCTGGCAGCAACTGTCACTTCAGGATAAACGTCTGAAGCGCTCTCTCACAGTGCCCACCAGCAACATTCGCCCCTGAGTGACTAGATGGATAGGATAAGCAGAGGCTGGATTGGATCCACCACTTGCCTTATTCCTGCTGTTACTGCCAAGCCTCAAGCTCCACCCCCACCCCCACCCTATCCCTATTGTTACCGCCAAGCCTTAAGATGCACCTCCACCATATTCCTGCTGTCACTGCCCATCCCCAAGCCCCACCCCCACCCTACCCCGCTTTTACCACCAAGTCTCAAGCTTCACCTCCACCACTCACCCTATCCCTGCTGTTACCACCAAGCCTCAAGCTCTAACCCCACCCTATCTCTGCTGTTACTGCCCATCCCCAAGCTCCACCCTTCAACTCCCACCCTATCCCTGCTGTTACCACCAAGCCTCAAGCCTAACCCCACCCTATCCCTGCTGTTACCACCAAGCCTCAAGCCTAACCCCACCCTATCCCTGCTGTTACCACCAAGCCTCAAGCTCCACCCCACACCCTAACCATGCTGTTCCTGCCCACCCCCTGGTGTGCCGTGCCTGGTTACACTGCCTACAAAAGGGTTCCTGGTGTGGGTGGCAGATTTGAACAGAGAGGGCGAGACAGAGATCCTGTGTGTATACTGGAGATGCCGGAGCCTCGAGGAGACCAGACATAATAGGTGAGTGAGCGTTCTGTACAGTGAACGACTCCCTCTCTACCCCCCCATCCACACTCCTCTCCACCCTTCACCAAGTTATTACCAACCTGAACTTCTGGAAGGAAAATTGAAGCAAACAGGATATGTTATAGATGATCAGAGATGGGACACGAGCTATCCTCCCCCGCATAGTTGCTTTCAATCAATGACAGTCTGCCTTTACTATACCCAGTTTTATATTTGCAGATCAGCTGTGTACTCCCCCCCCACCCCCACCCCTGTCCCTCTCTGTGCTTCTATGGAAAAAAAAAAAAAGAATAGGAAGCCCTGTGTGCTGGACCCCTTCCAAATCTCGGAGGAATCAACTTCTACTGCAATCCTTAGCAGATTTCCATTGAAGAAGCTTCCACCCCGGAAAGTGACCTCTGTCCATCCCTCTACACTGAGACTGGAATCAAGAACAAAAAAGGGGGAGGGGAGCACTCTACAAATATAATCCTAATTAAAGGTACCACATCCTAAACATTAGACTTATGAAACTCCATAACCATACAGAACAAGATACAGGACTTTAGAGGTACAAATCACAAACTAATTATATAAAAAGTTCAGTTTTGTTCTTCCATTTAAAGATTCACAATAAAATATGTATTACAGGCTGTTCATTGTACATCCATATCCAAAGTACAATATTTCACCCCAAAGACATCTAAATACATCATTATAAATGTACAAATGTTTTTTAATCCATATTTCCAAAACAAGTGCATATGAGGATATCACTCTTCAATACATTTCTGCATTGATCCAAGAAACGCATTATTATAATATATATATATATATAGTTTGTGATTTTGTATCTGTACAGTATAGTCTGTAGCTTTTTTTGTATAGTTAAAGTGTAAGTTCACCTTTACAGAAAAATTTGTAAGGTGAACTTGCACAGGACCCTCTACTCACCCCCCCCCCCCCCAAGTCCTGCTGACCCAGAGCTCGGCGATCTCCTGTTCTGAGCCCCGCTATAGCCGCGTCACGCATCCAGGGCTTAGAAATTCCCTCGGCTTTCACTCTTCTTTTTCCCCACTGATGGGACAGGCTACGCGGTCAGCCACGACCAATTAGAATGCTCCTAAATGTACCCCCATGGCGGGGCTCAAAACGGGAGATTGCCGCGCTCCAGGTCAGCGGAGCTGGGGGGGGTGAGGTGGGGGTCATGTGTAAATTCACCTTACAGATTTTTCTGTGAGGTGAACTTACCCTTTAAGGAATTTCATAAGTCTGTGCTGAAACTGGCTGGATGAAAGGAGTTCATACTCTGGTCCCCCCATCTCTCTCTTTATCTCTCTCTCTCCCCCCATTTCTCTCTCCCACTCTCTCCACCCCCCATCTGTCTCTTCCTCCTTTCTCTCTCCCTCTCTCTCACTCTCGCTCTCTCTTCCCTTTCCCCCCCCCCTCTCTCCCTCTCTCTATCTCCCTCCTTCCCTCTCTCTCTCCCTCTCTTCCTCCCCCCTCTCTCTCCATCTCGCTCTCTATCTCCTCTCTCTCCCCCCCCCTCTCTCTCTCTCTCTCTTCCCTTTCTCTCTCCCCCTTTCTCTCTCCCTCCTCTCTCTCCCTCTCTCTTCCATTCCCCCCTCTCCCCACACTCTCTCTCCCTCCCTCTCCCCTCTATCTCCCCTCCTCTCTCTCTCTCTCTCTCCCTCTTTTCCTCCCCTCTCTCTCTCTCCCCTTCCCCCCTCTCTCCCACTCTCTCTCTCTCCCCCTCCTCTCCCCCCCTCCCCTTTCTCTCCCTCCTCTCTCTATCTCCCTCTCTCTTTCCTTTCTCTCCCTCTCTTCCTCCCTCCCCCCCCCCTCTCTCTCTCTCTCTCCCTCTCTCTCTCTCTCCTCTCTCTCTCTCTCCTTTCTCTCCCCCCCCTCTCTCTCTCTCTCTCTCTCCCTCTCTCCCTCTCTCTCCTTTCTCTCCCCCCCTCTCTCTCTCTCCCCCTCTCTCTCTCCCCCTCTCTCTCCCTCTCTCTCTCTCTCTCTCTCTCTCTCCTTTCTCTCTCTCTCTCTCTCCCCTCTCTCTCCCTCCTTGTTTCTCCCCTCTATCTCCCCCTCTGTCTCCCACTCTCTCTCGCTCCCCTTCTCTCTCTCTCTTTCTATCCCTCCCTGATCTCCTCTCTCTCCCACCTCTCTTTCCCTCCTATCTCTCCCCCTCTGTCTTCCTCCTACTTCTCTCTCACAGTCTCTCTTCTCATCTCTCTATCTCCTCTCCATCTCTCTCCTCTCTCCCCCTCCCTCTGTCTCTCTTTTCCTCCTCTCTCCCAGGGCACATCATAAGCAAATCTGGGCATTCCTATTCCTATTACCATTGGATAAATAAATCAGGTGACACAGCCAAAATGAACTAAAATGCCCTTCTTCTTAACACCAATCGGGGGTCTGCGTCTTTTAGGATGGCCTGGGAGGCATTCAGATTGCATGATGGAAAGCTTTTGGCTTCCAATATCACCAGATACAAAACCTCCTCAAAGCAGAAGATCATTTAAAGTCCTCAGAACAGATCTTTCAAACCGATCCATCTGTTGCCAATGCTTTCTGTAGTCAGAATGCAGACTAGATTAGTTAACCAGCTCCATTTCGAAAAAGCCAAACATAAGATCTTCTTTAGCAAACAGCAGATTTTTGAACATGGTGAACAAGCTGGCAAATTACTTGCCTATATGGCTCATCTGGATCTTAAGCCCCCCGTAGTGATCACATTGCAGACTGTCTCCGGCGACCATACTGCTGACCCCGACCTGGTAGCCATGGAATTCAAGACCTTTGTTTCGGACCTTTACTCCTCCACCTCCCATCACTCCCATGCAGAATTGTCTGAATTCCTGTAAAATATTTCTTTCTCTTCACTAACCCTTCACAAATCAATTAGAGGCCCCTATTACTATTGACAACATTGAGGAAGCCATGGCCAACCTCTCCCCATCCAAGGCATCTGGTTCGGATGGAATACCCTTGGAATTTTATACACAGTTCAGGGAGATTCTTGCTCCAAGAATTGTTTAACCATATATTTGACTCTGCCACTCTTCCCGCTACCATGGTTCCTAATAGTCTTGATTCCTAAGCCTGGAAAGGACCCTCTCTTACCAGAATCATACTGCCCCATTTCTCTCCTACAATTAGATGTGAAAACACTAACGAAAATTCTAGCACTATGGGGGTTATTTACGAAAGGAAAATCCACTTTGCACTACAAGTGCACTGCAAGTGCACTTGGAAGTGCAGTCGCTGTAAACCTGAGGGGGACATGCAAGAAAAATAAAAAACAGCATTTTAGCTTGCACATGACTGGATGATAAAATCAGCAGAGCTTCCCCTCATTTCAGATCTACCCCTCAGATTTACAGCGACTGCACTTCCAAGTGCACTTGCAGGGCACTTGTAGTGCAAAGTGGATTTGACTTTCGTAAATAACCCCCAATGCCTTAATAAAGTTATACTCATCTTAGTACATCCGGACCAGGTCGGTTTTATGCCAAACAAAAACACAGCCTTCAACTTAAGGCGGCTTTTCATGAACATACAATCTAATCAAGATAATGTCCGTTCCCGGGTCGTGGTCAGGCACTTGATTCGGTGGAGTGCGAGTACTTGTGGGAATGCCTTTGTAGGTTTGGGTTTGGCCCAAATTTTATTAAATGGCTTCAACTTCTTTACCAAGCCCCCATGGCTCGGATCCAAGTAAATGGCAGAGTGTCTGACTCTTTCCCTCTTTGCATAGGTACAAGCTAAGGCTGCCCGATCTCCCCCCTACTCTATGCACTAGCTGTAGAGCCCTAAGCTATGAGACAAAATCCGAATATCAGAGGCCTTCAAGCTCGTTCTGTAATCAAAACTATCAGCTTATATGCTGATGACATGCTTTGGTATCTGAAGGGTGCGGAGTCATCACTGGCTGCTATCTTGCTCCTAATCCAAAGGTTTGGGGAATTTTCAGGCTTGCAGATCAATTGGAGCAAGTCCCAGATTCTCCCTTTGGACCTGGGTACTCCTGCTGCTCAGCAGGCCTCCTTTTCTCTTGTCAGGGCTAGTCAACTCAAATACCTGGGTATCCTAATTTAACAGTTTCCAGCAGATTACATTGAGTTAAATCTGGAACCCCTGTATACAGTTCTCAAATCTAAGAAGCAAATATGGTCTCGCCTCCCACTTGGTGTCATGGGACGTATTCATTTTGAAGGTGATTTTACTTCCTAAACTACTCTATGTCTTTTGGCATGCCCCGCTATACATTCCCCCTTGAATCTTCAAAGCCATGGAACAGAACTGTGCATGCCCAAGACCCGGGGCTTTTTGGGGACCCACTCGGGGCTCCAGCCCCCCTCAGCCCCACTCCCGACGCCACTGCTGGTGACACATTATGTTTTGATAGCTTACATGTCTTTATTTTATTCTTTCCTTTTTACTCAATAAAGACATTTTGTTTAAAAAGAAAACGCCCTTCTTCAGGTTGTAATTAATGAGATTGGGGTGCTGCTGCATTTAAACCAAGCCACATTTATGAGTTAAAAAAATTCCACTTATGGATGTTCTTTCATAGTTACATTATTCCAGCTTGGACTAATCCAACTATGCATATACTATACCTGTGATATCCCTCTAGAACAGTGGTTCTCAACCCAGGGGTCGAATGATTTGCCAGTGGTCACTGAATCATGGGCTGTTCCTGGAGCCTGCACCGCTCTCCCAGCAGGGCTGTCCCTGGAGCCTGTGGCCGCCCAGCAGGGCTGTCCCTGCAGCCTGTGGCCGCCCATCAGGGCTGTCCCTGGAGCCTGTGGCCGCCCAGCAGGGCTGTCCCTGCAGCCTGTGGCCGCCCAGCAGGGCTGTCCCTGCAGCCTGTGGCCGCCCAGCAGGGCTGTCCCTGCAGCCTGTGGCCGCCAAGCAGGGCTGTTCCTGGAGCCCACGGCCGCCCACTTAGCCTCTTCGCAGCCACCCATTCAGTTCACGGCATTGCTGGGGGACAGAGACTAGAGGTCTGCTGACTGGTGAGGAATGTGAAGTGGGAGGGACTGGAGGAGACCCTACCTCCTGATTTCGGCATAGGTGTCACTGCTACAAGACACCACAAAGTCGGAGACACAGTGAATCCGGAAACACAGTGAGTAACACTACTGCCCTGTACACACAAAAGGATTTTACGAGGGGGGGCGTGTCCGGACGAGCTACAGGGAAGACGTGTATGAGCTGAGCTCCGCTTAAGGGATACTAATCCACGGCCATCCTAACTGTTTCCCGATCTCCCGAGCTCCATCCTTCCCTCTACCACACCGACCCCCCTCCTGCTACTGCTGCCGAGGTATATTGGAAGATTTTGCGGAGCTTTGCGGTCCCGGGCCTACGGCCAGTCTTAGGCCTGGTGTGCCCGCCGCCATATTGGGCCTTACAGGCGCCCGACTTAAGCAGCCTTCCTCCCCCTTGCATCAGTGGAACAGCGGAGCCCCACACCTCTACTCCCTAATCGGGTTGACATCGGAGATTTCGCTAGCTCCTCTGAGGGCTGTGGTGACGCCAGCTGCTCCCCTCTCCTACCTCAAGCCTGTCTTCAGTGGGAGCCATCTTGCGGCCTGCTGCTCCGGTTTCTCCTAGTAAAGACACAGTGAGTACGGTGACATCCCTATCCTCTTCCCTCACTGAGTACTCTTGACAGTGCCAATACTCTGCAGCCCCACTGAGACACTGAATTTAGACCCATACAGCACCGTTCCGGACCCCCGAGAGGCGGCACACGCCAGACCGGACACTAATCTCAGGAAAGTCCGCGGCTTCGGCCTACCCCTGGAAGTCGGCGGCCATCTTGGTGCTCCACAGTGTTCTCCCTGTCCTCAGCCTGCTCTGTCTTACTTATCAACGTTTTTTTTTTTTTTTTTTTTTTTTTCTGGATAGAGGTTTACAAGCAAGCTCCTCTATACAAGCAACCACCACAAGGAAAATCTAAAAATCTAACCCGTCTTTGGGGACCGTCTGCCATATTAATCCACCAAGTGCTGCTACTTCCTCTCTGCCTCTACCTAAGGTACAACATTTTTTTTTTTTTAACTCCTCGTTGTACCTTTTAAAGTGACCTTATAGCAATACCTGCATCTACACTTTTCCACATGATTGTGGCACCTTAATGCATGTCTGACCTTACACAGATGTAATTTAGGAGTGCTCCCTACAGCTAGCGGCCGTATAGGTCCAGTGATGCCCGCCAAAACGCCTAAACTTCGTGCAGCCTCAGGTAAACGTCCAGGCAAGAGGTCAATGCCCGTTCCAGTCTCTACAGGCTCCATCCAACAGTATTTGGCTAACGCACGTGACGAACAGGTTCGAACCTCGCGCACAAGTGCCTCTCCATCGTCTCATGCAGTCTCTGTGCGAGAAAGCTCTCCTGCCTCCTCATACTGCTCTGACCTTATGGATGATCCAGGATCCCCAGCCGGCTCCGAGATGACTACACTAATGAGCGGCCTTAAAAAAGAACTTGCAGGTATGTTTCGCAGTTTGGAGAAATCCATCAAAAAAGAAATAACTGCTGTTAGATCTGATATGTCGCATATCCTGGTCAGAGTTGAGGAAACAGAACAACGGCAAGACACACATGCTGTAGCCATTAAAGAACTACAAGACACTGTTACTCAGCTGGCCTTTGCCCATCGAGCCTCTCTTTATAAGCTTGAGGACCTCGAGAACCGCAACCGTAGAAACAATATTCGTATCAGAGGTCTGCCGGAAGCTACTGGGGATAATGATCTAGAACCATCCATAAGAGGCATTTTTAATACCATCTTGGGTAGATCTGTCACTGAACCGCTGCGTTTCGACCGTGTGCATCAGGCTCTAAGGCCTAGAAATGCTAATTCAGATCAACCTAGAGACGTCATCTGCCGCCTGCATTACTTCGAAGATAAAAACGCTATCATGTTGAAGATGCGGGATCTACCTAACGTTGACTTTGACGGAGCAGTCATTACCATCTTCCCAGATCTTTCCAAGGAAACGCTAGATCGTCGTAGAGCTCTGAAACCGCTTCTTGACCAGTTGCGCTCTGATGGGATCATATACAGATGGGGATTCCCAGCCTGCCTGATTGCCACGAAAAATGGTCGTTCCTACACATTAAGATTCCCAGAGGAACTTTCAACTTTTCTACATGATCTTAACCTCCCACCAATGGAGCTCCCAGGCTGGCAAGACCCAATCCCTAAATTTCTGAGCCATCTAGACCCACCATGGGGAAAGAATCCCTCAAAGAAGCAACGTACCTCACTCCCAGGCTCTGCACAAAAGCATGGTTGAAAAGTGGCCTTTTCCCCCTTTTTTTTTTTCTGGTTTTTTTTTTTTTTTTTTTTTTTTTTTTTTTATTATTCATCCATGTAGACCACCAATTATTCACAGGATGACATTCTGAGTAGTATTTTGGTCACAAAGTTTTTTTGTACTTTTCCACATACATATATGGCCAAAACCGATGTACTATTGCATTGACCAATGTTTTTTGGTATTCTAATTATTTAGTTGTTTTTAAGTGTTTACTTTAATCTTTTATTATATAATTCAGGTACCAAGCTGGTCTACAGTTATATATTACTTTTTCAAGCTATATGTTGTTTACAATGATCCTGGCCCGTTTATAGGTTATCTCTACATTACTAACTGGAACTTATTAAGTCCCTACAGTTGTAGGTTATATGTTTTTTATAGGCCGTGCGCTGTCAGTGCGTACTCCTCCCTCTACCCCACCTTAAACACAGTAAACCCGCCCCCCCATTCCTTCTGGGGTTGGAGACTGCGATTGGCCTTACAACTGTTCTATCCGATCCCTGCCCAGGGGTTGAGATGGCCTCTCGTTTTCTCTCTCCCCAATGGGAACACTGCAGATTTCTGCGTGACGTTCAAATGTTTCCCACAAGATGCTTAATCTACATATGTAATTTCTATATATGCTCTTTTTTCCTCTTTTTTTCTCTGTCTCTCTCTCCAAAACTCTCTTTCTTCTCCCCCGCCCCCCTACCCCCTACCCCCTCTCTGTTGGCACACATGGATAGGTTGGCTGAAGGACCGAGCTCTGCTTTAGATATGGCTACCTTAAAGTGTGTATCATACAATGTCAGGGGTCTTAATGTCGCTGTTAAGCGTCACCAATTAGCTCGTGAACTAAAACAAGCCGTTTGTTCAATTGCTTTTCTCCAAGAAACGCATCTTACTCACACAACTTCTGTTAAGCTAACTTCACCCCATTTTCCACAGTGGTACTATAGCTTATCAGATACCAACAAAGCTAAAGGTGTTGCCATTGGATTCTGTAGAGGCGTGTCCTTCAGGCTATCTGATATGTTAGCAGATGAACATGGTCGCTTTCTTTTCCTTCGAGGCTTCATAGGAAACACTCAATGCACTTTAGCAAATGTATATTGTCCAAACCACAATCAACCAACTTTTTTCTCACAAATCATTACTAAACTCTCACAGTTTGCCAAGGGTCTTACTATCTTAGCTGGTGACATAAACATGCCCCTAGACCCTACTCTGGATACCTCTCAAGGTCGCTCCAGTGTTTCTTTCAAACGTTTGAAATATGTTAAAAAGAAACTTTTGAGCCTCCAACTAATGGATGTCTGGCGTCTCCTCCATCCTAAGGAAAAGGATTTCTCCCATTTTTCCACAACACATCAATCCTATTCCAGAATAGATAACATGTTTTTAGATCACTATCATCTTCCCCTCCTGCAATCCGCTCACATAGGGACTGCTTCTATATCTGACCATGCACCTGTGTCGATGACGTTGACCATGCCCTCCCTACCAAGACGTACTAATAACTGGAAACTTAATGACTCCCTTCTTTCCAACGAAGCTGAGGTCTCCATATTAGCCTCTCATTTATCACAGTACTTTAAGGAAAATAAGCCTGCTGACACATCTCCCTCCACTGTATGGGAGGCTCATAAGGCTACTATAAGAGGTCGTCTCATTGAACTTGGAACTAGGAAAAAAAGAGAGCATGGTCGGCGAGTCGCCCAGGTCTTGCAGCAGATAGCGACCCTCGAAAAACAACACAAATTATCACTACATATTGAACACCTTAAATCCCTCACACTTAAACGAGAAGAGTTGAAATCGCTCCTCAACTTAGATACTAAGAGGAAATTTCAACGCCTATCTCAGAAATTCTATGAGTGGGGGAACTAACCAAGTAAGCTATTAGCCCGATCCTTGAAAACTAAACAGGCGCAGTCGTTTATTTCCAAAATCAAACTCCCATCAGGAGAGCTAGTCCACGCAACTCCAGATATCGCTAAGGCCTTCAGAGATTACTACACGGACCTTTACAATGTTAAAAATGATTTGTCCTCTCTTTCTCAAAAAGAAAGAAGGAGTCGCATATTCTCTTATTTAAAAGATGCTAACTTACCTAAATTGCCCCTGTCCATACTAAAAGAAATGGAAGAAGATTTCTCAGTCGAGGAATTTCAGGCAGCATTAAAATCATCCCCATCCGGTAAAGCCCCTGGACCTGATGGGTTCACTATTTTATATTACAAAACATTCAGTGATGTACTGCTCCCTCGTCTGTGCACCTATGCAAATTCCATCTCTCACTCTTCAGGTTTACGCCCAGAATCTCTCTCCACTCATATCACTGTCATCCCCAAACCTGATAAGGATCCTACCCTATGCAATAGTTTCAGGCCCATATCGTTGATCAATGTGGACATTAAATTACTTGCCAAAGTAATGGCGAATCGATTGTTGCCTCTTTTACCTAGCTGGATTTCGGCAGATCAATCGGGTTTCATACCTAACAGGGAAGCAAAAGACAATTCCCTTCGTGCAATCTCGTTGATCCAATATGTCCAGAGGCGCTCCCAGTCCACCCTACTCCTCTCCACTGACGCTGAGAAGGCTTTTGATAGGGTGGACTGGGAATACCTTAAAATGACCCTACGATACTTCGGTCTGGGTCCTAAGATGTTTCATCGAATTTCATCCCTATACTCTAATCCTACAGCGCAAATTAGGATAAATGGGATGCTGAGTGACCCTTTCGTCCTACACAATGGAACCAGGCAAGGCTGCCCCCTTTCTCCCCTTCTCTTTGCTATTACCCTAGAACCATTTCTAGCAACAATTAGACATAACATTGATATCAAAGGCATACAAATAGGTAACAAATCACATAAATACGCAGCTTATGCTGATGATATATTATTCTTTATCCAACAACCACGCATTTCAATTCCAAATTTAATGACGGCATTCTCCAATTTTCACTCCATCTCTAACTTCAAAATAAATTTATCCAAATCGGAAATTTTAAACATTAATATCCCCAAGTCGGAGGCTCTCTCTCTTAAACCTTTATTTCCCTTTAAGTGGGAACCAAAATGTATGAAATATCTGGGTATTTATCTTACTCCTCATCCCCATTCTCTTTTTCAATACAATTATATCCCCTTGCTAAATAAGATTAAAGATGACCTACGAAAGTGGTCCAATTTATCACATACCTGGCTGGGGAAAGTAAATATAATTAAAATGAATATATTACCTCGCATCCTTTTTATTTTCCAAATGCTTCCATTAGGTGTTCCGGTTGGGTTCTTCACTATTTTACAAACCATGATTTCCAAATTTATTTGGAAGAATAGGCACTCCAGGATATCCAGAGAGCTATTGTTCCGCTCCAAATGCTCTGGTGGTCTGGCTCTTCCTAATTTCAAAACATACTATCAAGCGGTTGTTCTTTCCAGATTGGCGGATTGGAAATATGCTCTCAAAACGAAATTGTGGGTACAAATTGAATATTCTCTAAGTGGAATGGACCTTTTTATAGCTCCCTGGATACCCCGATCTTGCAGAAATTTGGCTCATAATACTTCGGTTCTTACTATATCTTCTTTAGATATATGGGATGCACTACACAAAAAAGTTTCATGGAACTATAACTCCCCTTTATTGCCCCTTCTCAACCACAAATATTTTTTGCCGGGTCTATTAGACCCAGGTTTTAAATCATGGAAATCTGCAGAACCCCTTCTACTACATCATGTCCTCCGTGACAACACTATTAAACCACTAAGTATGATTCTAGCCCCTAAACCTGCTACATTTATGGATAAATGGAGATATCACCAATTACAACATTTCTTAAATTGCCTCCCTAGACCAATTAGAGGTGTTGAGGATTTACATGCTATAGAAGAGATTTTCTATCCAAAAGATCCACCTTTACATAGTATATCTCTATTTTACAAAGCTCTCATTGCTCTACAAAATCCCAACCCTCCACCTTTCCTTGCTAAATGGGAAACTGATTTAAATTCTTCCCTCACTGACAACCAAAAAGACAAGGTTCTTCAACTAGCCCACACTTCTTCCATAGCCTCGAAAATGTCAGAAGTTAACTATAAACTGTTAACCAGATGGCATTACACCCCAGCTAGATTACACCAAATGTTCCCAGCCAGTTCCCCGTTATGCTGAAGGAATTGTGGGAACAACGCTACTCACGCACACGTCTGGTGGTTTTGCCCACTGATTCGACCTTTCTGGGATGCCATTCGTACTCTGATAACACAGATCTCAGATACGAATATACCCAATGACCCTTGGGCTATCCTCTTTCACTCTACGACTACCCCTATGAGATTATATAAACGTTCAATTATCCCCCATTTGCTGAACACAGCCAAAGCTTTAATCCCGACTTTATGGGGACAACCAACAATCCCTTCTATTCGAGTTTGGTTACAAATGGTTGATAACGTACATCTTATGGAGAGTATTACACACAACATCAGAGGTACCTCCAAGAAACATTCCATAACATGGGATTCATGGATAACCTTTCAATCCACTTCCACCTATAAAGACATTATAACACAAACCCCTTAAATTGACTTACTAGGAGTAGCTGTTTATATTCTGATGTTTAGGTTCTTTTCAATGTGATAACATGTGTGCCAGCAATTCATCCCTCCCCCCTTCCCCTCCCCATTCCTACTTCTTGCTCTCTCTTTTCCTCTATCCTCTCTTTCTATTCATACTCTCCCTTTTCCTCTTACTTTATACTTTTGTTAAACCAATATACAGATCTCTTTTCAGTATGTTTGACTTCAGGACTCAAATACTGTGAACCTCCCCTTCTTTTTTACTTAGATGATGCAATAATACTTTTTATAAATATATAGTCACTTGCTGGGTGTATGGTTCATAGCTTACTGTCATAGTTGATACAGTCTAAACCTAAATTTATCATTTTGACTTCTAAATATGTACCTTTTATGTGCCTTATGTTTGTCTTTGCTCTATTTTTCTTTAATAAAAACTTATTAAACAAAAAAAAAAAAAAAAAGGATTTTACGACAACAAATGTTGGATGTGAGCTTGTTGTCGGAAAGTCTGACCGTGTGTATGCTCCATAGAACATTTGTTGGCGGAATTTCCGCCAACAAATGTTTGAGAGCAGGTTCTCAAATTTTCTGACAACAAAATTTGTTGTTTCCGATCGAGTGTACATAAGTCCGACGCACAAATGTCCACACATGCTCGGAATCAAGCAGAAGAGCCGCACTGGCTATTGAACTTAATTTTTCACAGCTCGTCGTACGTGTTGTACGCCGCCGTGTTCTTGATGTTCGGAATTTCCAACAACATTTGCGTGACCGTGTGTATGCAACACAATTTTGAGCCAACATCCTTTGGAAAAAAATCCACGCTTTTGTTCTTGGAAAATCCTATCGTGTATACAGGGTATACCTGTCATTATAGTTGCCATTAAAAGTCCCCATTACAGTCCCCAGATTAGCAGATGACCTTCATCAAGAACACCTAAGTTGGCTGATCAGAACTCCCCGCCATGCACTGCCGCTCATCCCATTCCCCCCACCAACGAGTAAGTGAAGGAATAAAAATAGAGAATACGGGGCGTGGCTTGGAGCCGAACGAGAATGGCTGCCTGATCTCTTAGCTCTGTCCCACGGAGGTCCTGCTAACAGCCTAACGGAGCCCTTACCTGCCGACAACATGGGGAAACCGAAGGATAAATCATCCCAGTCCCGGTCCCGATCCCCCAGGGGCATGGATCCGCCCTCCGGACACAACATCCCGGAAATCTTCCGGCCGCGATCACGCGAGGCCCCGGCTTCATCTCCGGCCTACTCCGGAACGCGCGCCTCAAGCCTCAGCCCTGCCAGGAGACACTCACTGCGGGCAGAGAGCCCATCTACCGCCCGACCACTTAATATGGATGATCTCAGGTCGGTGGCCACAGATATCAAAGACTCATTTGCTGCAGCTTTCACAGATCTCAGGAGGGAGATTCAATCGATGCACATGAGGATCGATGACATAGAAACAACCACGGTCCGCCATGATGCCGCCATACAACAGCTACAACGCTCATCCCAGAGTTACAACAGCCAGCTTAGAGACCTACACAGGCATATGGAGGATCTGGACAATCGCGGACGCCGCCACAATGTGAGGGTAAGAGGCATACCTGAGTCCGTCGAACAGAACCACATAATACAGGCCACAATCCAGATTTTCAATGACTTACTAGGGAGACCCCCCGAGACCCCCATTGACTATGAGCGTCTACACAGAGCTCTCAAACCCAGAGGCAGAGACTCAGACCCTCCCAGAGACGTGATATGCTGCCTGGTGAATTTCAGACTGAAGGAAGACATATTAAGAAGAGCCAGAGAGCGCCGCAGCCTAACGTATCAAGGGGCAGAGATCAAGATTTTTCAAGATCTGTCCCCTATAACCCTACAACACAGAAGAGATCTACGCCCGCTGCTCGACCTAATGCGCCAAAAAGAAATCCAATATCGTTGGAAATTTCCCTTCTGCCTGTCCGCAACAAAAGCTGGACGCACCGCCAATCTGAAAGTCCCAGAAGACCTCAGGGGATTCTGCAATACTCTGCAGTTACCGTTCATCGAACTCCCAGACTGGTATAGAGACTTTCGCTCCACTCAGCTCCAAAGAACCAACTCCATGGAGGCCATCCCGGTAAGAGATGAATTTCACATCAGAAGACGCAGATCATCCTCTCCAAGGCCACTTCCTCAGAGGGATCAGCTGGATAGAGACCGACAAAGCCCAACAGCGTCCCCAGCACACAGGCGGGCCCGGCCAGATCAGCCTTGATCAACCATGTCTAACCTCCTGAACTCATTACAACTCATGTTCAGAATTGCAGTTACCCCTAGGTCGCCACCCCATCCTAAATCCCAGGACCATAGAACCATGACGGAACAGCAATCCATTCGACGCCTACAATTCGCTTGACAGAGGCCTACCTCAAACCTGGCCTATACTGGATCCACCAGGTACAGTCAGACAACAATACACTCCCACAAGCTGAGAAACCCACGAAGACCCCACGCTACACGCCTCCACATCAACTCACCCACAGAATATTCTCTCAGGGAAAACACCAGTCATCCACAGATTCCAACAGAACTCAATCCACTCCACTAAGTAACTGAACTTAAGCCGCACATATCACCAGTGGATCTCTGCTTGGTTGAGCAACAGAACACCACACAAGCTGCCAACATCTTCACTCAACTGCTAGCCTCCACTGAACTCATGAATGATGGCCCGAGATAGACCCCTACCCTTCGAGATGGTGTCATCTAACACAGCTCAAAATGGCAATGGGGTACCCCCCGCCATCCCTCCACTCCCCTTCCCCCCCTCTCCCTTACCCATCCCAACCCCCCCCCTCTTCCTTTCAGGTACCTCTTCTAGACTGAAGACGACGCAACGAAGAAAGAAACTGAACCTGAGAAACCAAAATAAGTTTGATACTGAACATTCGGTATTCCACCGTGCTCCGAGATACACTCAGAGCTCATCCCCCCCCCCCCCCCTTTTTTTTTTCCCCTTTTTTTTTTTTTTTTTTTTTTTCTTTTTTCTTGACTGCTTTTGAACATGCTTATCCTGATTGTCTTGACTTGCTTATTGAGAAAAGGGGGGGCTCACCCCGCATGGATAAGGGCTCTTCCCTCCCTGGCACACTCCTATTCACTTTACATATGCCAGGAGCGTCCATGGGGGATGAGCTCCCTAATGATGGGCAGGGTGTATTAAACCAACCATCCTAGGGCCACAGCGGCCGAGTAATGCACAGTTAGTCAGATACCCACTAAAGACCACTTCCTACCTAATTTAATGCTAAACTTTGCTAAAATCTACCATAGACAGCTCTGGGATTGAACAATTGCAGGAAGTACAGCTCTATCCTAACCCGATGTCTAGACCACACCCAGACTAACCCGCACACGTAAGCATCGATGGATCCTTACTGATCTCCCCCCCATAGTCACACTCCCCCCCAAATTATCACGGGCTTACCTCTTAGAGGCTACGCTACCCTACGCCCTTGCATAGCCTCAATACATACAACAAGCTCATAATTAGCACTGAACCCATTCTAGCCTTATGATGATTGCTGCTACCTGTATCAGTATTATCTCTAAGTTATATGTATAGTTGGTTTGATAACGCCACTTTTCCTGGGCCTCGATATCTGCTTTCTAGGTGACGACCTCCACATGTTCCTTATCGTGGCTAGTTTATTTCTAGAACCACAGGTTAATGTTCAATGTTCCAATTATCTTTGTCATTGATTGTTTCTGCCTTCACATCACCAATCTGAGATCTTTAACCACATATTCTCCCCTTGTTACGTAAGCAGGCTCCTTCCATACAAGTCGAATAGACCCTAGTTGACCTCCCACGGACGGAACGTTTCTCGAACCTCTCCTCGAGCTCCTTCCACTCCTCCACACAACAGGACAGTGACTATCCTAGTTGACCCACACCGGACGTTTCAACCCATAACAGGGTAAGGTAGCTGGACTACATTTACCTCCGGTAAGTACACCTTATTTCCCGATACTACTTCCCACCTGACTTCCCACCCCCCTCCTCCCCTCTATCTCTCCCCCCTTCTATACGTCCCCTTTCTCTCCCTCCCCCCCTCCCCTTAATATATCTGGGCTTCCCCCCCTCCCTGGTCTCCACTGTCGCATCTCCCTCTATATCGCTCAAATACCTGTGAAGAGCCTCCGACTCCCCACAGACTACACCCACCCACATCGGCCACATTTGCAAATTGCACCCCCTCCCAATATCCACCACACCAACTAGACTATACCCAACGATCATGGACCCCCTACAGTCCACTGTGCAACACAACACGCTCAAAGTAGTCTCTCAAAATGTCAAAGGACTAAATATCCCAGAGAAGCGTAGTCAAATCCTCAACATGATGAGCAAATTAAAAGCAGATGTGATATTTTTGCAAGAAACCCACTTTCGAACGGACAATACCCCTAAACTAGCAAGTCACAAGTACCCCATTTCCTTCCATGCCACAAACCCTCTAACCAAAACAAAAGGAGTTTCAATCTTGCTCTCTAAAAATCTTCCATGGCAACTGATAGATTCCCTAATAGACCCAGAGGGCCGCTGTGTGTTCTTGAAGGGAACCATCCATAACCGGATGGTTACCTTGGCAAACATATACAGCCCCAACACCGCCCAGGTCTGCTTCTTTCGTTCTATCGCTGCCATCCTCGCAGGTTTTCAAGCGGGGACTACAATTCTTGGAGGCGATTTCAATGTGACACTTCAGCCCATCCTAGACTCCTCTTCGGGGTCTTCCACCCTTCCCTATAGAGCACTGAGACAAGTTAAGATGCAATTACAGGAACTCCTTTTGCACGATACATGGCGCACCTTGCACCCGAATGGGAAAGATTACTCCTTTTTCTCCGCACCCCACAGTAGATACTCTAGGCTGGATTACCTCTTCCTCTCCCAAAAAGACCTCCCCTTCCTGAAATCTGCCACCATTGAACCCCTACTCATTTCAGACCACCACCCGATCACCCTCTCCCTTTCCTTCCCGGAAAGAAACTTGGTCACAAAGATATGGCGTCTTGATCCTTCTCTCCTCACTTCAGAAATTGACACCAACCACATCCGCACCAGCTTAAACAACTACTTCAGGGAAAACGATAACTCGGACACAACGCCCCTGTCCCTCTGGGAGGCACATAAATGCGTCATCCGAGGGGAATTTCTTACACTCCAGGCCAACCGGAAAAAAACACAACAGATAACCCTTCAGGAACTCACTAACAAAATAAAAAGACTAGAAATACTCCACAAGCAGTCCCAATCACAAGACACATACCTAGAACTCACTCAAACCAGGAAACTTCTGTTGGAAGTTCTTAACCGTAAAACCAGACGCAAATTTATATTAAACCAAAAGCTATTTTATGAACACGGGAACAAGTGTGGGAAGCTTCTAGCCAGAGCGATACAATCCAAGAAAGCTAGCACCAACATCCACACTATTAAGGACCCGCTAGGTAACTCAAGCTCAAACTCCGCAGACATAGCATCTCACTTCGAACGCTACTACACAGAACTTTATAACATACCACAGCAACCCGAAATGACTGCAGGCCAAACTTCCAGAAAAGCCATTATCACAAACTTCCTCAAAAAATTCAGCCCCAAACCCATACCCCGAGAAGAGACTCGCGATTTAGACAACCCCGTATCCGAAGAGGAACTTAAGAGAGCGATTAAACAACTAAAAACGGGCAAAAGCCCAGGCCCCGACGGTTTTTCAGCACCATATTATAAGACCTTTATAGACATTCTTTCGACCCCGTTCCTAAAGACTTTCAACTCCTTATCCTCCTCAAAGCTACCTTTTCACAGACTGCTTGAAGCGCATATCACGGTCATCCCGAAGGAGGGGAAGGACGCCACTTCAGTCACTAGTTACAGACCAATATCCCTACTCAACGTAGACATTAAATTATTCGCAAAAATCCTAGCAAACAGACTCCTTCCCCTCCTTCCTGCAATAATAGGGAAAGACCAGGTTGGATTTGTTCCTGGCAGAGAGGCCAGGGACAACACCATCAAGGCTATTAACATAAAACATTGGCTAACTTCCCAAAAACAAAGAGGCTTCTTTCTATCCCTGGATGCTGAGAAGGCGTTTGACAGGCTGGCCTGGGACTACCTGGGGGCGGTTTTACGCCACCTAGGTCTACACAACCGAATGTTCAACCTAATTATGTCCCTATACACTACACCAACAGCAAAAGTCAAAGTCAACGGCCACCTGTCAGACGCCTTCTCTATCCGGAATGGAACGAGACAAGGATGCCCACTGTCCCCTATCCTTTTTATTTTAACTCTTGAACCCCTTCTACGCTGCCTACGATCAAACGAAAATATCAAGGGTATCCCCATTGCAGGACGTACGTATAAAATAGCGGCTTTTGCCGATGACATTCTGCTGTTTCTAAGTGACCCACTTACCTCAATCCCAAACCTCCTCAGAGATTTTGACCTATTTCGGCAAATATCCAACCTTAAGATCAACTTCTCAAAATCCCATGCCCTCAACATTTCCCTCCCGAAAGACCTAGTCTCCCAATGCCAAGATAACTTTCCCTTTGTCTGGAAACAAAACGCCATTACCTACCTGGGAATCCAATTGACCACACATCTGTCGGACTTATACACTAAAAATTTCATCCCGCTGATCCGCACTATCTCCGAGGACCTACGTAGATGGGACAAACCCCATTTTTCTTGGTTCGGCCGCGCGGCCATCCTAAAGATGAATGTGCTCCCGCGTATCCTCTACCTGCTACAAACAATGCCCATCAAACTCCCTGTAGCCTTCTTTCACACGATCAAACAACAATTTCTAAAATTTCTTTGGAAACACAAACGCCCTAGGATAAGCTACTTCCAACTCTCGAAACCCAAAAGCAAAGGGGGTATTGGGCTACCAGATTTGCAGAATTATTACAGAGCTTGCCACCTGGGAAGAATTGTAGACTGGGCAGTACACGAAAGAGTTAAAGACTGGGTGAGACTAGAAGGCTCATTCTCCCACATGCCCATTAAAAGCACCCCATGGATTCTCCAATGTCACATTCCCAAAACCCTAAAAGAACACCCCCTTATAGAGGCTACCCTCAGGAGCTTTAGGGAAGTGTATAAAAAATTTCAAATCTCCTCTAATCCAGGACCCCTTACGCCGATCCGCCTTAACCCAGCCTTTATCCCGGGAACGTCCGCTAACTTCCTTAAAGATACCTGGCCACACTCAGACATACTAGCCCAACACTTCTTTAGAGATGGTAATTTCACAAACCGCGATACACTCCCCACAAACACAGGGGGTGAACCATTTCCGCTATGGACTTACCTCCAGATTCGCCATTTTCTGGTAACATCACACCGACACGCGTCTGTCTCTAGAAACTTAACCCCATTTGAAAACCTATGCACCCAAACTACACCGCAACAGCACTTGATTGCAAATACCCACTCCATGCTCTTTGCCCTGATCTCCCCCAAAGATACTAAAGCTTGCCAGGCCTGGGAAAGGGAACTTCAAATAGACCTAACGGAAGAGAACTGGGAACGAATTTACACAATAGCACACAAGGGCTCCCTCAATGTCACGTTACAAGAAAACAATTACAAAACCCTATCCCGATGGTACCGTACTCCTGAATTGCTAAACAAATTTAATCCGGACACGTCAAACAAATGTTGGAGGTGCTCCAATGATATAGGCACATTTTTACACATCTGGTGGTCCTGCCCTCTTCTCCAGACTTTCTGGAAACAGGTTCATGACATCACCTCCCATGTAACCACATACCCCATGGACTTTACTCCTACCAGACTCATTCTCCACCACTCTTCCACTTCAACCCACATGTACAGAAAGTCTCTGGGAATACATATGATCAACGCAGCCAAATTATGTATCTCAGCCAAATGGAAATCCCCCTGTAGCCCAACCCTATCTGAATGGTTTTCCCGTGTAAACAAAATTGCTGAAATGGAGGAATTAATCCACATTGCAAAAGATAAGCCGTCAAAATACTCCCGAACATGGGCCTGCTGGACCCACTTCTGCACCACAGAGAGATACTCCTCCATTATGAAGCCAAACTGTCCCCAATCCTCCCACAGCGACTGATCGAAGAAGCCGAAAGCCCTAGTGAGACATACACTTACCCACCAAAACTCGCTGTTTCGCTCACCCCTGCTTCATTGCGGATCCCGGGGAGATCCCTCCTTCAGACAGGGATCCGCACACGAAAACATCTTTACCCTTGAGACCCGGTGGAGACCGGGGAGGAGGTACCCCAGTCCCCTACCTTCCACATCTATCTATATCTCTTACCTCATCCCCCCCTTCCCCCTCATCTCTATGCCCTTCTCCCTCTTTTTATCCCCACCCCAACTGAACGGACAAAGACAACCAAATACCTACTCCCATGACTACCCTAACTTTGATGTTTAATTCCCCATCTACTCTTCACATTTCAAGAACCGACGAGATTAACCTACCTCACAGACGGACCCTACGTAACAAGCCCGATACATTCTCACGTGCTCAGGGACAAACCTACGGACCCTTAGGTGACTACACTCATACACTCCCCCAATTAACCCCATACCTCTGAAACCTTAATCAAGGTGATACTCCTACCTAAAATGGTTCCTGATCTCAGACGATGTGGCAAACCTCGAGTTCGAGGCCTTCTTATTTTGTTATACGTCTGTACGACTTAAAGTTGAATATATAAATGACTCACAATATTGTAGTAACATATGTCATGTTAATAAGATACATGTTGTCTACCAATCTATTGATTGTAAAAACTGTGTAACATCTTTTGTTCACAATAAAAACTTTCATGGAATAAAAAAAAATAGAGAATACATGGAAGGGAGGGGAAAAGAGGGGAAGAGGGGGAGGAAAAAGAAAAAGGGAGAGAAAGAGTAAGAGAACAAGAAAGATGGTTAGAGAGAGGGACGGGGGAAAAAAACAAGAGGTTAGGATAGAGAGGGATAAAATGAAAAGAAAGGAGAACAAAGAGAGTGGTAAATCCTAAAATGTACCATAAGGGGTTTTAATACTGTGCGAGTGGAAAGGACTCAGGGACCGCTAAATGTCCGTGGGTTAGGGGCACAAATTACTTGTCTTGCCTTGGGTGCTGACAACCCACGCTATGAAAATTTTACTGTTAGGGGTCCCCACAACTTTTACCCCACAACAATTGCTTCATACACTGTTCTGTTTATTCTGGCTCAGGTAAGGTGTTAAATATGGATGAAACATCACCTTCCACCAATGAGGGGTACATATTCAAGAAATTCTAGCAATGGCAAATGACCAGCTCTAGCAATGTCCAGTGATCAGTTCTAGCAAAGTACAATGACCAGCTCTAGCAATGGCCAATGACCAGCTCTAGCAATGGCCAATGACCAGCTCTAGCAAAGTCCAATAACCAGCTCTAGCAAAGTCCAATGCCCAGCTCTAGCAAAGTCCAATGCCCAGCTCTAGCAAAGTCCAATGCCCAGCTCTAGCAAAGTCCAATGCCCAGCTCTAGCAAAGTCCAATGCCAAGCTCTAGCAATGTCCTATGACCCGCTCTAGCAATGTCCAATGGCCAGCTCTAGAAATGTCCAATGACCAGCTCTAGCAATGTCCCATTACCAGATCTAGCAATGGCCAATGACCAGCTTTATCAAAATGAAAGGGAAAAGTTTAAAAGGTCACTATGAGGGAACCTCAGAAAGTTCTACAGTCACAATCTTCATATATGGGGCCCTACTTGTCTTATTTTGTGAATTCATTTTTTTACAGGAGTTGATCAGCAAAGATGCTGGTTGCACTGTGATCTTCTGATTGTCACCAGAGGAAGCACCTACAAATCTGTGTAGGATCAAGACCATATGACACAGTAGACAACCCTATTACTAGCAACTAGGGATGTGCTTCAGGTTCAGGTCAAGCATTAGTTTGAGGTGAACCCAGCTTGTTCACCATTTGTGAACTTACCAAACTAATACATTTTACCACCATAGCAACCAATTACCAATAATGCACTTCCTGGGCTTTGAATTTTGGTCAGATGGCTTAGAAGGCCCATCAAGGGGGAGTTGAATAAGCCAGTCCATTCCCTATAAAAGGTTGGGTTCCCAGTAGCCATTTTGACAATGTGATTATCTGTGATAGGGAAATCATAGGGAGTGTTGCTGTTTAGGGATGGGCCGAACGGACCCCTGTTCGGTTCGCACAAGAGCTTTTGAACTGACTGCTCAAATGCATATTTGGTAAACCTGCGTTTATACCTCCATATACCTTTAAACTGAACATTGACTGACTGCTCAAATCCATATTTGGTAAATCTGTTTGTCACCACTGTTTCAACTCCATCTGTAGCCATGCTCACATTATTTCAATGTTTATTTAGTCATTAAGTCTTACCTAAATTATGGGTTCCCTTATCTTTGCAATTTTGGCCTTTTAGTCCCCTTGCAGTTTTATTGTGGTGTGAAAGTTATGCTCTGCTAGCTGTGTTCCTAATATCCCCTCTCAATTGATTAATTGCCAGATTCTATCCACACCCAACACACAGTATAAAAACAAGGCCTTCCTTACGGGGGAACACAGACAGGGGGCTGCACTTACAGGGGTTCTTCGAAAGAAGTGAGGTTCTTTAAATACGTGGCACTTCTGCTCTTGCACTTCAGCGATTTGCACAAAGCAAACTACAACAGACTGCAGGTGACCTCCATTCCAAATTATCTCACTTTCCTCTCTGAAACATGCTCTCTTTACCTCTCCTCCTTTTCACAATTGCTGACACTCTCCTCAAACTCTCTTTTCTTCACCCATCTGCTCCACCCCACAATCTGTACATATCACCCTCACTTCTCCCCTCCCCCTATTACTGCACTGATCACCTCTTTCTAACTCTAAGCCCACTTGCTAACAAACCCCCCAGGATACTGAAGCATGTCCCCTCATACAAATCATATTCTCATATTACCTCCCTTACTCTTCTGCTTCTCCTAACCACTGGAGATATTTCCCCAAAATCTGGGCCTCCCTTATTTAACTCTGCCCAACACTATCACCCTACACCCTCTGGCAGTAGTCGCAATCTACGCAATTTAGTCTCCATTCCTCTTCTTCCCAACACCAGCCTCCCTCTCTCCTGCGCCCTCTGGAACGCCCGCTTTGTCTGCAACAAACTCACTGCTGTTCATGACCGCTTTGTCACTAATTCCTTCAATCTACTTGCTCTCACCGAAACCTGGCTCCACGAATATGACACCCCTTCTCCTGCTTCCCTATCCCAGGGTGGCCTTCACTGGACTCATTCCCCTAGGCTTAATGGACGCAAGGGAGGTGGAGTGGGATTCCTCCTATCCCCCCAATGCACCTTCCAGGTTATTCACTCTCCTCCCTCTTTTTCTCTCTCATCATTTGAAGCCCACTGTATACGTCTATTCTCTCCTACTTCCCTAAGAATTGCTGTGATCTACGGGCCCCCTGGACCATTATCGACTTTCCTTGATGAGTTTTCTGCCTGGCTACCCTACTTTCTCTCTTCAGAAATTCCCACAATCCTTCTCGGTGATTTCAACATCCCTGCTAATACAAACACTCCTGCTACTTCTAAACTTCTTAGTCTAACCTCTTCATTTGACCTAAAACAATGGGTACAGGCTTCTACTCACTCTGATGGCAACACCCTTGACCTTGTATTCTCTTACCTATGCACTCCATGCAACTTCTCAAACAATCCTTTTCCTCTCTCCGACCATCACCTTATTAGTTTCTCCCTCCTCCTGTCTTCCACCACCTTTCCCTCCAATCGCCTAACCATCACCCATAGAAATTTTCGCAACTTCAATGCCTCTATTCTGCTACTGACCACCTCTATGACAAAATCTCTCCCCTGTCCTGCCCCAACCAAGCCACGTCCATCTACAATAAATTCCTGTCCTCCACCCTGGACAAGCTTGCTCCGCTCACTACACGCAGAATCAGGCCTCGACCCCTACAACCCTGGCAAACAGATGACACTAAAATTCTCAAAAAACTTAGTCGCGCTCTTGAGCGTCTGTGGCACAAGACTAATGCCCCGTACACACGGTCAGACTTTGTTCGGACATTCCGACAACAAAATCCTAGGATTTTTTCCACAGATGTTGGCTCAAACTTGTTTTGTCTACACACGGTTGCACAAAGTTGTCGGAATTTCCGATCGCCAACCACGCGGTCACGTACACCACATACGACGAGACTAGAAAAGGCCGGTTCAGAATCAAGCGCGGCACCCTTTGGGCTCCTTTTGCTAATCTTGTGTTAGTAAAAGTTTGGTGAGAGACGATTCGCGCTTTTTCAGACTCGTGGCTTTCAGATCGTTTTCTGCCGTTCAGTTTGTGCTTGTGGGTTTGTATCTGCTCTTCAGTGCGTGCAAGCAAGTTCCGTGTGACTTTAATTAGTCATTGTATTCTTGTTCGTTCGTTACTGTTTTTCAGGTCGCTCTTCACAGGCCTTGCTGTTCTTCAGTGCGTTCTGTTACTTCGTTCTGAGCAGCCGACTGTTTTCTAGCCATGTTGCGTATGCGTACTCCTCGTAGAGTTCGTGCTGCGTGGGGGCTTGGTGTTGGAGTCCTTACCTTGACACAAGTCCAGTCCATGAACAGGGTGGGGAGGAGTTCATGGACCAAGAATTGGTTGCTTCAGCGTGACCAGTTCTCTCATATGCCTTTGCTCCGTGAGATCCGTGAGAATAATCCTGATGATTTCAGGAACTTTCTCAGGATGACGGACCCCGTGTTTCACCGTCTGTTGGCTTCGCTGACCCCTTATATTAGCAGGCAGGATACCTGCATGAGGCAAGCCATCACTCCGAAGCAGAGGTTGGCCGCTACCCTGCGGTATTTGGCGACAGGGAGAAGTCTGCAGAACTTGAAGTTCTCGACAGGCATCTCCCCCCAGGCTCTGGGGATCATTATCCCAGAGACCTGTTCTGCCATCATCCAGGTCCTGCAGAAGGAGTATATGAAGGTAAGATTTTTATCCTTTAATATCAAATTTTAGTGTATTGAATGTTTGCTAATATATTGTATTTCTTTCCTCATTCCCTAATTACCATTATTGTAATATGCTGTGAATGTCCCCTTTGTCCTCATGCATGCTGGATTTTTATGTAATTATTATTTTAGGTCCTTCATACATATTTGCCCTTCGCTTACCTCCCCAGCATGGTGTCTCCTGGCCCTATATTCACCTCATGTAGTCACTTAACAATGTATTTTTTCTGCTCCATAGTAGTGCTTTACCCCAAACACCCCCTAAAATGTTTAGAAATGTTATTTTTGCTTTAAATTCAGGCAGAGTGGCAGAGGCTTTTTTTTGGTGGTGTCCCCAAATAATTTTTAGTAACCCTCCCTCCCCCAACTGCTAAGTCAGCTGATCCCAATTCTCTATCCTCAATCATCTATCTGCTGACTTTGCCAAACCCATACACACTATACCCATCTCTTTAGTGCTCAGATTTATGGATGAATTCCCCAAAGCATGTAGTGCAAGGGCCTGCCTGTATACTTTCAAATGGTACTGTTTAAAGTTTTTGGATCCTATTATTATCTTGATAGGTAATAGCAGAATGTCCAAATGTCCTCAAATGTGTACAATGTGTACAATGTGTATTTATATCTTTGTATTATGACACTTCTTACTTGTCCAGTGGGCTGCCCCTATAATGTTAGAAATGGCCCATGACAGGGGGAGGAGGGGGAATATGATAGGTGTACCTTATACTTTGGCGTTGTTAAATTCCCCTTAATAAATGCTATCTGGAGGTTGCCCCATAATGTTTGTGTCTAATCTGCTTGCCATGTTTCTGATCAAAAATAGTAATGTTTATTGTTTTTTCCTCAACAGTTTCCTTCCACGCCACAGGAATGGCAGACTGTGGCCTCCCACTTTGCCGAGCGGTGGGACTTTCCTAACTGCGGAGGGGCAATTGATGGGAAACACGTCCACATCGTCCCACCACCCAACTCGGGTCATACTATTTCAACTATAAGGGGGTTCAATAGTATAGTGATGTTGGCGGTGGTGTCGGCTACTTACGACTTCCTGTATGTGGACGTGGGGAAGAATGGCCGGATGTCCGATGGTGGAGTCATCGCCCAGACGGAGTTTTACAGGCGTCTCCAGAATGGCAGCTTGGACTTGCCAGCTCCAGAGGACAATGTGGAAGGACTCCCATTCGTGTTCGTTGCTGATGAAGCATTTGCGCTGGGGGACCACCTGGTGCAGCCATTCCCAATGAGGACCCTCACCCCAGAACAGAGGGTTTTTAATTCCCGCCTATTTCTGACACCCATCCATATGGCGGAGTATAAACTGAACCATATTATACTTGCATGCTGTGTTCTCCATAACTTTTTAAGGAAACATTCAGCCAACTATGCTGGCTCAGTTGGGCCTGAGGCCGGAATGATACATCAAACCACACTGACGGCGCTTGAAAGCGGCCGTCCTGGCTTGCCCTCCCTGAGTGCCCGTGATGTCCGGTTACGCTACCTGGAGTTCTTTGCGGGTAGGGGGGCCATCAATATGCCAGCAAATATGTGAAGCCTTTTTATAATAAAAAACAAAAAGAAATTCTTTGTGGACATTTACTGCTTGTGTTTGTTTTAGCTGACCCTGACAGAAATGTTTTGAGTGTAGAAAATGGCGTGATTGTGTAACCTTATACAAAGCACTGTTGGCTGTTATTTACTAAATGCAAAAAAACATTTCACTACAAGTGCACTTGCAACTGCACCGAACCTGCACTTGTAGTGCAAAGTGGTTTTGCTCTTAGGAAATAATCCCCATTTTCGCTGAAAACAGCAATTACATCACCCCAAAAGTGTTGTAGTGTTGAGACAATAATCCACACATTGTTGATTAACCAACTTTTTTATACCTGCACAATCACATGTGCATTTACCAAAGGTTTTTAAAACAAACCAACATGTTTGTTGTATAACAATTTTTGGGGTGGCATTATCAAAAATAGAAATGTCCATTTACGACATTTAGGCCTGTGTAAAACCAACAAGAAAGACAAAAAACTTGAACTTACAAAGTTCACATTAGGTAAAACCTGAAGGCTATATCAGACATCAGTATTTAGGAACTGTGTTTGATATTGCTTTCAGATGGGGGGAAATCACCCCTGGAAATGCCAAATTTGGAAGATGCACACCAATTTACGAATGTCAACATGTGCTAGCTGCCATTACGGGGGATCAAGGGACGTGTTTTGGGGGAGCAAGCCCTTCCTCACCAATACTTTATAATTGAGGAAGGGGTTGCACCCCCAAAACGCGTCCATTGATCTCCCGTGATGGCAGAAAGCACATGTTGGCACACTGTGTGCATCCTCCAAATTTGGCTTTTCAAAACATTGCAAAAAGATTTAAAACATTGGACCACAATAAAACAAGTGATTTTGTGGGGTTTTAAATTCGCCCCAAAACATCAATGATGTTATTATTTTTTTGAATCACATCATTTATTTTTTTCTGGATGTTTTGCAATTCGAAATTACACCCCATGATCTCCCCGATCAGGATCTGGGCGCTTTCAGATGTGAAAGGATCTCGATCCCTCACATCACGATCACCTAAAAAGAGAGAAAACAAACAAAAACAGGTATCAAAAATCTGCCACCATCCATCTCTTTTACCTGAGTCTGTGGTCGCAGACAATCACCTGTTGTGGTGCCAATCTTCACCACATCTTCTTCTTCCTCCTGCTCCACTTGGGTTGGGGGTATTTCACCTTCTTCCATAGGTGGGGGGTCTCTGGTTCCCTCGGATGAGGGGTGTCCTCCGAGTCTTTTCTCCCCTATGTAAAACAAAAATGGTATAATTAGCACACAGATATTTGATGGCAGAACTATAAATAGGAAACATTGTTTGGAAGTGGGGTACAATTGTCTATTTTAGCCGAGTTCCAAGATGTATTTTTTTATTGGCCTTTGTCAAGCTGCAATACTTTACCTGTTTAGTACAAGCTTCACAGATGGAGAACCCCCTATAGTATACACTGGAGCACCTGTGTGGCCCCCTAATAAAAATTGTGTTCTTGTGTCCCACACTAGTGCTCCAGTGTCCAGATGTGAAAACAGCTGCTCAGTGTCCTCTCCTTACACAGAATCTAGTTGGCATTTCATTCTAGTAACAAACCCATCTACACAAACAAATATTTGGCATCCAATAGGCCCTAAAAAATGTTGGAAAATGCATATGGCCTAAACAATGGTGTTTTAGAGGCCGAAAGAAAAATGTTTGATACGAACGAATAATGGGCCCATGAACATTAAAGTTGCCCTTTTAAACTGTACAATTAAGAAAAGCATATGGAGCAGCACGATTGTAATAAAGACAGAAAGAATAGGAACACAGCACAACTACTTACTTTTTTGCAGCACTCTCCGGATCTTTCGGTACTGCTCTGGCTCTCTTGGTCCGACCACCGCTTCCCGAGCTGATCTTTCGATCGTCGTACCCCGAAATTCCTGAGAAGACTTTTGATCACTTTCGCCATGATCTTGGCCTTTCTGATATTGGGGTTGGGATAAGGCCCATACTTTCCGTCATAGTCGGCCTTCTTCATGATGTCGACCATCTCCAACATCTCCCCAAAGGACATATTTGTGGCATTAAAACGTCTCCTTCTGGATCGGGACGTGTCCGGATCCGGGCTTTCCTCCTCCTCGTTCCTGTAATTAGCACGCACCTGCTGTGACTCCGCCATGTGCTCTTCCCCCACTGCGCCGAACGAAAAGGGGCAGGGAATAGAATAGAAAGAACATCAAGGGCGGGCTGAGTTACACGCATGCGCAGTGTATATAAAGCGTAACACACGTGCGTATTACGTACGATCTGTGAGCAGAGGAAGGAGCATTGGACGCGCCGATCGTAAGAACGAAGGTAAGAGACAAACTTGCGCCTATACTGCTTCTACATTGAGGCCTATATTGTAACAAGATTAGGAGATTTTTATCTGACATTAGGCTTTGTCTTGTGTTGTGTCTTGCAGTGAACATGGATATGCTACTGAAAGACAATGACTTCATGTCAGTATTCATTGATATGTTAAGGGAGCTGCCATGTCTGTGGGATATTACACACCCCCATTACAAGAACCAAGCAAAGAGGAAGGCAGCACTGGAGCAATTGTGTGAAATTGTGAAGCAGGTGATCCCCACGGCAGTCATCACCTATTTAAAGATCTTAATTGGTGGTCTGAGGAGCACATATCTAAGGGAGCGCAAGAAAGTCCTGGATTCACAGAGATCCGGAGCAGCAGATGACATTTATGTCCCCAGGATGTGGTACTACGACAGGCTGCATTTTCTGGCAGGCCAGACTGAACCCAGGCCATCCCTCTCCAGTCTTCCTTCCACGCTTTCTTCCCCCCCGGCTGAGGCTTCTGACGCCCAACCTGGGCCTTCCAGGCCGCATGTGGAGGAGCCCAGATTGAGCCAGGTATAGCAATCCTCTAAATATTTCTACTTGTCCAATCAATGATGTTAACTAGATGTTAGTTGGGAGTACTAATTTAGGATTGTGATTGATGAAGCAAAAAACTAAAACCATGTCCCTTTTTCATACACAGGGAAGTCTCAGCCAGGAGGTGGCCGGGCCGAGCCGGCTGGCTGATCTGCAGGTCCCTCCACCCCCCCTGGAAAGAGAAAGTGGCAGGAGGAGGAGTGCCCTAGAGGAGGCTGGCAGAGGACTCTATTGGAGGGCTACAGAGGTCCTGGGAGCACAACACACCGTGGAGGAGGACATTGCTGCCACCATTGCCTATAAAATGCAGAGGATGGAGGAGGGCCAACAAGCCATGTGTGAGTCTCTCATATTGGAGGCTCTTAACAAAGGTATGAGGGGCCAAATTACAGCTCAGACACACCTTTGCGATGGTCCTCCTCCTCCTCCTGCAGGTCCTCCTCCTCCTCCAGGTCCTCCCAGTCCTCCTCCTCCTCCAGGTCCTACTCCTCCTCCTGCCACATCTCCAACAGCACAGCCCGGAAGGAAGCGTGAAAGGAAGACCAGAAAGTGAGGACCCTGGATCCAGTCTGGTCGGCCTAAAAATGCAGCCTCTTGTGGTACCACAGCCTGGGGACACAGATGTCATCTGCTGCTATCCGGATCTCTGCGAATTCTGGACCAGACTGCTCTCCCTTACATATGGACTCCTCAGGCCACCAATTTTGATGTTCAAGAAATTATGTCTGCCGTGGCGGTCCCAGGCTTCGCTAATTTCTCCTGTTGATCTAGTGTTGCCTTCCTCTTTGTTTGGTTCTGATCCCTTAATAAAGGATTTTTGTTTTGAATTATACTCTCCTATGTGTTTTACTTCAAAAAGGACAGTTGGTTTGTGAGGATTCAGGTACATTTCAAATATACAATGTGAAATGAACAAGGGACACCAACAACAAACAATCTCCTTGAGATTAAATAATAAAAGATATCAATGGTGTTGGGGTAACTTGACACACAAAACACACACAAAAATATTCTTGAGTAAAAAATAAAAATAACATTGAACAAAGATCAACCTTGGAAAAAATACAAACATTAAATCTAAAAAAAAAAAGGCTTAAAATCCCCAAAAAAAATTAAATAAAAAAAAAAAAAACATTCTGTCAGATGTGACAACTAATAACAATATATTCACGGAATCCCAAAAAAAAAACAAAAATAAAACTTTGTGAGAAGTGTGTGTGAATATGAGCAGCAAAACTACTTAATTCTTCACACATTATAAAGAAGAAGAGAGTGTGCTGTATTAAACCATTTTTGACATTGCAGCGTGACGAAAGTGCTGTATCCATTGCGAACGCTAAGTTTACCAGAACGAGCTGTTCCGTGCCGGAATTTCTTCTGAGCATGCGTGGCACTTTGTGCGTCGGAACAGGCCACACACGGTCGGAATTGACGCGATCGGATTTTGTTGTCGGAAAATTTTATCTCCTGCTCTCCAACTTTGTGTGTCGCAAAATCCGATGGAAAATGTCCGATGGAGCCCACACACGGTCGGAATTTCCGACAACACGCTCCGATAGGACATTTTCCATCGGAAAATCCGACCGTGTGTACGGGGCATCTCAAAGACTTCAACCAATACAAATCTGCCCTCCAAAACTATTCTTTCCTCCACACTGCCAAGCAAAACTATTTTACAGCTCTTATTAACACCTTCTCATCAAGTTCTCTTCTCTACCTTCAACTCTCTACTTTGTCGTTAATATAATTCCCCTGGTAGAATTTGTTAAGAGAAAACTGGCAATATGGATAAAATTACCAATATCAATGGCGGGTATAATCCAGCTGAATAAATCTATTATATTGCCTAAGTGCCTGTATCTTTTTGCACATTCCCCGGTAAAAATACCAAAACAGATATTTAAAGACCTGAACTCACAGATAACCAGATTCATTTGGGCATATGGTAGAAGCAAATTAAAACTTACTAAGTTACAAAGACCTAAAAATGCAGCAGGGTTGGCCCTGCCGGATTTATATTTATATTATCTGGCTGGGCAACTGAAGCATCTGAGATCCTGGGTAGGACAGGAAAAAAAAAACAAGAATTGAGGAGTACTTATTAAGTAAGATGCAAGTAGAAAACCTTATGGTAGGACTAGAGATAAAAGATCTGAGGATGGTGGGAGTAAGAATTCCCCTGCTGAAATTAGCCAGAGCAGTCTGGAGGGAGGCAAGGAGGCTAACGGGCTTCGTTGATATCCCACCAGAGACTGCTTTGTGGAATAACCCAGCATTTGAGCGCCTGGAAAAATATGAGGGTAGTAAATTCTGGAAACAGAAAGAGGTGATAAGTATTGGACAAGTGTATGAAAGAAACATAATAGTACCATACGAAAAGTTATGTAAACAATATAATTTATCAAGTAAACAGTTTTTTACATACCTTCAGCTTAGACAAGTGCTACAGATACAGTTTAGAGGAAAGGAATTAAAAATATCTAAATATCCTCTTATAGGCATTTTGAGATCACAGGGACCAAAAGGACTAGTAGCCAAACTTTATTCACATCTGCTGCAGAGTAAAATAGGAGGGGAGCCAATGGAAATAAGGAGTAAGTGGCAAGTAGCTATACCAGACATGAGTGACCAGGAATGGGACGACGTATGCTCCTCCCATTTGAAAGTATCCCCAGCAATGAATAATAGGATAATTCAGTTAAATATTGTATATTAGACTTATTTAGCCCCGAATAGGTTGTATAAAATGGGGAGGATGAGTGAACCAAAGTGCACAAGATGTGGGCAAGAAGGGGCGGACTTCCTCCACATAATGTGGCACTGTGTCAACATAGAAAGATACTTGCAACAGGTTATCAGGAAAATAGGAAAAGTGTTAAATGAACCAATTATGGCCACAATTGAACTCTGTTTGTTGGGAATAAGAAGGGAGAAGAGAGGTAGCAGTAAATATAATAGGATGTTCCTGCAGGAAGTATTATTTCTCGCAAGAAAACAAATAATAGAGAAATGGATACAGCCGAACCCACCGACTGTGACCCAGTGGGTGAGAGCAGTAAATCAGGTTTTACCATATGAAAGAATAATGTATGAACAAAGGGGTAATCTGCAGAGATATGAGAATATATGGGCAAAATGGAATAGATCATGTGTTACATTGGATGTAGGAATACCTGAAAATGAAGTATAGAGTGACCATGGAGAGAGTGGAGGAGAAAGAATGGGGTGATTGAGAGGAGAGAATGTAAATGTAAAGGAAATATATGAAGAAATGTATAAGGAAATAATATTGTTAAATTATGTGGATTAATTTGTACAAAATTTGTAATAAAGAGGATTGAAAAAAAAAAAACTCTCTACTTTGTCCTCCACCGCCTCCACCCACTGACTCACTCACTGCCCAGGAGATCACTAATCACTTCAAAAACAAGATTGATACAATCCGCGATGAAATCTCCACTCTACAGGTATCTCCCCCAACTAAGACCCCACGTCAACAGGTACAACTGACACTCCCCCTATTCAAATCTGCTACTACAGACAAAGTTGCTAAACTCCTTTCTATCTCCCGCCCAACCACCTGTCCCCTGGACCCTATTCCCTCTCATATGCTACGGTCGCCCTCTGACTCCATCCTACACTCTCTAACCCACATCTTCAATCCCTCCCTCACCTCTGGCATCTTCCCCAATGCTCTAAAACATGCACTGGTCACCCCCATACTTAAAAAGCCATCCTTGGACCCTACCAATCTTAACAATCTATGCCCTATGTCCTTGCTCCCCTTTTCCTCTAAACTCCTCGAACGCCTGGTTTACAACCAACTCAGTGACCACCTCATTAAAAACAACCTTCTTGATCCCCTTCAATCTGGATTTCGCCCTCAACACTCCACAGAAACTGCTCTTTTAAAACTCACAAATGACCTACTAACTGCAAAAACCAACGGACACTATTCTGTATTCGTACTTCTGGATCTTTCAGCTGCCTTTGACACAGTTGACCACCCCCTCCTCCTCAAAAAACTTTACTCCCTCGGTCTCCGTGACTGTGCTCTTCAGTGGCTCTCATCCTACCTATCCCAATGCACCTTCAGTGTCACTTACAATTCTACTTCCTCCACTCCTCTTCCCTTCTCTGTCGAGGTCCCCCAAGGTTCTGTTCTTGGACCTCTTTTATTTTGAATCTACACCTCTTCCCTGGGTCAGTTGATCTCACGGCTTTCAATATCATTTCTACGCTGAAGACACACAAATCTATCTCTCCACCCCTCAACTCACTCCATCAGTCTCCTCACGCATCACTAACTTACTAACTGACATATCTGTATGGATGTCACACCACTTCCTCAAACTCAACTTGTCCAAAACCGAGCTTATAATATTTCCTCCCCCACGTTCCTCCTCCCCCGACTTCTCTGTCAAGAGCAATGGCACAACCATCCACCCCTCCCCACATGTCAGGGTGCTAGGTGTTATCCTGGATTCTGAACTCTCCTTTCGGCCCCACATCCAATCACTTTCCAAAGCTTGCCGCCTCAACCTCCGCAACATCTCTAAACTACGTCCCTTTCTAACCAATGAAACCACAAAGCTCCTGATTCACTCCCTGGTTATCTCTCGCCTCGACTACTGCAACTCCCTCCTCATTGGCTTACCTTTAAATAGACTATCCCCCCTTCAGTCCATCATGAAGGGAGGACAGACCATATTGGCCCCATAAAGAATGAGGAAGGACATCTGGTTACAAAGGATGGGGAGATGGCGAAGGTATTGAATTTATTCTTCTCCTCAGTCTTCACAAGTGAATCGGGGGGCTTCAGTAACCAAAACTGCAGTGTTTATCCTCATGACACAACACAGGAAGCACCTCCATGGTTAACAGAGGACAGAATTAAAATTAGACTTGAGAAACTTAACATTAACAAATCACCGGGACCAGATGGCTTGTATCCGAGGGTACTTAGGGAACTCAGTCAAGTGATTGCCAGACCGTTGTTCCTAATTTTTACAGACAGTCTACTGACTGGAATGGTACCAGCTGATTGGAAAAAAGCCAATGTAGTACCAATATTTAAAAAGGGCCCAAAATACATCCCTGGGAATTACAGACCAGTTAGCCTAATATCAATAGTATGTAAACTCTTGGAGGGGATGATAAGGGACTATATACAAGATTTTAGTAATAAGAACGGTATCATTAGCAGTAATCAGCATGGATTCATGAAGAATCGTTCTTGCCAAACCAATCTACTAACCTTCTATGAGGAGGTGAGTTGCCATCTAGATAAAGGAAGGCCCGTAGACGTGGTGTATCTGGATTTTGCAAAAGCATTTGACACAGTTCCCCATAAACGTTTACTGTACAAAATAAGGTCCGTTGGCATGGACCATAGGGTGAGTACATGGATTGAAAACTGGCTACAAGGGCGAGTTCAGAGGGTGGTGATAAATGGGGAGTACTCAGAATGGTCAGGGGTGGGTAGTGGGGTCCCCCAGGGCTCTGTACTGGGACCAATCCTATTTAATTTGTTCATAAACGACCTGGAGGATGGGATAAAGAGTTCAATCTCTGTATTTGCAGACGATACTAAGCTAAGCAGGGCAATAACTTCTCCGCAGGATGTGGAAATCTTGCAAAAAGACCTGAACAAATTAATGGGGTGGGCGACTACATGGCAAATGAGGTTCAATGTAGAAAAATGTAAAATAATGCATTTGGGTGGCAAAAATATGAATGCAATCTATACACTGGGGGGAGAACCTCTGGGGGAATCTAGGATGGAAAAAGATCTGGAGGTCCTAGTAGATGATAGGCTCAGCAATGGCATGCAATGCCAAGCTGCTGCTAACAAAGCAAACAGAATATTGGCATGCATTAAAAAGGGGATCAACTCCAGAGATAAAACAATAATTCTCCCACTCTACAAGACTCTGGTCCGGCCGCACCTGGAGTATGCTGTCCAGTTCTGGGCACCAGTCCTCAGGAAGGATGTACTGGAAATGAAGCGAGTACAAAGAAGGGCAACAAAGCTAATAAAGGGTCTGGAGGATCTTAGTTATGAGGAAAGGTTGCGAGCACTGAACTTATTCTCTCTGGAGAAGAGACGCTTGAGAGGGGATATGATTTCAATTTACAAATACCGTACTGGTGACCTCACAATAGGGATAAAACTTTTTCGCAGAAGAGAGTTTAACAAGGCCATTCATTAAAATTAGAAGAAAAGAGGTTTAACCTTAAACTACGTAGAGGGTTCTTTACTGTAAGAGCGGCAAGGATGTGGAATTCCCTTCCACAGGCGGTGGTCTCAGCGGGGAGCATTGATAGCTTCAAGAAACTATTAGATAATCACCTGAATGACCGCAACATACAGGGATATACAATGTAATACTGACACATAATCACACACATAGGTTGGACTTGATGGACTTGTGTCTTTTTTCAACCTCGCCTACTATGTAGCTATGTAACTATATATGAATGCTGCTGCCAGACTCATCCACCTTACAAACCGCTCAGTGTCTGCGTCCCTTCTCTGCCAATCCCTCCACTGGCTGCCACTCATCCAACGAATTAAATTCAAAATACTAAAAATAAGTTACAAAGCCCTCCACAACTCTGCCCCCAGCTACATCACTAACCTAGTCTCAAAATACCAACCTAATCGCCCTCTCCGTTCCTCCCAGGACCTCCTGCTCTCTAGCTCCCTCATCACCTCCTGCCATATTCGCCTTCAGGACTTCTCCCGAGCTTCGCCCATCCTCTGGAATTCCCTACCCCAATCTGTCAGACTGTCTCCAAATGTATCCACTTTTAGGCGGTCCCTGAAAACTTTCCTCTTCAGAGAAGCCTATCCTGCCTCCATCTAACAACTGCACTATTTTCTCCATTAGCTCATCCCCCACAGCTATTACCCTTTTGTACAACTTGGCCCTCCCTCCTAAATTGTAAGCTCTAACGAGCAAGGGCCCTCTGATTCCCCCCTGTATTGAATTGTATTGTACCTGTACTGTCCTCCCTAATGTTGTAAAGCGCTGTGTAAACTGTTGGCGCTATATAAATCCTGTATAATAATAATAATAATATTAATAATAAACATTGACATAGATTTAAACTGCTTCCTCACCAACTTCTAGTTTTATCTCCTTTTGTCGAAGTTTTTACTATAAAGGGTTCCCCCATCAACTATGGACTTCATCATATGTTTTTAAAGCATTTCTGTATGCATGTGATACATCTGACATACATTTCTCAGCAATTTTAGCTATTTGCGGCTTTATGCGATTTACGGCGGTTTTTGCATTTTTTTGCAATTTTTGCACTTTCACCGCAATTACACCCCCTTCTTTTTTCCTATTTCTCATGACCTATTGATGTTACTACACTATACATCACTTCCACATTTAATCTAAGATGCCACTAGTAAAACACCACCTTTTTGCGACCTGCTGCAATTTTCTGCCTTTTTTTGCATTTTTGAATGAGGAAGGCATGTATAAATGCACTTTACATACTTTTTTAGCAAATTTTTTTTGTAACTTGCGACTTTATGCGACTTGCTGCGATTGTTTGCATTTTTTATCCCAATAATACCCTATTTTCTCTTATGTCTACCTTCAGATGTCACTATACATCCTCTAACATCATTTTTTTACCTCTAGTCCAGCAGAATACCACAATGCAATTATATTTCTTATCCATTTTTTAACTTAAATTTAATTTTGTAATATTGTGTATTATGATATGATGATATATTTTGGTATTATGCGGTGTGTCTGTTACAACTTGGAGTTAAGTAGTCCTTTTAAAATTATCCCTCGTCATGTTGAGGAGTAGTGTTGTCTATTGGCATTTTAAATCATACTACTAGCAATAGCATCCGCCATGCTGAAGCCTGGACTAACCAAAAATGGCCGTGGTCACATGGCCATCAATTTAGGACACACCTCATTCCATATAAAAACCGGATGGTGTAGCAGGATGGCACCGCTCCAGATGACATCCCATAGACAAAGCGCGTAGGGTGGGACTATACAGCGTCATTGCATTGCTTCCGGTTTCGAGCACAGATCGCTCCGGTTTCCTGTTTTTAAACACTGTTTTCGCTTTTAATGATTTTTATTAAATGTGAGTACCCATCAGTATTATTAATACATTTTTGGATATTTGTATGGTATCACACTATGGAGTCTCTTTCCTCTCTACATGTGGGCAACATCTAAGAGGTTAACAGTGAGGAGACCACTTACATCGCAGACAAGGAGGCACTTGGAGAACACAGGGCAGGAAGTTTCCTCCCACTCCACAGGCTGCACAGTGGCTCACACTGTGAAGGTGAAATACCTCCTTGTGGGGTGAATAATAGCGGTGAGGGTGTTTCTTATGGGGCACCATTTTCCAAGAAGCACAGAACAATTTGAAGGAGCACATTGTTACTTTATTGGACTTTTTTTATACACCAGGGTTTAAGGACGATATATGCATATTTCTGAACCCAGTTTCACCGCAACAATATACACCAGTCACATATGTTGGATTTTTTTGCACAGAAATGTCACTTTGAATTGCAGGTTTTGCACAGGATTGTGTTTATTTTATTTTATTTTCGTTTGAACATAACAATATGTATTATGTATAAGCGGTTAGGAAGTTTACACAGTAGGTTTTTTGTGGATTTTTGTGAATATACAAATATTTATTTTTTGCACTTTTATTGCCACTTTTTGCATTAAATGCACCCATGACACACACCCCTCAAGTATTTAGAGGTTGTAGGTCACCTCTTAATAAGAGCAGCTCCATACCTATCCCCTCTTTTTCACATCGGCATCAGAGGCTTCATATATAAGAAAAAAGTGTAGCGCTATAATATGTCAGTCAAAAACGTTAGGGTGTGCTGATTGACCAGCAGTGTATATCCCAAAAGTTAAGTAGTATTGGATCACATATATAAAAGCAATGAACATTCCAATATTACAAAGAAAACCACTCTTATTAAGACCTTTGTGATATAACAATATAAAGAGTGTGCATCACACAGATTAAACAATATAAAGAGTGTGCATCACACAGATTAAACCCAAACCCTTATAGCAGAACACAAGCATATAGGGGTGGGAACAAATGATAAGTCCCTGAGGTGAGAGAAGTTCTTATAATCAGGTAGAGACCTCTTAGAACATGGATCCAGACCTCATAGAAATGGTTGTTAATGGTGGACTCCTCCACTGATCAGCCTGGTGCAAAAAGTAACATAAAATGCCCTTACCAGACGCGGTGGACTCACAAGCCATACAGCGGTGAGTCGTACGAGCTTGAACCGTGTAGCACGGTAGGGTTATAGCTGTTCTTGATCTGCAATCGGATGGTCTTGAGAAGGACCCCAGTCCTGAGCAGTCTCCCGGTTCGTACTCCAGCACTCTCTTGGGTCTCAAGCAGTTTGAGATAGGGAAAAAGTGGACGAAAAGAAGCTCCACATAGTGTAAATCCAATCAATCAGGAGATTTATTGTATAAAAAATTTCCAACGAAAAAATTCCAGATAAAAACAAACAATCATAAAGAAGTAATTAGCGCAGTAGACAGATGGTATAAGGTAGCGTCCTACACCCGACACGTTTCGTCTGAGAAGACATCAACTGTCAAATTTGTGGAGGCTTGAGAAGTAGTCTCCTCTGGGTCACTCAGGATGACAGCATCTGGAACTTCCTCCTCCCAGCCATGTACTACTCCAAAGGGTCCTGGATAGGGTTGCCACCTTTTCTTCAAGTCAAATCCGAAGACTTTTTCGGCACACATCATTTTTTTTATAGTATAAACTATACTTATATTTTTCAATTAAATAACATTTCTAATCATATGAAGTTAATCACAAGAGTCCTCCTTTACATCAGAGTCCACAGAGTTCCCCCTTTACATCTGAATCTGCAGAATTTCCACTTTACATCTGAAACCGCAGAGTTCCCATTTTACATCTGAATCCAGAGTTCCCCTTTTTTTTACGTCTGAATCCTCAGAGTTCCCCCTTTACATCAGAGACCACAGAGTTGCTACTTTACATCTGAATTCCCAGAGTTCCCCTTTTACATCTGAATCCGCAGAGTTCCCCCTTTTTTAACATCTGAAGTCACAGAGTTCCCCTTTTACATCTGAATCCGCAGAGTTCTCCTTTTACATCTGAAGTCACAGAGTTCCCTTACACTGTAAGGGGGGACTCTGCAGACTCTGATGTAAGGGAGAACTCTGGGGACTCTAACATCAGGGATGCTCTGGGAACCCTGATTTAAGGGGGAACACTGAGTAATCTGATGTAAGGGGGAACACTGTGGCATCTGGTGTAAAGGGGAACTATGATATAAGGGGTGCTCTAAGAGCCCTGATTTACCTTAGTCTACTCACTCAGAGGCAGGAGAGAGAAGGGGCGAGACTTCAGTCACAGACAGGGTTGGATGGTGAGCTCACTCACCCCTTGGCAGTCAGCACCTCTGCTGAACTTCAAATTTCCTGCCCCCCACTTCCCTTTTCTGAGGCACAGTACTGGGGATTGGAGTGTGGGCAGACACAGAGGGGTAGGGGCGGGAGGAAGAGGAGTAGATCGAGCCTTCTCTCCTCTCCCATCTGTATGAGGGGGGAACTGCTAGTGCTGGCTTTGGGCAGTGTGAACGAGAGAGTAACACACACTGTCAGCTTAGACAACTGCAGCCAGCAACCCTGCTGGGAGGCCATAGTCCAGTCTAAATAATGTATCCGGGTTTTTAGGCAATCTGAAACCTGGACGCATGATTCCAAACCTGAACTGTCCAGGTGAATCCCGGACACATGGCAACCCTAGTCCTGGGGTTGGAAAGCCATCGCTTACAGATTGTTGCATGTCTTCCTCTTCTTCGAAGCCTATTAAAGTGCCAGAATCTTCCTCCTCATCCTCCTCCCCTCTATCCTCCTGTGTGTTCTGTGACATAGGAATGATGGTGTCTGGATAAAGTGGGCCTTGAGAGAAAAGGAAGTCCTCCTCTTCCTCCTGCTGCTCTGCCTCAAGTGCCCTGTCCATAATGCCACACAGTCTACTCCAGCAGGAACACAAGAGGGATTGTGTCACTGATGCATGCACTGTCACGGCTCACCATCCTTGTGGCCTCCTCAAATGGTGACAAAACAGTGCATGCATCCTTAATGATCAGCCATTGGCCTGGGGAAAAAAGTTGAGGCGGCTTGAGCCTGTCATCGTGCCGCATTCCCACAAGCCCTCTGCTGCATGTACAGCCGCTGTAGCATTGACAAAGTCAAGTTCCACCTGGTGGGCATGTCACAAATCAGGCGGTTTACGGGCAGGTGGATTTCCCGCTGAATTTCATCCAACCGAGCACTGGCTGTGTATGACCGCCTGAAATGGCTACAGACTCTTTTGGCCTGCTTTAGCACATCTTGCAACCCTGGGTACATATGCACCACCAAGTTGAGGACATCTGCCAGGCATGGCACATGTGTCAACTTTCCCTAAGGGCGGACAGGAGGTTTGTGCCATTATCGGACACCACCATTCCTGGCTCCAGCTGGCGTGGTGTGAACCACCTCTGGGCCTGTCCCTGCAGAATTGCAAGAATCTCTGCTCCGGTGTGGCTCCCATCCCCTAAACATACCAGCTGAAGCACTGCATGGCACCTTTTAGCCTGACTCTCGAAATAGCCCTTTGAATTGTAGCGCTGGTAGATTTTTAATCTACCGCTGATAGGTAAATCTTGTGGGTTACTTGTTAGGTGAAGTTAGATTTGCCTCTGTTCCAGCTTGGCTGAGTTGCGTGTAGTTCCACACTGCGCCGGTGGGTGTCGTTGTCACCATGGGCTGGTGTTGGAAAGGCAACGTGTTGAAGCGTATGAGTGCTCCTCTGTCCCGGAGACAACTCGGTGGAGGTGGTCCTCCAAGTTGCATTCTGGGAGAGGGTATTTATGGGATAGACGCCATGTTTAGGGGTTCGTTTTCAACCACCTGCTGGCCCTCCTGGCCGACAGGTATGCGTTAAGAGTACCACCTCGTGGTCCTCCGTTCCGGAGGCCCACGTCGCTGCGGCATGTGGGTGGGCCCAGAAGCCTGTCTGGGACCTACCACAGCAGCAGAGGAATGGTCCTGAGCTGTCTATCCCGAGTGAAGAAGCTGGACAACCGAGAAGATCCCAGGGGAGGACCCGTCATGGAAGGATCATGCAGAGTGCTGGTCTGGAGAGGGGCCTGGTGACTCGGTTGGAGGAAGTATCCTGAAGTAGTCTTACTGCAAGCCGGGTTGGCTTAAAGGTTCAAGTACTGTGTCTGACTCTCATCGTAAACCAATACATCCTGTGGCAGAGGATCGTACGGGTTTTATTCCAAACAAGTCTGTGGCAGAAACTTTTGTTCATGCTACATACTGGCTGCTAGGCAAGTGAGAGATGTCTATCCAGGCGGGCAAAGATTGAATCCCACAAGGGGAGTGCATCCAACGACAAGTGTTCAATTCCAAATAATGTTCTAAAGAATATTAAGAAAAGGTATTTGAGCTTCCTTGCAACTTTCCTTCTGCCTCTTTCCTGCTACTTAATTACTTGTTCATTAAAGCACTGGAAAACATACTCAAGTGTTTGGTGCTTATATCGTCCAGAGGTAAACTCAACGGGACCCTAGACCCGGTGCTGGTGAAACAGAGGTATCAAGAGTGAGGGTAACAGCCTGCTTTAAACCAGCAGCTCCACCGAGAGTTATTGCTACAGAACTGTCCTATGAACATCAGGGGGTACCTGATGTTCATAGGACAATTCTGCAGAGGAGGGCATGGAGGTGGCGGAGGAGGGGGTAGAGCTCTCGGGTCTGGCATCATCACCACCAGCTGTATGGAGATGCGGTGGCACAACAAACTGCAGCACCGAGCCCTGTCCTGCATCCTTTCAAGTTGCAAGCAGCGTTACCCAGTGTGCTGTGAATGAAATATATCCTCCCTGCCCATGCTTGCTGGACCACGTGTCAGCAGTAAGGTGGATTTTACGGCTGACTGCCAGTGATCACATTTGTTGGAAGTGGAGCTCAGGATGACTGCATTATTTCTATTGTTGTTACAGTTTTGTTTCTTATCGTAATATAAAGGGTTAATAATTTTGTAGTATATAAAGATTATGCGTGTGATTTTGCTCCCCCCTTGATAAAGTCCTTTTGATGATTAAACGCATCGGGAGGTGGAGCTACATATTGGCAGTATCAATCAATGCAATAGCAAGCACAGTTTTATGAGAATGAATTTAGTTTTTAACCTTTTTAACCACTTGGTTACTGGGCACTCCTGCCCAGAACAATTTTTAGCTTTCAGCCCTGTCACACTTTGAATGACAATTGCGCGGTCATGCTACACTGTACCCAAATGAAATTTTTATTTTTACCACGCCCCATGCCTATATAAGTCGTTGCGCACCGTGAACACAGCATTACAGCGGGAGAGAGCGTCGTGTCAACATTGGAAGAAGAGAAGAGGGAAGAAGACGATGGAGAAGACCAGGCCACTGCTAGCAAGAGAGCGGTAAAAGAGCAGAAGATAGCGGAGGAGCCCGGCAGAAGAACCGGAGAGTAGGAGAAGAGGCCGGAGAGCAGGAGAAGAACCGGACATCGGGAGAAGAAGCCGGGGAGCGGGAGAAGAACCAGACACCGGGAGAAGAGGCCGGAGAGAGCAGAAAAAGTCGGAAGAGACCCCCAAAGTCAGAAGAAGACCCCCGGAGCTGCCTAATAAATTACTTTAAAAACCTGTGTAGTGTGTTTTTTTTATTGACACTTTTTTCCCCAGGTGAATGGGTAGAGGTACCATGTACCCCATACTCATTCACATAGGGCGGGGGGCCGGGATCTGGGGGCCCCCTTATTGAAGGGGGCTCCCGGATTCTGAAAAGGCCCCCTGCCCGCAGACCCCGACAACCAACGGCCAGAGTTGTCGGGAAAAGGCCCTTGTCCTCATCAACATGTGGACAAGGTGCTTTGGGGTGGGGGGGGGTCGCAGGGCACCCCCTTCTCCAAAGCACCCACCCCTCATGTTGAGTGCATGCGGCCTGGTATGGTTTAGGAGGGGGGGCGCTCGCTCATCCCCACCCTCTTTCCTGACCGGCCAGGCTGTGTGCTTGGAAAAGGGTCTGGTATGGATTTTGGGGGGACTCCCACACCGTTTTTTTGGGCGTAGGTGGTTCCCCTTAAAATCCATACCAGACATAGGGACATTGTTGCCTCCTTCTCGTGCTCGCTGCAATAGGAAAATGTGTTTTTCCTATTGCAGCGAGCGCGAGATGCATAGTACCCTGTCGCCAAGAACCAGCGTGATCCATTCTCATGGGCAGGTGCTGTAGCTGCCCCTGCATCATATTTGGTCTGTCAGACCAGCATACAGACGAACGGGCTTCCCGATAGGAAGTGGGTCCAGCGGAGTTCCGGCGGAAAGATTTGAAACATGTTTAAAATCTAAAGTCCGTCGGATTTTCGACCGAAAAGGTCCGTCAGAATTCCGATGAAGCCCACACACGGTCAGATTGACCAACGGATTCGGTCCGTCAGACCAGTCCGGTCGAAAAGTCCACTCGTGTGTACAGGGCATTAGTTTATTGTGTCAGGGCAAATTTACTGCAGTATATTGAAGTGTGTTAGTACACGTTTACAACAGTATTTTGAAGTGCATTAGTGCACTGTCAGAAACCATCTCAGGGAAGCTAATCTGCATGCTTGTTGTCCTCATCGGGGACCCCCCAATACAGTAAGACTGCACATTTTAGAGTGGCCTTTTATTCTGGCCAGCCTAAGGCACATCTGTGCAATAATTATGCTGTCTAATCAGCATCTTGATATGCCACACCTGTGAGGTGGATGGATTATCTCGGCAAAGGAAAAGTGCTCACTAACACAGATTTGTGAACAATTTGTGAACAATATTTGAGAGAAATAGGCCTTTTGTGTACATAGAAAAAGTCATAGATCTTTGAGTTCAGCTCATGATAAATAGGGGCAAACACAAAAGTGTTTATAATTTTGCTCAATATATATATACATACGCATTGTTAGTGGTAAATGACAACATTAAGTGCTATATGCAAATTTTTAGGATTCAGGTTTTCCTTCTAGAACATCTTCAGATGTGATGAACAGTCCTCGGAGTGCGGTGTTTCCTTGGAAGGTTTGGTTGTGCAGTGCTGGACAGACAATTGGTCTCCTAGCAGAGAATTTCAGGATATGTGTGCTGGGGTTAAGCTGATAAGGTGTTTAATAATAACAGAAGATAACCCTTCTTGTAATTGCTGTTGCATGATTGTTGCTGAGTCAATGGTAAAGATGTTTTAGGAGATCCTTCAAGACAAATGTCCAAGATTGATGTTTAACCCTTCCTCTGCTAAAGTCCCTTTTGTATATATTTTTTTTTACACATTTAAAAATCATTTTAGCCCTGAAAATTACGTGAAACCCCCAAACGGGATATATTTTCTGAAAGTAGACAATCTGGAATGTAAGACCCTATTCACTTGGTAACGAATGTTGTGAATCAGTGCATTCAATATAAAAGTCCAAACCCAGTGCTTGATGTCTACCTCCACCCAGTGATCTACACAAGGCTTACCAGATAGTGTTGACCATCCACTACAGATGGTCAAACAGCCATGTATGGTGATCTCTCTGGGTTTTTAATGTCAGTGAGTCGTCCTGGGTCAATTGATGTATACTTCACTGGTTAGATGCACAGTAGGTATATATGCAAACAAAGAAGACCCCACATAGCGTAACTTCATAAAACTGTGAAGTTTATTAAAAGGCAGAAAGGCTACTCACATATGTTTAAAATTCAAAAGCGCGTGTATATTAAAATCTGCAAGGAATGCACACACAGCTTCTGGTATCGTACATCATGACTTCACAACAGGCTCCGCCCTACATGTTTTGCCACAACTGACGTCGTCTGGAGCACCGAAACATGTGACAAAACATGTAGGGCAGAGCCTGTTGTGACATCACGATGTAGAATACCGGACGCGAATGGGAAGCTGTGTGTGCATACCCGCAAATTTTAATATACAAGTGCTTTTGAATTTTAAACATATGTGAGTAACCTTTTTGCCTTTTAATAAACGTCAACGTTTTATGAAGTTACGCTATGTGGTGTCTTCTTTGTTTGCATATATACCCACGGAGCATCTAAACAGTGAAGTATACGTCAACTGGCCCAGGATGGCTCCATGACATTAAGAACCCAGAGAGAACACCATACAGGCCTATTTGACCATTTGTAGTGGATGGTCAACACTATCTAGTAAGCCAGTGGTTCTCAACTCCAGTCCTCAGGACCCACCAACAGGCCAGGTTTGCAAGATAGCTGAAATACATCACAGGTGATATCACTTGCTGCTCAGTGATTGCAGTATTCTAGTCTGCAACTCCCCAAGGTAATACTTAAAATCTGACCTGTTGGTGGGTCCCGAGGACTGGAGTTGAGAACCACTGTAGTAAGCCTTGTGTGGATCACTGGGTGGAGGTAAACACCACACATCGGGTTTGGACTTTTATATTGAATGCACTGATTCACAGCATTCGTTACTACGTGAAGTTGGAACATCACAGTGGTTCATGAACTATCATGTTTTGCTTTTTTATTGAATGAAGCACAGTTTTTTCATTTTTTTCATAGACCCCATTTACACCTGAGCGTTTTGTAGCTTAACCACTTGCCGACCGCCGCACGACTATATACGTCGGCAGAATGGCACGGGCAGGCAAAAGGACTTACATGTACGTCCTTGCCTGCCCGCGGGTGGGGGGTCCGATCGGACCCCCCCCCGGTGCCAGCGGCGGTCGGCAAATCTCCCCCGGCGATCGGAGGTGAGGGGGAGGCCATCCATTCGTGGCCCCCCCCTCGCGATCGCTCCCAGCCAATGGGATCATTTCCCTGCCTCTGTATTGTACACAGAGGCAGAGGAAATGATGTCATCTCTCCTCGGCTCGGTATTTTCCGTTCCGGGCCGAGGAGAGAAGACTGTAATGTGAGTGCACAACACACACACACACAGTAGAACATGCCAGGCACACAAAACACCCCGATCCCCCCCCCGATCGCCCCCCGATCCCCCCCCAATCACCCCCCCCCCTGTCACAAACTGACACCAGCAGGTTTTTTGTTTTTTTTTTTTTTTTTTTCTGATTACTGTATTGGTGTCAGTTTGTGACATTTACAGTGTTAGGACAGTTAGTATTACCCCCCTGTAGGTCTAGGATACCCCCCTAACCCCCCCTAATAAAGTTTTAACCCCTTGATCACCCCCTGTCACCAGTGTCGCTAAGCGATCATTTTTCTGATCGCTGTATTAGTGTCGCTGGTGACGCTAGTTAGTGAGGTAAATATTTAGGTTCGCCGTCAGCGTTTTATAGCGACAGGGACCCCCATATACTACCTAATAAATGTTTTAACCCCTTGATTGCCCCCTAGTTAACCCTTTCACCACTGATCACTGTATAACCGTTACGGGTGACGCTGGTTAGTTTGTTTATTTTTTATAGTGTCAGGGCACCCGCCGAATAAAGATTTAGCCCCCTGATCGCCCGGCGGTGATATGCGTCGCCCCAGGCAGCGTCAGATTAGCGCCAGTAACGCTAACACCCACGCACGCAGCATACGCCTCCCTTAGTGGTATAGTATCTGTACAGATCAATATCTGATCCGATCAGATCTATACTAGCGTCCCCAGCAGTTTAGGGTTCCCAAAAACACAGTGTTAGCGGGATCAGCCCAGATACCTGCTAGCACCTGCGTTTTGCCCCTCCGCCCGGCTCGGCCCAGCCCACCCAAGTGCAGTATCGATCGATCACGGTCACTTACAAAACACTAAACGCATAACTGCAGCGTTCGCAGAGTCAGGCCTGATCCCTGCGATCGTTAACAGTTTTTTTGGTAGCGTTTTGGTGAACTGGCAAGCACCAGCCCCAGGCAGCGTCAGGTTAGTGCCAGTAGCGCTAACACCCACGCACGCACCGTACACCTCCCTTAGTGGTATAGTATCTGAACGCATCAATATCTGATCCGATCAGATCTATACTAGCGTCCCCAACAGTTTAGGATTCCCAAAAACGCAGTGTTAGCGGGATCAGCCCAGATACCTGCTAGCACCTGCGTTTTGCCCCTCCGCCCGGCCCAGCCCAGCCCACCCAAGTGCAGTATCGATCGATCACTGTCACTTACAAAACACTAAACGCATAACTGCAGCGTTCGCAGAGTCAGGCCTGATCCCTGCGATCGCTAACAGTTTTTTTGGTAGCGTTTTGGTGAACTGGCAAGCACCAGCCCCAGGCAGCGTCAGGTTAGTGCCAGTAGCGCTAACACCCACGCACGCACCGTACACCTCCCTTAGTGGTATAGTATCTGAACTGATCAATATCTGATCTGATCCGATCAGATCTATACTGGCATCCCCAGCAGTTTAGGGTTCCCAAAAACGCAGTGTTAGTGGGATCAGCCCAGATACCTGCTAGCACCTGCGTTTTGCCCCTCCGCCCGGCCCAGCCCACCCAAGTGCAGTATCGATCGATCACTGTCACTTACAAAACACTAAACGCATAACTGCAGCGTTCGCAGAGTCAGGCCTGATCCCTGCGATCGTTAACAGTTTTTTTGGTAGCGTTTTGGTGAACTGGCAAGCGCCAGCGGCCTAGTACACCCCGGTCATAGTCAAACCAGCACTGCAGTAACACTTGGTGACGTGGCGAGTCCCATAAGTGCAGTTCAAGCTGGTGAGGTGACAAGCACAAGTAGTGTCCCGCTGCCACCAAGAAGACAAACACAGGCCCGTCGTGCCCATAATGCCCTTCCTGCTGCATTCGCCAATCCTAATTGGGAACCCACCGCTTCTGCAGCGCCCGTACTTCCCCCATTCACATCCCCAACCAAATGCAGTCGGCTGCATGAGAGGCATTTTCTTTATGTCCTCCCCCTAGTACCCCTACCCAACGAACTCCCCCAAAAAAGATGTCGTGTCTGCAGTAAGCGCGGATATAGGCGTGACACCCGCTATTATTGTCCCTCCTGTCCTGACAATCCTGGTCTTTGCATTGGTGAATGTTTTGAATGCTACCATTCACTAGCTGAGTATTAGCGTAGGGTACAGCATTGCACAGACTAGGACACACTTTCACAGGGTCTCCCAAGATGCCATCGCATTTTGAGAGACCCGAACCTGGAACCGGTTACAGTTATAAAAGTTACAGTTACAAAAAAAGTGTAAAAAAAAAAAACACAAACAAAAATATAAAATAAAAAATAATAGTTGTCGTTTTATTGTTCTCTCTCTATTCTCTCTCTCTCTATTCTCTCTATTGTTCTGCTCTTTTTTACTGTATTCTATTCTGCAATGTTTTATTGTTATTATGTTTTATCATGTTTGCTTTTCAGGTCTGCAATTTTTTATACTTTACCATTTACTGTGCTTTATTGTTAGCCATATTTTTGTCTTCAGGTACAGCATTCACGACTTTGAGTGGTTATACCAAAATGATGCTTGCAGGTTTAGGTATCATCTTGGTATCATTCTTTTCAGCCAGCGGTCGGCTTTCATGTAAAAGCAATCCTAGCGGCTAATTAGCCTCTAGACTGCTTTTACAAGCAGTGGGAGAGAATGCCCCCCCCCCCCCATCGTCTTCCGTGTTTTTCTCTGGCTCTCCTGTCTCAACAGGGAACCTGAGAATGCAGCCGGTGATTCAGCCAGCTGACCATAGAGCTGATCAGAGACCAGAGTGGCTCCAAACATCTCTATGGCCTAAGAAACCGGAAGCTACGAGCATTTTATGACTTAGATTTCGCCGGATGTAAATAGCGCCATTGGGAAATTGGGGAAGCATTTTATCACACCGATCTTGGTGTGGTCAGATGCTTTGAGGGCAGAGGAGAAATCTAGGGTCTAATAGACCCCAATTTTTTCAAAAAAGAGTACCTGTCACTACCTATTGCTATCATAGGGGATATTTACATTCCCTGAGATAACAGTAAAAATGATTAAAAAAAAAAAAAATGAAAGGAACAGTTTTAAAATAAGATAAAAAAGCAAAAAAATAATAAAGAAAAAAAAAAAAAAAAAAAAAAAAGCACCCCTGTCCCCCCTGCTCTCGCGCTAAGGCGAACGCAAGCGTCGGTCTGGCGTCAAATGTAAACAGCAATTGCACCATGCATGTGAGGTATCACCGCGACGGTTAGATCGAGGGCAGTAATTTTAGCAGTAGACCTCCTCTGTAAATCTAAAGTGGTAACCTGTAAAGGCTTTTAAAGGCTTTTAAAAATGTATTTATTTTGTTGCCACTGCACGTTTGTGCGCAATTGTAAAGCATGTCATGTTTGGTATCCATGTACTCGGCCTAAGATCATCTTTTTTATTTCATCAAACATTTGGGCAATATAGTGTGTTTTAGTGCATTAAAATGTAAAAAAGTGTGTTTTTTCCCCAAAAAATGCGTTTGAAAAATCGCTGCGCAAATACTGTGTGAAAAAAAAAAATTAAACACCCACCATTTTAATCTGTAGGGCATTTGCTTTAAAAAAATATATAATGTGTGGGGGTTCAAAGTAATTTTCTTGCAAAAAAAAATAATTTTTTCATGTAATCAAAAAGTGTCAGAAAGGGCATTGTCTTCAAGTGGTTAGAAGAGTGGGTGATGTGTGACATAAGCTTCTAAATGTTGTGCATAAAATGCCAGGACAGTTCAAACCCCCCCCAAATGACCCCATTTTGGAAAGTAGACACCCCAAGCTATTTGCTGAGAGGCATGTCGAGTCCATGGAATATTTTATATTGTGACACAAGTTGCGGGAAAGAGACAAATTTTTTTTTTTTTTTTTTTTTTTTTGCACAAAGTTGTCACTAAATTATATATTGCTCAAACATGCCATGGGAATATGTGAAATTACACCCCAAAATACATTCTGTTGCTTCTCCTGAGTACGGGGATACCACATGTGTGAGACTTTTTGGGAGCCTAGCCGCGTATGGGACCCCGAAAACCAAGCACCGCCTTCAGGCTTTCTAAGGGCGTAAATTTTTGATTTCACTCTTCACTGCCTATCACAGTCTCGGAGGCCATGGAATGCCCAGGTGGCACAAACCCCCCCCAAATGACCCCATTTTGGAAAGTAGACACCCAAAGCTATTTGCTGAGCGGTATAGTGAGTATTTTGCAGACCTCACTTTTTGTCACAAAGTTTTGAAAATTAAAAAAAGAAAAAAAAAATTTTTTTTTTGTCTTTCTTCATTTTCAAAAACAAATGAGAGCTGCAAAATACTCACCATGCCTCTCAGCAAATAGCTTGGGGTGTCTACTTTCCAAAATGGGGTCATTTGGGGGGGGTTTGTGCCACCTGGGCATTCCATGACCTCCGAAACTGTGATAGGCAGTGAAGAGTGAAATCAAAAATGTACACCCTTAGAAATCCTGAAGGCGGTGATTGGTTTTCGGGGTCCCATACGCGGCTAGGCTCCCAAAAAGTCCCACACATGTGGTATCCCCATACTCAGGAGAAGCAGCTAAATGTATTTTGGGGTGCAATTCCACATATGCCCATGACCTGTGTGAGCAATATATCATTTAGTGACAACTTTGTGCAAAAAAAAAAAAATAAATAAATAAATTGTCACTTTCCCGCAACTTGTGTCAAAATATAAAATATTCCATGGACTCAACATGCCTCTCAGCAAATAGCTTGGGGTGTCTACTTTCCAAAATGGGGTCATTTGGGGGGGGTTTGTGCCATCTGGGCATTTTATGGCCTTCAAAACTGTGATAGGTAGTGAGGAGTAAAATCAAAAATGTACGCCCTTAGAAATCCTGAAGGCGGTGATTGGTTTTCGGGGCCCCGTATGCGGCTAGGCTCCCAAAAAGTCCCACACATGTGGTATCCCCATACTCAGGAGAAGCAGCTAAATGTATTTTGGGGTGCAATTCCACATATGCCCATGGCCTGTGTGAGCAATATATCATTTAGTGACAACTTTTTGTAATTTTTTTTTTTTTTTTGTCATTATTCAATCACTTGGGACAAAAAAAATGAATATTCAATGGGTTCAACATGCCTATCAGCAATTTCCTTGGGGTGTCTACTTTCCAAAATGGGGTCATTTGTGGGGGTTTTGTACTGCCCTGCCATTTTAGCACCTCAAGAAACGACATAGGCAGTCATAAATTAAAGGCTGTGTAAATTCCAGAAAATGTACCCTAGATTGTAGGCGCTATAACTTTTGCGCAAACCAATAAATATACACTTATTGACATTTTTTTTACCAAAGACATGTGGCCAAATACATTTTGGCCTAAATGTATGACTAAAATTGAGTTTATTGGATTTTTTTTAGAACAAAAAGTAGAAAATATCATTTTTTTTCAAAATTTTCGGTCTTTTTCCGTGTATAGCGCAAAAAATAAAAACGGCAGAGGTGATCAAATACCATCAAAAGAAAGCTCTATTTGTGGGAAGAAAAGGACGCAAATTTCGTTTGGTTACAGCATTGCATGACCGCGCAATTAGCAGTTAAAGCGACGCAGTGCCAATTTGTAAAAAGTGCTCTGGTCAGGAAGGGGGTAAATCCTTCCGGGGCTGAAGTGGTTAAAGTTCGACGCTCCAAAACGCTGGAGGAGAAAAGAAATCAATGATTCTCTATGGAGACGGTTCACATTTTCACTCCAAGTCGCCTAAAGCCAAATGTCTGAAACTCGAAAAAGTTCTGGAGCTTTTTTTTGTAGCTCAATTCGGGCAGTATTGGTGCGTTTTTATTCCCACAGAAGCGCATAGAAAGACGCGAGCTGCGCATTCGTGCATTTTTCTGCACAAATGAAAAGTTACCTCACAAAAAGAAATGACAACATTTTAGCAGGAAATCACAAAGCAGACATATTTATAATTGGAAAATGGAGGCTACATTAATCCTGTTCAATCCTGAGCCATTCATTCGCATGGTCAAGGCGCACCCCTGCCTATACAGTATGACACCAGGGGGTTATTTACTAAAGGAAAATCCACTTTGCACTGAAAGTGCACTTGGAAGTAAAGTCGCTGTAGATCCGAGGGGGGCATGCAAGGAAAATAAAAAACAGCATTTTAGCTTGCACATGATTGGATAATAAAATCAGCAGAGCTTCCACTCATTTCAGATCTACCCCTTAGATTTACAGCGACTGCACTTCTAAGTGCACTTTCAGTGCAAAGTGGAGTTGCCTTTCATAAATAACCCCCCAAGGAATCAAACAAAAGCTGTGCCAAGAAGAGGAGGGCCTGGGAGAATATTGGCCAGCAGAATTTCCCAGTCTGGAATGGATTTGATGGAAATGTAAAAGATGACAAAAGTAAGTTCAGCAATCATTCTGCATATGTTTAGAAATGTGTCTGCATGCTATTTATCTGATTGCATGTTTGAAATGGTTTTTAAAGGGATTGTAAAGTCTTTTTTTTTTTTAATAACAAACATGTGTAGCAAGGTCCCAGGACTCCTGGGTTACAGGGCATGGTGGGTGTAAAGCAAGTTAGATTTAAGGGCGTCAGACACTTCTTGAATGCAAAGAGATTTATTGTCTCTTAAACAGAACTGTGGGAGAGAGGGTTAGGGCCAGGACACCCTTTAGTAGTTGCACTGTTAATTGGCACACTCAGAGACTTCTACAGGTAGACAGCCATGCAGGGAAAGGCATCCAGCAAGACACCACATCTGCATGTGTAGGACCGCTGTCTCCTATGGCAACAGTCTTGTAACAGTTCCTAACACAAATTGTAACAAACTCCTTTACTCTTCCCACGATGACTTCTTATAGATTCTCAGACCACTGAGCACCCAGTCTCTCTCACTAGACTTGCTGGTTCACTGGCACTGAACCCCTGAGCTCTTCCAATCATCTTACTTAGTATCTTCCTCAAGCTTCACCCCCGCTTCCCTGTTGGGTCCCTAGCTTGGCACTCCAGATACCCCTCAAGCATCACCTCTGCTGGCTGGGTTCCTGGCTTGACATCTGCTGAAGTTTCCCAATTATTCACCATCCCCGGTTGGTGAAAATACTGCTCTGGTACTTGCTTCAGCTACTCTCTTTGGTCCCTGGTAATATGGTGGTTGGTCCCTTAGTGGCAACAGTTCCCCCCTCTACCTCCAACCACAACAGGTTCTCCGGCCGGAATGAACCATCACTTATGATTGGACTGCAAATCGCAGCCCCAAACCTACGTTGCTCTCTTGCTTCTGGATAGGCCCACAGACAGTCTAGCAGCCAGATGTACCCAAACTCCGGCCTAGCAGCCCGGGCAGCCAACAACACGTCCACCCAGACAGTCATCCAGGTGCCACAGAACCCTGATCACCTGACTTCACCCAAATAAATAGGCTCTCCCAGCAGGCCAAGGGACCCAGGAACATCCCTGCTTATTGGCTGAGACACCCCATCTATTCCTAATCTGTCCTTGCAATGCCCCTGTCTTAGCTAATGCCCCCAGATACCCAGCCATCTAGTGACAGAAGAGAGAAGTGCAGATATTCCAGAATTAGGGTAAAATCAATTGATCACCCATCAATTGGCCAAGGCAACTATACCTGGCAAGTAAATTTACTAGCAACCCTGCCTAAACATCAGGGTGCTAAACATGTTATACTGACCTGCTCTGTTTGGTGGTTTTGCACAAAGCAGCCCAGATCCTCCTCTTCTCAGCAGTGCCGGGACAAGGCTATCTAGAGCCTTGCTTAGTGAATGAAGTGAAACTGCTGACTTCTATAATTCAACTACACGCACACAGAAATACCTTTTTCCTGGTGAAAGTGAGCCCCATTTAAGTTAACCCCCCCCACACACACACACACAATTATCTGAAATCCAAATCAAATCAATATTTGGTGTGACCATCCTTTACCTTCTTGCACACAGTTTTTGAAGGAACTTGGCAGGTAGGTTGTTCTATGTACATTTTGGAGAACTAAGCACAGGTCTTCTGTGGATGTTGACTGCCTCCAATCCTTCTGTCTCCTTATGCCATCCCAGACAGACTCCATAATGGGTGATATCAGGGCTCTGTGGGGGCAAACTATCACTTCCAGGACTCCTTGTACTTCTTTACACTGAAGATAGTTCTTAATGACATTGTCTGTATGTATGTTTTGGGTGGTTGTCCTGCTGCAGAATAAATTTGGGGCCAATCACATGCCTCCCTGATGGTATGGCATGATGGAGAAGTATCTGCCCAGATTTCTCAGCATTGAGGGCACTATTGTTCCTGACCAAATCTCCAACCCTATTTGCAGAAATTCAGCCCCAAACTTGCAAGGAGCCTCCACCAGGCTTCACAGTTGGCTGCACACATTCATTATTGTACCGCTCTACAGCTTTTCCCTCCAATAATCTGTCTTTTCCTACAGCCAAATATTTCACATTTTCACTCATCAGTCCAGAGCACCTGCTGCCATTTTTCTGCACCTCAGTTCTAATGTTTTCCTGCATAGTTGAGTCGCTTATGCATGAAAAACATAGTTTGTAGACTATTCTTTGTTTTTTTTTGTTTTTACCAAAGAAAATGTAGCAGAATACATTTTAACCTGCATTTTTTTTAAAAGGTTGCTGCTTTGCAAGCTTTTAAAGCAGAAATTCAGGATTTTTTTTTTTTTTTTTTTACAAAAATGTAGTTTACAATAAAACAAAACTGGTCTGTTTTCCTTTAATATTTTAAATAAATACATGAATAAATACATAAAAAAAACAGTGTACCACATTACAGTAAATACCACCACAAGAAAGCCATATCTGTTTTAAAAAAAAACCATGATGGCCAAGTAGTTGTTAGTGAATGTTTGACGCCAAAGAAATGGCGTGGTAGGACGGTGCGGTGTGCCCTGGTGGCGGAGCCAGTGTTCTGTCATTGCATGCGCTGATCGTCTGAGGCATTACCCGACAATCTGCAATGAAAGAACAACACTGGCTCTGCCACCGGGGCACGCCGCATCTCCCAGCTGCCAGGCACAACCCTAACATGGACTCTCCCCCCTCCACACGGCCTGGCCATTGGCCATTTCCGATGTGGGGCCCCTCGCCCTGCACTGGGCCACATCTACCCTCTGCCGGGTTCTCTAGACTTCTTTTCCCAGACAGAGCACAGGAAGGCAGCCACAGGGCACCCCAACCATCGGGGGGACTACAAATGCCAGTATGACCTGTAGTCCTACAACACCTGGAGAGTCAGCTGGGCAGGACGAATGTGCAATTGAGTTATAGAATACTGAGAGGGGCAACGTTCTGTGCACAGGAGGTGACAAGTTCTTTAGGTGGAGGATTCTGCCTTCGTGCTTTGCTGATTGTCTGACAATGCCTCCGATGATCTGCGCATGTGCAGCGTTGACGTCACACCAGCTGGTCGGCAGGCATTCCGGTCTTCAAGTGCTTAAAGAGGAAGTAAACTCAGCCCCTCAAACGCTCCTTCTTAATAAATCCAGTCTAATAAAGCTTTCCATAACATTCTGCATTATTCTTTCCCCCCTAAGGATGTTTCTTACTTTTTTTCCAGATGATTTGTAATTCCTACTTCCTGGTTGCAGCCAGCGCCATCTTAGCACCTGTCTTCTGAGTCTGAAGAGCAGTTTACTTCCGCCCTACCTGTGTTTCTGTTTGTCCATGTGTTCCGTCACATTAGGTGACCCGTCAGGATTGGTAACGGAAGTGACGTTCCGTCGCCGCCATCTTGCTACACCCTGCACTCTTCCACAGTAAGGCTACACCGAGAAGGGGGCAAGCGGACATCTTGTTACACCCACCGGAGTTTTGCATTTCACAGTTATTTTTAACAGGAAATACATGGTGAAATACAGTATTTAGAAATCCATCGGACTGCTTACATATTGAATTATAAAAGCAGCGCTGTTATTTCACATTAGCAAACCTGTGAGATCAGCAGGTTTGCCGCTGCTTTTAAAATTCAACATCTAAACAGTCCGTCGGATTTCTAAATACTGTATTTCACCTTATAATCTCCGTTTCCTGTTTAAAATAACTGTGAAATGCAAGACTCCGGGGGGGGGGGGGGGGTGTAACAAGATGTCCGCTTGACACAGCAGGATCCCATTTGGGGTGCGTGGTCTACTCCAGGGGAGTCCTGGTACCTGCGAGCTCCAGCTCCTCTATCCTGGCTTTCAGCAGCCTTTTCCTATGAGATAGAGTGTATGATGCTATCCTAGAGTTCATTGGTGATGTCACATATATTTTGAGCCTGCTCCTGCTTTGGGTACATGTATATCTCGCTTCTAATGTTATTTACATTGTTTTGATATCTTTCTTGGCGATTGCCAATTCAATACCTTTGTACTGTTATTTCTTTTTCAATAAACAGTATTTAAAACTGAAAAAAAAAAAAAGATGTCCGCTTGGCCCCTTCTCGGTGTATCCTTACTAGGGAGGAGTACGGGGTGTAGCAAGATGGCGGCAACGAAACGTCACTTCCGTTACCAATTCTGACGGGTCGCCATATCTGGCGAAACACCTGCTGTAACCTCACACACGGTCAGTAATGTTGTAGCCAAGCCTCAATTTTCATTCCTGATTAGTATAACAATAATATCTCACATATTGAAGCATAGAGAGGTGAGCAAGCTTTCTAACACACATTTATTGATGGTTTAATATGATTTTGACACAATCTACTTGATGAAGCAGATCTCCTTGCTCCTGTTTCCCATGCAAAATGCTGGTATTTACACCCCTTGTGACGTAGCAAGTCACATGGGGTGTTTCAGGAACTTGCGACTAGCACTGTAATCTTGTGGGATCTCATAGCCGTGCCGCACAGAGGAGATGCATACGAATGAATGGACTGTCAGTTCATATACCCACGATGAGCGTGCCGTAAATCAGGCGAAATATGGGCATGCGCTGCTGACGTCATGAAAAGGAAAAAGACACATTAGGCTAGAAAATATTCATACACAGCAATTTGTGCAGTGCTTATCACTGATTTAAATGGGGAAAAGTTATCTGGGTGAGTTTTACAACCACTTTAAAGAAGCAGTCAAATATGATACACAGAGCAAGCCAAGTATCCTCCACTTAGAGCCGTAGTGTCTTTTCTTCTGGCTTTATCATCTAGAAGTGTTAATGGTAAGTCCAGGCCGGATGTTTCGTAGTTCTATGATGGCTTCTTCGGATATGTCTTTGGTAGTAATGCTGGAAGAGAGGATATACATTGTGAGCAGAAAATAGCAAAAACCTAAACTATTATGCCCAGTACACACGGTCGGACATTCCGACGGAATATGTGCGATCGGAGCGTGTTGTCGGAAATTCGGAGCGTGTGTGGGCTCCATCGGACTTTTTCCATCGGAAAATTCCGACACACAAAGTATGAGAGCAGGCTATAAAATTTTCCGACAACAAAATCCGATCCTTTAAATTCCGATCGTGTGTACACAAATCCAACGGACAAAGTGCCACGCATGGTCAGAATAAATTAAGAGACGAAAGCTATTGGCTACTGCCCCGTTTATATTCCCGACGTACGTGTTTTACGTCACCGCGTTTGGAATGATCGGATTTTGCGACCGTGTGTATGCAAGACAAGTTTGAGCCAACATCCGTCAGAAAAAAACGGATGGATTTTGTTGTCGGAATGTCCGATCAATGTCCGACCGTGTGTACGGGGCATTAGATATGGACATATGGTATGGAGGAAGCAGTGAGCATTCTGGGTACTTTTGTGTTCTTTGAATCGCCCTTCAATTCTTGCTTTAGGCACTTGTCACTAACCAGAGTTTTAATGGTTTCACACTAAAGCCGGCCATGGACGGTGCAAATCTCGGCTGGTTCAAGAGGGAGGCTGGGTATGGGCAGTCAAATTGTACCCAAGTTGATCGATCTATCAACTTGGGTACAAGCAGCCTGTCGGACTTTTCAGGCGACTTTTTCCAGCAGCTATAGCCACTAGCAATAATCACTGTGTGTTTTCCCGCATTCAGAAAGATCGGATTTTCCGACAACTTTGTGTGACCGTGTGAATGCAAGACAAGTTTGAGCCAACATCCGTCGGAAAAAATCCATGGATTTTGTTGTCGGAATGTCCGATCATGTGTACAGGGCATTACTGTGCTTCCTCTATACAGTAGTAGAGTATTAACCTGGGTTAACCAACTATTAATGCAGACAGTTTGAAGTTTAGGTGATTCCCCTCATTGACTAACTTAAAGAGGCTGTAAACCCTCGTGTTTTTTCACCTTAATGCATCCTATGCATTAAGGTGAAAAAAACACCTTGCAGTTTCCGGCCCCCCAAGCCCCCGTTTTACTTACCCGAGCCCCGAACTTCCGTGGGTGCAATCCCGTGTCGCTTTCCCCATGGCTTCTCGGCTCTTCATTGGATAGATTGATAGCAGCGCAGCCATTGGCTCCCGCTGCTGTCAATCAGATCCAATGACGCGGCCACCTGGGGGCGGGGGCGGGGCCGAGTCATACACTCGGCGGCTTTGTACGCTGAGTGTATGACACGGGAGCGTGATGGCAAGGTAATCCCCTCGGGAGAGAGCTTCCCAGAGGGGGCTATCTAATGCGGGGAGGAGCGTCGAGAGCGCCGTGGGACCCCAGAAGAGGAGGATCGGGGGCCACTCTGGGCAAAACAAACTGCACAGTGGAGGTAAGTATGACATGTTTGTTTTTTTTATTTTTTAAACGTGAACCTATAGTATCACTTTAACTTCTTCAATACCGGGCACTTTGAACCCCTTCCTGCCCAGGCCAATCAGCGCTCTCACACTTTGAAAGACAATTGCGCAATCATGCAACACTGCACCTATATTAAATTTTTATCATCTTGTTCACACAAATAGAGCTTTCTTTTGGTGGTATTTTATCACCACTTGTTTTTTTATTTTTTGCTAAAAAAACAAAAAAAGACAGAAAAAAGAAAGAAAAATACGTTTTTTTAAGTTTCTGTCAGTAAATGTTGTAAATAAGTATTTTTTCTCCTTCACTGATGGGCACTGAAGGGGTGGCACTAATGGGCACTGATAGGCTGCACTAATGGACACTAATGAGGCGGCACTTATGGGCGCTGATTTGGTGGCACTGATGAGACGACACTAATATGCCACAATGAAGGGAACTGATAGCTGGCACTGACATGTGGCACTGATAGGCCAAAGCACTTTTTACAATTTGGCACTTGCGCTGCTTTAACTGGTAATTGCGCGGTCATGCAACGCTGTACGCAAACAAAATTTGCGTCCATTTTTTCCCAGAAATAGAGCTTTCTTTTGGCGGCATTTGATCACCTCTGGGATTTTTTATTTTCTATGATATAAACTAAAATAATACAGAAAATTTGGGGGGAAAAAAAAGATATTTTCTACTTTTTGTTATAAAAAAATCCAATAAACTCAATTTTAGTCATACATTTAGGAAAAAATGCATTCAGCCACATGCCTTGGGTAAAAAAAAACAAATCTAATTTCTTGAGGTGCTAAAATGGAAGGGTAGTACAACCCCCCCCCAAAAAAAAATTGCCCCTCTTTGGAAAGTAGAATAAATTTGCTAAGATGCATGTTGAGCCCATTGAATATTTTATTTTTTTAGGTGATTGAAAAATCAGAAAATTTTATTTTTACACTAAGCTGTCATTGAAATGATATATTGATATATTGCAGTCCCACTTTAAATCGCTGATTGCTGTCATTACTAGTAAGGCTAATAGGCTCTTTAGCTGGGACGGGCTGCACCTACTGTAAATGGGGAGGGTGCAGCTCTGTTGGGAGAGAAGATGACCAGAATGTTAGAGGGGCTTTTAAACTAGGTGTTGGGGGGGGGGGATGTAGTGCTAGCCAGAAATGAGCAAGTTTCAGCGGGTTATATTGGGGGCTAATGGTAGGGTGACTAGAATACCGAAACCCAAGGTAAGTAAGTTGGCAAATCCCAATTTCAGCCTCATAACAACTAACAAGGAAATAGTATGTGCCAGGACGAAATTATGAAGCTTGTATACCAATGCTAGAAGTCTAGCTATCAAAATAGGTGAACTGGAGCTACTAGAACAATGAACAAGGGGGATTTTGATTTTGTAGTAATATCAGAGACTTGGTTTGACAGCTCACATGACTAGCAGGCAACCTTTTAGGGGTATTCCCTATATCACATGGACAGGGAGGGTAGGAAAGGGGGAAGGGTATGCCTGTACATCAAGAATAATTTGCAAGTGGGGGGTGTGTCTGGCGTGTGACCATGATGGCTGCTTTTTGCATACATGTCCCCTGGGGCAGGACCCGGGTCCCCAAACACTTTTTATGACAATAACTTGCATATTAGCCTTTAAAATTAGCACTTTTGATTATTCATGTTCGTGTCCCATAGACTTTAACGGTGTTCGCGTGTTCGAACAAATTTTTTGCCTGTTCGCATGTTCTGGTGCGAACCGAACAGGGGGGTGTTCGGCTCATCCCTAGTGATGAAGTAATATGTTTGGTACACACACATGGTTCATATGAACGTATGTATGCTACGACAGAAGGACACCTATCCTCTGCCATTAATAAATGGGCACCCTGGACCACTTGGTACCGAAGGTCGTACCATACAAACACATGAAATCTTGTACTGTATTGCCATTCCTCATACTATTATTTACTACATATCCCACCGTAAATATCTCTCTAAGCCTCGTACATATAATGTAACGATACTCCAACTGATCTCTTGATGTTCGACAACCATTACATATATGCATTTTTCTTCTCCTCTTTCTTTCCTTATTTAGTGGCTCCCTCCCTCTGACACAGTTTATTCCCAAGGGGGTGTCTGGGGGAGTGGAACAACACTCTTTAATCTACCATTAGTATTTAGTACTGTTCATACTGTTATCATATGTACTTATTAACTAACTATGTCATACACTTCTATTTGACTTAATCCTACCATGTCTCAATGTGTGACAAAATCTATTTAATCGTACATGTTATATTCATGTGAAAAAAAAACTTCAATAAAAACATTGAACAATAAAGAATAATTTGCAAGTGAATGTGAGGAACAACATTATTAATGGAGCAAAGGAAGGGGTAGAATCCTTGTGGTTGGAGCTCCAAAGAGAGGAAACTAAGGGGAAATTATTACAGGGCGTATGCTACAGGCCCCCTAACCTGAGGGAAGAGGAGGAGTCTGACCTCCTATCACAGTTAGGAATGGCGGCAAGGCAAGACAATGTTATTATAATGGGGGATTTCAATTACAGGGTTATCAACTGGGCAGAAGGAACCGCTCATTCATCTAAGGGTCGCTATTTCCTAAATGTCTTGCAGAATAATTTCATGGGTCAGTTGGTGAATGCACCAAAAAGAGACAATGCACCTACTGATTACAAACACAGACCTGATCACGGATGTGGAAATAAGGGGCAACTTAGCAAACAGCGACCACAGGTCAATTACATTCAGTATAAATCACAGAAATAAGCACAAGGGTAAAACACGTACAATGAATTTCAAAAGAGCCAAATTCCCTAAACTGCACTCTTTGCTGCATGATATTAAATGGGATAAAATCCTAGGAAAAAGGAACATGGATTAAAAATGGGAGTGCTTTAGTAGCATATTAAATAAAGGTATTGGCCAGTGCATCCCAATGGGCAATATATATAAATGAGCTAAGATTAAACCTGGGTGGTTAAACTCTAGCGTAAAAATGCATATAAAAGCAAAAGAAAAATCCTTCAAAATATATGATGGGATATAGTAACCAAGACTGTAATGTTAGTAACACATCACAGAATGTACCATTGTGGCTACCAGAATACAGGATCAGAAAGAGACCTGAAAAACTTAACACAAATAAATCACCAGGACCAAATGGATTATACTTGAGGGTCCTGAAGGAACTCAGTCAGGTGATAACTAGTCCGGTGTTCCTAATTTTTATGGACAGTTTGCTGACTGGAATGGAATGTGGTACCAATGTTTTAAAAAGGGCAGAGATATATCCCTGGTAACTACAGGCCAATCAGCCTAACAATGATAGTTTGTAAACTATTGGAGGGGATGATAAAGGACTATATCAAAGAATTTGTAGAAGAAATTGGTATCATTAGTGGTAATCAGCATGGATTTATGAAGGATCATTATTGCCAAACCAATCTGTTAACATTCTATGAGGAGGTGAGTTGCCATCTACTGTAGATAAAATAAGGCCCGTAGACGTGGTGTATCTGGATTTTGCAAGGGCATATGATACAGTCCCCCATAAGTTTTTACTCTACAGTCTGTCGGCATGGACCATAGGGTGATTACCTGGATAGAAAACTGGTTACAGGGGCGTGTCCAAAGAGTGGTGATGAATCGCGAGTACTCGGAATGGACCGGGGTGGTAAGTGGGGTCCCCCAAGGATCTGTCCTCGGTCCAATTCTGTTTAACGTATTCATAAATTACATAGAGGTTTGTATAAATAGCTCAATATCAGTGTTTGCTGATGATACAAAGCTAAGCAGGGCAATAACCTCACAACAAGATGTGGAAACCTTACAAGAAGACCTAAATAAAAAAAGTGGGTGGGCAACTACGTGACTAAATGAGGTTTAATGTTGAAAAATGTAAAATAATGCACTTAGGGGCTAAAAATGCCAATGCAAGTTAGCTGCTAGGGGGAAAACCTCTGGGGGCATCCAAAATAGAAAAAGATCTGGGGGTCCTAGTAGATGACAGGCTCAGCAATGGCATGCAATGCCAGGCTGCTGCAAGCAAAGCCAACAGAATATTCGCATACTTTAAAAAGGGAATTTACTTCAGCGATAAAACTATAATTCTCCCAATTTACAGGACTCTGGTCCGGCCGCACCTGGAGTATGCCGTCCAGTTCTAGGCACCAGTCCTCAGGAAGGATGTGCTGGAACTGGAGAGCTTCCAGAGAAGGCAGGGGCGGATCCAGAGTCTAGTCTCGGGAGGGGCACTGCCAGAAAATAAGGTATTGCTTATGGAACTGAATTTAATGTATAATACAGTGTACAGAGGTCAGTAGTATGTAGGGTAGTGTACAGAGGTCAGCAGTAGGTAGGGTAGTGTTTATTTAGTATTTAGTTTATTTTATATTTATCTTGGTATAGGATTGAGATACCTTATGCAAGGTCTCTCTCCTATTATACCTGGCAGATTAACTAGTTTGGAGGTCAATTTCATTAATACAATTACTGTCTTGATGTTTGTAATCAACATGTATGTGTATATAGATGAAATTATGGGTTTTATTACCACTATTAAGTATTGCTTTTATTATACTAATCATGGTCTTCTTGTATCTTAATAAATTGGTCTATAATTGTACTATTGATAGTTGGTTTTCCCTGAGACTGTATATTTTATACATGCATAGGTGTATATAGATTGTATCCAGGTGCTATATCACCACTATCACTTATTGATCCCACCTTGGCAACTATGGCCCTATTTACTTATTAAGCAATTATTATTATTGATAGCTGGACCCTTATCCCCCTAGACTACATGCTTCACACAAACTCCCCTTTGTTCCAATTGTTTCTCCCCCCCTTCCCCTTCCATGTCCAGTGTACAGAGGTCAGTTAGTAGGATGTAGGACAGTGTACAGGGAACAGTAGAGCAAAGGACTATGTGTCACCAGTGGGGGGTCAGAATGGCACACTCTGGGGGGGGGGGCGGGAAGGCATACACTGGGGGGGGATCGGGAAGGCATACACTGGGGGGGATCGGGAAGGCATACACTGGGGGGGATCGGGAGGGCATACACTGGGGGGAGATCAGGAGGGCAAACACTGGGGGGAGATCAGGAGGGCAAACACAGGGGGGAGATCGGGAGGGCATACACTGGGGGGAGATCGGGAGGGCATACACTGGGGGGAGATCGGGAGGGCATACACTGGGGGGAGATCAGGAGGGCATACACTGGGGGGAGATCAGGAGGGCATACACTGGAGGGATCGGGAGGGCATACACTGGAGGGGTTCAGGAGGGCATACACTGGAGGGGTTCAGGAGGGCATACACTGGAGGGGTTCAGGAGGGCATTCACTGGGGGGGTTCAGGAGGGCATTCACTGGGGGGGATCAGGAGGGCATTCACTGGGGGGGATCGGGAGGGCATACACTGGGGGGATCAGGAGGGCATACACTGGGGGGAGATCAGGAGGGCAAACACTGGGGGGGAGATCGGAAGGGCATACACTGGGGGGAGATCAGGAGGGCATACACTGGGGGGAGATCAGGAGGGCATACACTGGGGGGATCGGGAGGGCATACACTGGGGGGATCGGGAGGGCATACACTGGAGGGGTTCAGGAGGGCATACACTGGAGGGGTTCAGGAGGGCATTCACTGGGAGGATCGAGAGGGCATACACTGGGGGGGATCGGGAGGGCATACACTGGGGGGGATCAGGAGGGCATACACTGGGGGGATTGGGAGGGCATACACTGGGGGGGGATCGGGAGGGCATACACTGAGGGGGATCGGGAGGGCATACACTGGCAGGGATCGGGAGGGCATACACTGGAGGGATGAGGAGGGCATACACCGGGGGGTTCAGGAGGGCATACACTGGGGGGGATCGGGAGGGCATACACTGGGGGGGATCGGGAGTTCATACATTGGGGGGATCGGGAGGGCATACATTGGGGGGGATCGGGAGGGCATACATTGGGGGGGATCGGGAGGGCATACATTGGGGGGGGATCGGGAGGGCATACATTGGGGGGGTCGGGAGGGCATACACTGGGGGGGTTTGGGAGGACATACACTGAGGGGGATCGGGAGGGCATACACTGGGGGGGATCGGGAGGGCATACATTGGGGGGGATCGGGAGGGCATACATTGGGGGGGGATCGGGAGGGCATAAACTGGGGGGGTTTGGTAGGGCATAAACTGGGGGGGTTTGGGAGGGCATACACTGGGGGGATCAGGAGGGCATACACTGGAAGGGATCAGGAGGGCATAAACTTGGGGGGGAGTTTGGGAGGGCATACACTGGGGGAGGATTGGGAGGGCATACACCAGGGGGGATCAGGAGGGCATACACCAGGGGACAGTCATTAAGCTTTAATGGGTTCAATTTTTCACTGGTTTACATGAAAAAAATATGCAACTGAAGCTCATCCCTAGTTATGACAAACAGCCCTCGCTTGGTCCAGAGCAGTATCTTGTATGGGATGTATTTGCTGGCTAGATTATGGTGGTTTATGAGATATATTTATGGTAGTGCTAGGTATGTGTAGCTTTATGCAGGGTGTTAAATGCTGTCCATATACACTGGGGTGTAATTTTATTTGCTCTGGGATGAGTCAGTGTGAAGATACATTTGTCAGCTAACAGCACCTCTATGCTAAGCTGCAGTAACTCAGCAGACTCAGCATAAAGGTGCCTGTAAACAAATCCACAATGTAGTGTGTAGTGCTAGCAGAGCTCACCTCCAGGAACATAATGTACACTCGGCTCCCTCTGCTCAGCCGCTGCTCACACCTCCCTCTTCCAGATGAGCGTGATCTTGGGGGAAAAGGCACATCCCCATCCCGTCCACTCAAGCAGCAGCCTGCAGGAGAGAGGCTGAAATACTGCTGGGGGAGGTACAGGGGCCGGAGAGTGCAGTTCCGAGGTTTCTGAGCAATCATTCATGCTTAGAGTTGTCCCAACCGCAGCTCTGGTTACCCGGGGCGCGCTCAGCCTCGGAATCTGTAATATTTTCTCGGGGAGAGCAATTGCCCCGTTGCCCCTCCTGGATCCACCCCTGAGAGAAGGGCAACAAAGCTAATTAAGGGACTGGAGGATCTCAGTTACGGGGAAAGACTATAAGCATTGAACTCATTCTATCTAGAGAAGATGTTCTTGAGAGGGGATATGATAGCGATGTACAAATACCGTACTGGTTAGCCTAGCATAGGGAAAAAACTTTTCAGTGGGAGGGAGTTTAAAAAAGTCACGTGGCCATTCACTGAAATTGGAAAAGAAGTGGTTTAATCTTAAACTGCGCAGGGGGTCCTTTACTGTCAGAACAGTAAGGATGTGGAACTCCCTTCCACAAGCAGTGGTAACAGGAGGCAGTGTCGGTAGTTTAAAAAAAAATATTCGATGGGCATCTTTACAATCGCAACATACAGGGATATAAGAATTACTATTGACATAAGCTCACACACACCACAGGTTGAACTGGTCAGACTGGTGTCTCTATTCAACCTTACCAACCATGTAATGTAACTATGATCAAATACCACCAAAAGAAAGCTCTATTTGTGGGGAAAAAGGACATACATTTTTAGTGGGTACAGCATTCCACAACCGCGCAATTATCAGGTAAAGTAACGCAGTACCAAATTGCAAAAGGTCATGAAGGGTAATCTTGTGGAGGTCAAGTCGTTATATTTCTTTTTTTGAGATCACTATAAAGGAAGATTGGATTCAGAGGAAGGGTAAAGAGAGGAATAACAGGAAGAAGTTGATGGACATATGACACCTGATCTTCGGTTATACAAAGACCTTAGTGGACTTTATTATCTTGGAGTTTCAGAGCACTGGTCACTTTTATTATTGATATCTCTTTCTGTAATGGGAACAGATTCATTCCAGCTGCTAAGGGAAGAAACAATGATTATTACACTTTGTTTACAGTAGAGGTGGGGTTCCAATGCACTGTTTAGGAATAATAATGGAATTAAAGAATGTCTGACTAAGCTAGAAGAGAGTATATGTCACAAAGGTTATGTTCAGGCCACCAGCAGAATTGGGTAGGTTCCTCTCAACCCGGAAGTAATAAAGGGCATTGGGGCCATTTTAGGAAGAAGGAAGACCATAATATTAAATGAACACAAAAAGCCTGGACCAGATCCAGGCAGTGAATGTTTATTTGCAACGAGGGAGTGGCTTAGGACAGTGTGGTTGAAGAACTATATTCTTGGTTTTGGTGAAGGAGAACAACACCTTAGGAAGGAAGGCGAGCCTCAGACAAAGCACAGATTTTTAGCCTTATGCAAGCACAAATTTATGGTCTTATGCAAGACCAGGTATAGAGGCTAGCAGGACAGAACCTTCTACTCAGAAATTCTCAGAGCTAAAGAGATATTGTAACTACTCAGAAACTCTCAGAGCTAATGAGTTATAGCAACTACTCAGAAACTCTCAGAGCTAAAGAGATTGCTAGCAAAAAAAGCAACTATCTAGGGAAAGGTCAACTAAGAGACCCGTATCCTTCAGGACATGGTTATCAACAGTCAAACTAGAAAGTAACAGCAACTGCAAAGAAAGATGGCAGAGGTTTCCTTGATAAAAACATGTTTGGATGAAGAGGAAAGCACCAGAGAGTGTCTGCTGCTAGAAACCTAGGTGCAAGTACAATAACCGATAAGGTGAAATTAGTGCTACCAAAATGACTGGAATCCTTTCGGCCTAATTTCTGTAGAACAGCTGAAGTAGAAGGTTTACCAGAAGAAATACATAAAATCTGTTTATTTTGCAGTGGAAGAGAAATCCTATCAGGTCAAAACACAATAGGTAAAATTTGTAACGGATCACCATTCTCCCTAATACATGCTCTTCTTACAATTTACATACTTGTCCTGCCAATACTCCACAACAGCAAAATACATAGCAGAAGGGGCTGGAACATTACTTCATATCCAATGGCAAGATGTATGAGGATTCAAGCTGTACAAGTCACTTCTTCTTCCTCCTTGGTAGGTGGCACATACCATACCCATGGAATTGTCTGGCTGAACCCTTATTGGATTTCCTTCCAGGAGGCTTCACCAGTAAAGATCACTGTAATAAGTAATCTCTTACACTGTTCAAATGTTTCATTCATGAAACCTTGCTTACTACTGTTATGCTGTGATTGGTCACAGCTATCACATGGTGCAGTGCTGCTGTGATTGGACCTGGTACCATGTGATCACTGTGACCAATCACAGATATCACACAGTGGTAAGCAAGGCACCACGAATGACAGCCTTGCTTGCTATTGTAATGTGATTGCTGTACTTGGTCACAGTAATCACATGGTCTTAGGGACGCTCACAGCGGCCCAGTACTGTGATCGGTAAGTGCCTGTGTCCAGCGGACAGTCAGTTACAGATCACATCGCTGAACCCCCCCCAGGGAACACACACAGGGCACAGTTACATAGCCTGGTTGAAAAAAGACACAACTTTATCCAGTGTAACCAACCGAGAAAAAACCTAGAAAAAAACGGGTACAACCTCCCAGAACTAGAGAGCACCCGCCCTGCCATTTATGTACATTGGCCAGGCGGAAAGTGGTTAAGGGGGATGGTATATTAAGGGATTCTCACCCATGCAGGGTGAGGGGTTAATGGGATAATGATTCATCACAAAGAGGGAAAAATTACTAGCAGCTTTCCCAGGATTGTTAAGACCTGCTGGGAGGTTGTTCACATGCCAACACAACTTGTCAGTATTCCCTTTCAGATTGGCCAATCATGCAGGCCCCCTATATTGGCTCACTGTCACATTTACTGTAGACTTATAGGCAAAATAGCATGTTGTTTCCTAGACATAGGTATGTGCAGTCTGTTGCATTATGGTGTGCACCCTAAAGCTCACATGTGTGTCTACATATAATATATATGACCCTGGCACATTGATCTCTCATCCTGCACATGGAAAAAGAAGAGCGTAAACACCTCTCTTATGCCATAGCCGACAAGAGGGAGATCTTTCCCATGTTCCTGCCGCCACACAGAGTGATAATACTTATGCGCATAGGGTGATTATGCTGTGCCCAGGCACATCCGGCACACCCTGTGCGCACGCCAATGTTCTTAGAACAGGCATCACATATTCGCACCAATTTCCAACTTCTTAAAAAAATTATTGTAATAGGGTTCTGTTCTTACTTACTCTAATGTCTTTATACGGCTTGTTCTCAGAGCTGTCACCAGACCACTGAAATGAGGACCCTCCAGATTGTTATTTGCCAGAGAAAGTTTCCTTAGAGTTTGGTTATTTCTGATTCCGGATGCCAGGTCAGTGCACGATGCCTCTGTAAGTTTATTATGACTCAGACTGTAGAAGGGAGAAAATAAAAAAAATGAATAATAAATCCCAGGTGGTGACTATTTTCAATAATTTCACGTTAAGTATGGAGTCCATTTTTCTTTATTGTGATATTTTATTCAACATAGTAAACAGAATACTGTAAAGACAGTACAAAAACAAGTCTGCAAAATGTTGTACACGATACCCGTTAAAGGTTTTTACACCCAGCCACTGGCAGAACTGCTGCCAATGGGCTCAGGCTGGGTGAGGACCAATGGAGCCCCAGGAATCAGGTGAAAACTGCACTGGGGAGCCGATGCGACTGGCACCCCTATGGTTTATTTGGAGTGCCCACCCTTCCAGGCCATTATCAGAGAAATGTCCTCCATCAAGCAGCTCACCCACTTGCTTGATGGAGCCCTGGCTTAGAGGCTTTGCTTGGGCCCGGCATTGCGACACGTCCCCTGTATCTCTTGAGTGGTGCTCTGGTGCCAAGGGGCTGTTATCTCCAACCATGTTGCTTCCTAAGTAACAGACCTTGGACCAGAGGTGCCTGCACAAGAAAATGGGAAATTTACCCCCATATACTTCTTCAGGTCATGTAACAAGGTCATCACATGACACAGAAGCATCACGGAAGAAAAATCTTTGATAAACTACCCCAGTGTACTTTGTGGTACTGCTCAGTAGGGATAAGCTCAAGGTTCAGTCCAAACACCGAGTTGAGACTGAACTCTATACTCCAAAGTTGGATACACACTAAACAACTTTTCTTGTTTGATTTCCTTTAGATTTACCTTTAACTATGTAGTGCAAGGGCCTGCCTGATTGCATACAAACTGAAAGTGTTTAGGTTTGACCTCATTTTATATGGTTTTGGTAAATCTAAAGGAAAAAAATCTAAAGAAAATTGTATAGTGTGTATTCAGCTTTAGACAAACTCTATACTCTATACTAAATTAATCCTTTCGCTGTCAGGTCCATAGGTTGTATGGCCCTGACAGTGGGGGGGGGGGGGGTTTACACACATATACCCAGCGGCTGCTGCCACCAGAAGTGTGTGTATATCTGACAAACCAACTTCTGGCTGTCAAATGGAAGCAATCTGGCACCTCTGCGGATGCCCAATTGCTTTCACCACCCTGATAGCGGGCACCCGAGTGCACATGCCCCTGCCATGTATGTTGGGCTGCATGCACCCATTAGTATGTCCAGGACCAGCATGGCGGGTGCTGACTGACGGGTAGAGGGAAAAAAGATGATGAGCAGATATGCATCACCTCTCCTCCACCTCTTCTTGCTGATCCGTAAGGAACGTTTAAAACATTACTTTCGGGTCCCCCTTTCACTTTCTGCACTGCATTGGATTCATAGGAGCCCAGGGGGAGGCATCCAGGGTCTTTTAGTCCCCGGAAGTCTCATTAAAGAGAACATGTCACCAAAAAATCATTACATCTTCCCCTATGTGATTAAAAAAAAATGAGGTGAAAATAAAAAGTAACAAATTAGCACAAAGGGCTGATAGCCTCTCCCTGGGTTTCACCCAACCCTTCTACCCTTGGGGATTGGATTAGGGAGATTGACAAATATGTAATGTTTAAAAAACATACTTATAATCAACGCAATCATTTCTGCAAGTTTGAAAAAAAATCTGGAGAAAGTGGATTGATGCATCATGTTCTAATCATAATTCAAACCTTTAATAAATATTGGGTATGCATTAAGGAAGGGATTTGGTAAAGATGTACTTAATATGCTGCTCCAGAGTGCCTCTGAATGTTTCTCAATACTTCTGAATAGCTCTAAATATTTTGTTTGATTATATATGTATATTTTTGGAAATCTACCGTGTTTCCTCGAAAATAAGCCCGGGTCTTATATTAATTTTGGCAACAAAAGACACAGTAGGTCTTATTTTTGGGGTAGGTCTTACCATGTACTGCGCTCACTTCTCTCCGCCTCTCTCTCCCCCTGCTTGACAGGAACCCCCAGTGTGAACTGAGTTAAAATGCTTGTAAAATCCTATAATCCACTTTATTACAGTAGTATATAATGTACAATGTGTGTGTTTCTGTAATATAATTGTGCCAAATACCTTCGTTATGGCGCTGCTCTGCGCTTCTGTGACCCGCCGGAGCTCTCTTCCCCGCAATTATATTACAGAAACACACACATTGTACATTATATACTAATGTAATAGAGTGGATTATAGGATTTTACAAGCATTTTAAACTAGGGCTTATTTTCGGGTAGGGCTTATATTGCAGCCCTCCTGGAAAATAACGCTAGGTCTTATTTTTGGAGAAACACGTTAGATGATGATGTTTCAAATGTATTGAGGCTGATACTGCTTGGAATGATGTTTTGATCTTGGTCGGAATGTTCATTTATTCCTTTTTTTGTGTTTTTTCTTTTCCTTTTTTTTTTTATGCTGGGTTTTGTCATTGTTTACTTGTTACAAAAATGTCATATACTATACATGTTCAGTGGACTCCCCTGTCAGCGACATGGAGTCATGAAGACAATGTGCCACCCAGGGCGTATGGAAGGATATCCGGACCGTCAGAATCTTCCGAGTAGGACTTCATGGACTTATGCCCCAGTAGAAGGCCTTTGGGTCAAAACGCGCCGGGCTACCTTACCATCATTCATGTTGCCCTTGACTTTTATTGTGATCGCTTTATTTTAATGTACCTTTTTTTAGCAATAAAAGATACCTTTTTTACCTGCACCATGGGGAAGCTTTATTTTTCTTTCCACATACCATCCGGAAAGAAGTAAATGCTCAGCTTCCACCATATGCAGTACATCACAGCTGCCAGATTCCCATCTGTGTACCCACCGGGAGCACTCATCTGATGACCCTGGGAGTTCCTGTGAAGACCTACTCGGAAGATTCTGATGGTCCAGATATCCTTCCATACGCCCTGGGTGGCACATTGTCTTCTGACATGTCACTGACAAGGGAGTCCACTGGATCTGGTAAGAGTTTACACCTACCATTCTCTGATTTGATGCTGTTTTTGGTTGGATGTGGTTCCCATGTACCGATTAACCAAGTTTCCTGCCAACGTTTGGCATAATCTTCATTTCCAGTGACTATTTCCATGTGTACACTCAGTTGGAGATCCATTTTCACATTTTTTGCCTTATGGCTAATTGACTTTTATTTTCATTAGTTGTATTCACTATATCTGGTCGGAAGACTTGTGGTGTTTTGGACTATATATTTCACCACCATTTTTTGCTATTTTAGTTTGTTTTTTATGCGATACATTTTTCCTATCTATTTTACACTGTTGTTGTCACACTGTATGTAGCTGCTCCCTTCACCAGTTAGCGCAGTGTTTTTTCACATTTTCACATACTATACATGTTCTCCTTCAATCTCAATAAAAACCTTATGGAATTAAAAAAAAAAAAAAATTCAAAATAAAATCTGAATAAAAAAAAAACAAAAAAAAAAACTTAGTTACACCCAGACACATAAAATTCCCCCAAAACGCATGTGTCAGAGGAGTCTACGCACAAAAACAATGATTGCAATACACTTTACATACCGTACGTATGTCGGAGTGGGAGCAATATTCTAGTACCAGACCTCCTCTGTCACACTGAACTGATGACTTATGAGGGGGCTTTTAAAGCATCGCCTATAGAGAATATAGGGTACTGATGTTTATAAACCAAAAAGTCTTGCAAACTACCAGTAAAAAAAAAAAAAAAAATATATATATATATATATATATATATATATATATATATATATATATATATATATATCCTATGTACCATGCTAAATTTTCAGCTGCTGGCACTGAGCACGTCTCATAAGTTTGTACATGGTCAAAAAAAATAAAAAATTTAATTAAATAGTGCCGCGCTGTACTTATAATAATAATAAAATCAGTGTTAATGTATCAAATTATTGTGCAAAATATCATTTAAATAAAGTGAATGGTGAATAAAGTGCTGAAGTGCATACATCACAACACAATAATGAAATGGCGTGCGAAATCATAATACATTATGTCACCTCAAAGTCCATATAAATGTAGCTAAATAATTAAAATCAAGTATTGGTGCTCCAAGGGTACTGGTGTCTGTTGCTATTTCATGGGTGCATGAAAATTTAGGATTTGCTGTGTTGGGTATCGATTTACTCAGTGCAATCTCGTCTTTTATATTCTACCAATAAACTGGGTAATTTATTGTGTTTCTGTGCTCTAACATTAACTCTAGTGCATTTTTTTTACTGAAATTTTTGCATTTCTTAGACCTTTGGGTAATATTATGTAACATAAAAAATTGGACCTACCACTATTTTATTCTATACGGTGCCTGCTTTCAGAAAATATATAATGGGGTTGATTTACTAAAAGCAAATAGTCTGTGCATTGCAAGTGCACCCCCAAGAGCACCTTAAGGGAGCTTCACGTGCAGTTGCTCTAGATCTGAGGGGAACATGCAAGGAAAATAAAAATAAAATAAACAGCATCTTTGCTCGCACATGATTGGATGGTAGAAATCAGCAGAGCTTTCCCTCATTTCAGAGCTTCCACCCAGATACAGCGCGGTGCATAGTATATTTGCCTTTAGTAAATCAATCTCAATGTTTTGGAGGGTTTCATGCAATCTTCAGGCCTAAAATTATTTTTTACCCACTTAACTACTTGCCGACCAGCCGTCGTCATTATACGGCGGCAGGTCAGCACAATCCCGCGAGCCATCGTAGCTGTACATCGGGTCCTTTAAGCAGGATAGCAGGCGGAGGTTTGCGCACACGGCCACTGCACTGCGGGAGTGCCGAAGCTGGTGGCCGCAATGACCGCTGGCCACGCGCGATCGCGGGCACGAGAGGAAGAACACGGACGTGTGTGTGTGTGTGTGTAAACCCACACATCCCAGTTCTGCGAGGAGAAGAGAGAGTGATTGTGAGTTCCTACTAGCTAGGAACAACGATCTGTCATCTCCTGTTAAACATGTGCAATTTGTTTTGTTCCGAATTAGTCTTTTAACAAATTTCGACAAAATCATTAATTCAGAAACATCCGAATTAACGAAAACCCATTTCACAAATTTTTATGAATATTCATAAATTTGTAAATTCGCACATTCGTAACTTCGTACATTCGTAAATGCGTACATTCGTAAATTCGTAAATTCGTCACTCGTCATTCGTGCGCCATTTAACACCATTGCCCATCTATTTGGGTTTTAACCAACCAATATTAATTATACTTCCTATCATAGAATTCTGTTCACGTGCCTCGGTCCTGAAGATTGGCCACAGCCATGAAACGCATTGAGCTACAGATGCCGTGTACAGTGGAACCTCGGATTACAAGCATAATCCATTCCAGGAGAATGCTTGTAATCCAAAGTACTCGCATATCAAAGCAAGTTTCCCCATTGAAGTCAATGGAAATGAAAATAATTAGTTCCGCATTGACTTCAATGGTATGCAATACCGCATGCGGCCAGAGGCGGGGGGGCGCCAGAGAGCCTCAGAAACAGCCGGAAAGGCCCGAGAACAGCTCGGCTGACCTTGGCAAACCTCGGAAAGGCTCAGGAACGTAGTATTTCCAAGTCTTTCCAAGCATTTCCGAATGGCTCCGATCGCCATCCCTTCAGCTCTGCTCGGCTCCGGCCCCCCACCTCAGGCCAAACGTGGTACTGCACACCGCTCTGGCCCGAATCCTGCTCGTTTTGCGAGAGAACACTCGCAAACCGAGTCAGGATTTTTCAAAATGCTTGTATTGCGAAACGCTCATTAACCACGTTACTCGCAATTCGAGGTTCCACTGTACTTTGCTATGCCCATTTTAACTATTGTATGTCTACAACTATAGATGATTGGCTTCATGTATGTTCTTATTTGCTCCTCATGGGACGAAACAATGAATTTTAGGTTAGGAATTCATTTGGCCCTATACTTGGGCACTATTGTGTGTATATATGTATGTGATCCAATGGACTTTGTATTACTGCCTGTATTAAACTGTTTATTACTTTTGTTGGGGTTTAAGAGAGGCCCTGGATAACATTGACTTATTGTAATACTTGTGTTTAATTATGGTTATTGTTCGAGTTTGTAGCATTACCATGTATGACTCGATTTGGGTTCTTATGTATTATTACCATAATGCACCCTGGCTATAAACCAGTGGCGTCACTAGGGGGTGGGTACTGGGGCTATAGCCCCGAATCTGGGGCCCTAAGCCCTGAGTCTCTTACCTAGGGTTGGCTCTGGGCTCCATCTGCTCAGCTGGTGGCCGGGGGAGGAACATGACTAGTTAATAGGAAACTAATCATGTTCCTCCTCCTGCCACCAGCTGAGCAGATGGAGCCCAGAGCCCAGTCTGCACTGGATCACCACATGCAGTAAGCACTTGAGCTGAGGGGTTAAACACTTCGATTGCTTCCCCTGGTCCCTGCTGAGCAGAAGTTTTTTTTATAATTGCTGCAGACAGGGGGGGAGTTGCTCTCTGGGGACCCTGATGTAAGAGGGGGCTCTCTGGGGACCCTGATGTGAGGGGGGCTTTCTGGGGACCCTGATGTAAGGAAGGGGATCTCTGAGGACCCTGATGTAAGGGGGGGTTCTCTGGGGACCCTGATGTAAGGAAGGGGCTCTCTGGGAACCCTGATGTAAGGAGGGAGACTCTATGTATGTATACACACACTTACACAAGTATATTATATACATGTGTATGCCCGCCCAAGCGTATGGCTTTCTTTACTTCGCTGCTATGGGCTCTAGACCCAGATCTTTTGTAGACCTAGCAATGCCCCTGCTATGAACTATTAAATATCTTGTATTTAATCCTATATGTCTATTTTTTCCGTACCCACATGTTTCATTTAAAGTCCCGATTTCCCTCTCCCTTGCCCTCCTTTCCCTTCCAAAAAAGAAACAGCACTCAAAATGCCTCATCCGTAAATTTGTGAAGAAATAAAGAAAAAGAATTCCAAAAAAGGAAAACCCGTGGTCGGACTTTAAAGGCACAACAAACAGTAGAAATATACAAAAATATTAGCATTTATTGAAATATATATATAATACAAACAACAGGAACATGAAAGAAACATAGATAAAAATCATATATACAAAAAACAATCTATATATGATATGAGTCCTAATGTGTCTACGCGTTTCGTTGTACACTTCTTCAGAACAAATTTGGGGTTCAGTGGTTGCAAAGAAGAGAAAGGGGTCTCACTTGCAAAAGGAATCACATATTAATCAATTAGTGATCAAACATAAAAAAGTGCAGCGCTAAAAAGTATATAGCAATAATCTGTAGTTCCTACTATACATAGTAACAAGAATTATTTATAATAAAGCAAATGTTCAAATTGGCACACTGATTGAAAGTAAAGTCCAAAGAACGTCCACTTGGATGTATGTACATCAAATAGAAAGTAATAAAAAATAGTGAGTCTATAAATCATTCATTGGGGTGTACATAAACACCAAAAAAGTGAAGAGAAGTATTAACGTAGTGTTGATAGCAGATCCACCACCGTATGAAAAAGTGGGGGGCTTACCAAAGTGATTGGACACAGACGGGTATACACCAGCTGTGCCAATAAGGCTTGTGTAAATAAGGATCTCTAGAGATGTAGTAAGGAAAACCAGGGTATGGAGAGATAGTACTGTAGTGTTGATAGCACATCCACCACCATATGGAAAAGTGGGGGGCTTACCAGAACAATTGGACACAGACAGGTGTACACCTACTGTGCCAATTGGGCTTGTATAGATGAGGATCTCTGGAAATGTGGTAAAGATGACCAGGATGCTTGTAAAAGTTGTATATGGCGGAGGTGAATCCAATCAGATATCCACAGCATGTATAAAAAAGATGCAAAAGCACATAGCATAATACTGTATAAAAGAAGCTTTACAGCCCATTTATTTAAAATAAAACACTCACATTTGTGAAGGTAAAATACAGCGCTGAGAGTAGATAAAAACCAAGGCAGTGTAGGTGGTAACAGCAAACGGTTCTGACGCGTTTCGTCCTGCTGGATATCATCCAGTAGGACGAAATGCGTCGGAACATTTGCTGTTACCACCTACACTGCCTTGGTTTTTATCTACTCTCAGCGCTGTATTTTACCTTCACAAATGTGAGTGTTTTATTTTAAATAAATGGGCTGTAAAGCTTCTTTTATACAGTATTATGCTATGTGCTTTTGCATCTTTTTTATACATGCTGTGGATATCTGATTGGATTCACCTCCGCCATATACAACTTTTACAAGCATCCTGGTCATCCTTACCACATTTCCAGAGATCCTCATCTATACAAGCCCAATTGGCACAGTAGGTGTACACCTGTCTGTGTCCAATTGTTCTGGTAAGCCCCCCACTTTTCCATATGGTGGTGGATGTGCTATCAACACTACAGTACTATCTCTCCATACCCTGGTTTTCCTTACTACATCTCTAGAGATCCTTATTTACACAAGCCTTATTGGCACAGCTGGTGTATACCCGTCTGTGTCCAATCACTTTGGTAAGCCCCCCACTTTTTCATACGGTGGTGGATCTGCTATCAACACTACATTAATACTTCTCTTCACTTTTTTGGTGTTTATGTACACCCCAATGAATGATTTATAGACTCACTATTTTTTATTATTTTCTATTTGATGTACATACATCCAAGTGGACGTTCTTTGGACTTTACTTTCAATCAGTGTGCCAATTTGAACATTTGCTTTATTATAAATAATTCTTGTTACTATGTATAGTAGGAACTACAGATTATTGCTATATACTTTTTAGCGCTGCACTTTTTTATGTTTTTTGACTTTGCTTTGCACAGGTTCAGATCACTTGTTTGTGTCAGCTGCTTATGTTTCTTTCTTTTGACAGCGCGGTATTTTACACATATTTTCTAATCAATTAGTGATCAACAAAGTAATTTCCAACAAAGGAAAAAAGCAGGGTGGTGCAATGAGGTCAGAGCCAATCACCAGGCAAACAACACCCAGGAACCACCTGTGAATCAATGATCACGAGTGTCTAGGTATGATACTTTCAAACAGGGGATGCTGTATCAAAGTGAATATTCACAGAAGACCGGATATAATCATATATTGTTCATATCAGAAAATATAGGAATCCCTCAGTTAGAGGTAGCCACAGACTAAGAAATTTGGCCATATATCAAAAGTAATGAATCCAGATCTGGGCTGTTATCATCCAAGACAGATAAAGATATGGCAATGTAATGAAAATCCCCTGAGAGAGAGCAGGACACTCTTCAAAATGGAATTCAGTTTTAACTGAGGTATCAGACATGGATCCACTTTTAGGCTGGATTCACACCTAGGCATTTTTAGTGCTTTTTGCTGATTTGTACTAAAGTCCATTTACCATGGTAGAAATGACACAGGATTTGCATTAAGTCTTAATGTGAAGCTTCAGAGTGTTTATTTTGAACAGAGAAAGCTGTGTTGTAAGTTTTGTAATACCAGATTGGGGCCTGGAGTTGGAAGGCTCCAAAGTGTCTTGGTTAGGACAGAACCTTCAATCCTGTGTCTGGACTTTGCTGGACCCCTGAAGCCTGTGTCAGTGCACAGGTGTGCAGTGTCCGTTATAAGCCAGGTCCGAGAGTAGCTCAGGGAAGTTGCAGTTGGAGTTGCTGCCATTTGGAGACACGGCCCTGGTGTGGGGATAGGGGTGTACTCCAGCCAATAGGTGACCTACTGGGAAGACAGGACTCCATGTTGGATAGATTCCCTTACCTGCAGGATTGGGAGAATTGGGTGAGCTAAGCGGGTCAGCAGAGGGCTGAGAAAGCTGAGGTGGCTAGCGGGTCCAGGGAGTTTGAGGAAATCTGGAAGTCCCTGGAGGGAGCAAGCTTGAGGGTCTGGAAAACCCTGTTAGGAGGCCAGGTGTGGGCCCATGCAGCAAGGTGCTGCAACCAAGGCTGAGAGAGCCTGAATAGCCTGTGGTCTGGGAGACCAAAGAGAGTAATGGTGCTGCTGTCAAGAGAGTCAGATGGCTCTGTATTTTCAGTTGATCATTCTACTGTGAGAAGTTAAATCCTCTGCATGGGCAACTTTGGACCGAACTTTAATGTTGCTTAATAAAAGTGGGGTGCCATGCCTTTAAACTCAAGTTGGGACTGACTTGGACTTTCTTTAACCGCTCACCACCATGGAGCTAACCAACCCCCACATCGCACAGCCCATATAGAGAAGCAAGGACTGATTATATCACGTATTAATTGTGTTTATATTTTATAAATGTAAAAGAGTCCTGGAAAATCAAAGCACTGGCTGAGATCTAAAATGAAACGGACTTAATACAATATCATGTTTTTAAATTGAATGAGCCCCCCTCCCAGTCTTTAGCCCTTTCCATGCCTTATATCACTATCTACCCAAGTGTAATTACCATTTTTGTGTATGTTTGTGTGAGATTGTCCTATTAACATTTAGTTAAAACTTTGTGTATTACTACTGCTTGGACCTTGAAGAAGGGGACACCTAATTATCGCTAACTCATGCTCACTCTGTGTCTTTGCGGTCAAAAACAAGTTTACGCAAGCCACGATTCATGCAGAAATGGAGAATATAATTTCTGACAGAGTTACCAAATATGAAGTTCTATGGTCCCCTTAGGTGACACACTTTCACCCATCCAATTTTGATGAATCTCTTCTGCTCCCATGAGTGGTGTGGCAGAGCGAGGCTCTGTCCCTATGAAATTGGATGTAAAAGGGACAAAGAGTTTGTGTATCTGCAAATTGCAAGACTACAGAGGGTAGATTTGAAATGGAGAAAACTGCTCTGGCAGTCTTCTCTAGGTTTTGCGAGGTCCGGATGGGACCGGTTTGGAGATCCCTAAGAGTTTTGGGTGGGGCGGGATCTCCTGTGTCCAGGTCTTGTGGACAGACAGCAGGGTGTGTGCCCAGGTGCACACAGCCCATATAATGAGGGGCTGGTGAGAGCAGAAGGGTGAAGGAAGGTGGAGTTGGAGCAGTGGCTGCTAGTGAGTGTCTCTGTGTGAAGACAGACGCTGTGTGCATTGAAGGGCTTCAAGCTGTGTCTGGTCCAAGGAGCCAGAAGCTGTGTGCAATGAGGGACTTGAAGCTGTGTGCTTTTAAGAAGCCCAAAGCTGTGTGCATCCAAGACTGTGGGCCTGGAAGAGCTGGTGGTTTGAGGGACCAGTACCTATAGCAGCAGTGCTGTTGAAGAGTAGCCAGGTGGGCTTGCATTTTCAGTTATGTCTGAATGACGTTTAAACCTCTGTGTGGGATTCCTGAGTGGACTTTTGTTTTGTTTTTTGTTTTTCATTTAATAAATGTGGGCTACCAGGCCCTTAACTATAAACGCCTGTCTGATGTGGACTCACTACACGAAAACGCATCTACCACTGAGCTTAACAATCCCCCATGTCACAATGGTATCATTCTCCATATGCTCCTCATCAGACCTACTGACTTGGTCCAATAACACCTGGGGTTCCCCTCTCCCTCTCCTTGTTTCCCATTCTCTTACCCCTCACTGCTCCATCTCTCCTCCTTCCCAGGGCTCATTTTCCTCCCTGATGTCTCCTCCCCATTTCTTCTTCATCTTCCTCCCTTTTTTCTCCTTTTACACAACTTACCTCTTTCTACTAGATAGTCAGTATATCGTTACTCATCACTACCCTCAGATTTGAAGTAAGGTCAACTCCACACTGTTGTCAATCTCAATACGTCTCATTTACCCGCTATTCTTTTTTACCCACAAATTTGGATTTGTATCACGCTTGTTAGTTTGTTGAACTTTTAGACTTGTACTCTTAGGCTGAACGAGAGCTTTGTATCCTTCTAAGTCGATTATTCCCCAATTGCCTTTTGACTTTGGCTACTGCAATGTTTCTGATTGATGTGTCATCCATTTTTGGACCATTGTTTAACTGTGTATTACATTATACCTTTCTATAAAATGTTTGAACAAGAAGAAGGGGACAGACCTTGAAAGCTTGTCCTGAAAATTTGGATGTTATTGCATCTCGGACAGAACTCAATTATCACTCCTGTTATACTCACTCTAATTCCTTTATCCGGCTTGTTGGCAGAGCCGCCATCAACACACTAAAGTCAGGAGCCTCCAGTTTGTTATGAGACAGGTCAAGTTTCTTCAGAGTCTGGTTATTTCTTATTCCAGATGCCAGGTCAGCGCAGGAACGGTGCAAGTTATTGAATGACAACCTATAAAAGAAGAAAGAATGTTAATAGAAATTGTTTAAAACAACAAATGTAACCTTCCCATCCCCAACAGTGAGAAAATAGCATATTATAACCCAATTCGTTTTCCCCTGGGCCCAGCTCCCAAGGATTGGAGCGATATCACATATGTGTATGTTTTTGTTTTGTTTTAAATCAAAAAGGTTTTTATTTAGATAATACCAAGTGCAAAAAGAAGGAACAGGTACAAAAGCTTTTTCCATTCCATTATACCATTAAACACAGCCGTAAACAACTCACTTTCCATGCAAATTTGGTACATTGGTAAGCTGCTGTCCCCTCAAAATAACTCAACACACAGCCATTAAAGTCTAAACCGCTGGCAACAAAAGTGAGTACACCCCTAAGTGAAAATGTCCAAATTGGGCCCAAAGTGTCAATATTTTGTGTGGCCACCATTATTTCCCAGCACTGCCTTAACCCTCTTGGGCATGGAGTTCACCAGAGCTTCACAGGTTGTCACTGGAGTCCTCTTCCACTCCTCCATGATGACATCACGGTGCTGGTGGATGTTGAAGACCTTGCGCTCCTCCACCTTCCGTTTGAGGATGCCCCACAGATGCTCAATAGGGTTTAGGTCTGGAGACATGCTTGGCCAGTCCATCATCTTTACCCTCAGCTTCTTTAGCAGGCACTGGTCGTCTTGGAGATGTGTTTGGGGTTGTTATCATGTTGGAATACTGCCCTGTGGGCTAGTCTCAGAAGGGAGAAGATCATGCTCTGCTTCAGTATGTCACAGTACATGTTGGCATTCATGGTTCCCTCAATGAACTGTAGCTCCCCAGTGCCGGTAGCACTCATGCAACCCCAGACCATGACACTCCCACCACCATGCCTGACTGTAGGCAAGACACACTTGTCTTTTTACTCCTCACCTGGTTGCCGCCACACCCGCTTGACACCATCTGAACCAAATAAGTTTATTTTGGTCTCATCAGACCACAAGACATGGTTCCAGTAATCCATGTCCTTAGTCTGGTTGTCTTCAGCAAACTGTTTGCGGGCTTTCTTGGGCATCATCTTTAGAAGAGGCTTCCTTCTGGGACGACAGCCATGCAGACCAAATTGATGCAGTGTGCGGCGTATGGTCTGTGCACTGACAGGCTGACCCCCCCACCCCTTGAACCTCTGCAGCAATGCTGGCAGCACTCATACGTCTATTTCCCAAAGACAACCTCTGCATATGATGCTGAGCACGTGCCCTCAACTTCTTTGGTTGATTATGGCGAGGCCTGTTCTTGAGTGGAACCTGTCCTGTTCAACCGCTCTATGGTCTTAGCCACCGTGCTGCATTTCAGTTTCAGGGTCTAGGCAATCTTTTTATTGCCTAGGCCATCTTTGTGACTGATAATTGTGATAGCTAATCAGAGACTCCCACAGGAGTCAGGTGACCCGGAACTGGGAGTTCTGGATCCCAATTGTTAGCATGGGACACCCCAGTCTCTGTGCTGGGAGTGTGTTGTGCGGCTAGGGTGATGGGTGAGCCAACCGTATAGAATTAAACCTCTGAGTGATGGGACGTGGAAGATCTCCCCCCACCCTTTTCTCCTCTGTTTTTTTCCAAAACTTGACCTTGATTTCGACATGCTTCTTCTCAGTCCCTCATGTATGTTTCTTTCCCTCTACTGGAAACTAAAAAATGACTCAGATTGCATGGTATGTGAATTTTTATTGGTACTGTAGACATTTGTTAGATGACATTTGACTTGTGCGCTTCAATGTTATCGTATTGTGTAAGAAATTATTCTGCTCTGATGGTGCTAAAAAAATATATATATATAAAAATAAAAATAAAAAATAAAACAGATTTCATACAATATCATGTTTTTGAATGGTTGTAAAGAGATCTCAGATATGGTTTCTATCATTCCTGTTCTACTCACCGTAAGTCCTCTATCTGGCTTGTTGGCAAGGCCACCATCAACTCCCTGAAGTCAGGAGCCTCCAGTTTGTTATGAGACAGGTCAAGTTTCTTCAGAGTCTGGTTATTCCTTATCCCAGATGCCAGGTCAGTGCAGGAACGGTGCAAGTTATTGTGTGTCAAACTATGAAGGAAAGAATATTGATAGAAATTATTTCATAAAAAATTAACACAACCTTCCCATATCCGCAGTAAGCCAATTCCCTTTTCTCTTATGGGGCGTACACACGGTCGGACTTTTCAGCTACAAAAGTCCAACAGACTTTCGACAGACTTTCGATGGACTTTTGGCAGACTTTTGGCGGACTTTTGGCGGACTTTCTAATGAACGGACTTGCCTACACATGATCACACCAAAGTCCGACGGATTCGTACGTGATGACGTACACCGGACTAAAATAAGGAAGTTGATAGCCGGTAGCCAATAGCTGCCCTAGTGTGGGTTTTTGTCCGTTGGACGAGCATGCAGACGAGCGGATTTCTGGGTCCGGCGGATTTACGACGTAAAGATTTGAAGCATGTTCCAAATCTAAAGTCCGTCAGATTTGCGACTGGAAAAGTCCGCTGAAAGTCCGGGGAAGCCCACACACGATCGGATTGTCCGCAGGATTTGGTCCATCGGCGTCCGTCGGACTTTTGTAGCCGAAAAGTCCGACCGTGTGTACGCCCCATTAGGGTGTTCAATTCTAGCTTTTCTACTGCAGCCCAATCACTCTTCACTTGATGTGGATGGGAGGCCTGGAAGAGTTGATTGGTGACCACTACAAATAGCTACCAGTCAAATCACAGGCATGATAAACCCTTTCACTGGTGTGGCTGTGTTAGGCCCCTTTCACACGGGCATTCCGCTTGTCCGTTTTCCCTCCATCTGTTGACAGATGAAAAATGGACACCCATGTATTTCTACGGGCAAGCAGATTGGATGAACGAGATGGACATGACTAACTATGTAACTATGTTAGTGGATAATCATCCGCTGACATCGGCCTTCGTTAACAACTGTTTTTTTTTTTTAGGAAGAAAGACCTATTTTTCTTCCATTTAAGAAAAAAAACGGAAGCCAACCTAAATGGATGTCAACAGACAAAAGGTCAAATTTAGCCTCCGTTTTTGCATTGGTTGGTAGGAGCCGGCACCCGCCAGCGTCCTAACAATGGACGACTCAGCTGAATGTAAAAACAATGACCAGCCATTTTGTTCCCTATGTGATGAAAAAAAAAAAATTTAAAGTGGAGTTCCACCCGCTTTTACAACTCTTCAGCATCCCTCACTAAACTGCGCACTGTAAACAAATTGGATATTTTTAAATTTTTTTTCTCAGCACTTACTGTATATCTGCTGTATTCATTTTTCACTTCCTCCTCCCTGGCCACGTCCCATCGCATCATTTCCTGTTTGCAATGCCTTCTGGGAAGGGGCGGCAACTTCCTCTGACACTGCCGTTGCTACAGAAACCTGACCTGAAACCTATTACATTGCTTGTGCTGCACTGAGCATGTGCGAGATCTGCAAGGATGAGATCCAGGAAGAGATACAGTCTGGCTTCAGATGCCCACACTTAAGATGGCCACGGCCTGCTGTAAGTTTATAAAATAACAAACTACTGCTAAAACTAACAAAACAGACCTTAGTTTACAGACTAACTTTACTAGAATACATTAAGCTTGTGTATTATAGGGGTATTTTTATTTAAAAAGTATAAGTTCGGCCGGAACATCACTTTAAGTAGCATTTTTTTTTTAAATTGTAAATAATTAACGTCAGACCCAAGCACATAAAATCCCCCTCATAATTTTATTTTGAGCCCCCCCCCCACATATATGCACGTATGAACGTAAACGCACATTGGGGGGGGGCCTATGCATGGAAATAACAATTGTGATGCACATGTTACATATCCCCGCGCACACCAGAGTAAGAGAAATATTTCTAGCATCGGACCTCCTCTGTGACACTAAACTGATGACCTATAGGGGGCTTTAACTACCTGCCCACTGGGCACTTATACCCCCTTCCTAACCAGGCCAATTTTCAGCTTTCAGCACTCTCACATTTTGAATGACAATTACTCAGTCATGCAACACTCTACCCATATGAAATTGTTGTCCTTTTTTTTCCCCACACAAAAAGAGCTTTCTTTTGGTGGTTTTTAATCACCACTCGGTTTTCTTTATTTTTTTTTCGGTATAAATGAAAAAAAGACAGAACATTTTGTTAACCGCTTCAGCCCCGGAAGATTTGGCTGCCCAATGACCAGGCCATTTTTTTTTTGCGATTCGGCACTGCGTCGTTTTAACTGACAATTGCGCGGTCGTGCGACGGTGTACCCAAACAAAATTGAGGTCCTTTTTTCCCCACAAATAGAACTTTTTTTGGTGGTATTTGATCATCTCTGCGATTTTTATTTTTTGCGCTATAAACAAAAAAAGAGCGTCAATTTTGAAAAAAAGCGCATTATTTTTATTTATTTATTTATTTATTTATTTATTTATTTATTCTCTTTATTGATTTTTATAGAGAATATTTATATAATAATAATAATAATATTTTGTACTTTTTGCTATAATAAATATCAAAAAACTATTTTTTTCCTCAGTTTAGGCCAATACGTATTCTTCTACATATTTTTGGTAAAAAAAAATTGCAATAAGCGTATATTGATTGGTTTTTGCAAAAGTTAGAGCGTTTACAAAATAGGGGGTAGTTTTATGGCATTTTTATTATTATTATTTTATTTTTTTACTAGTAATGGTGGGGATCTGCGATTTTTATCGGGACTGCGACATTATGGCGGACACATCGGACACTTTTGAAACATTTTTGGGACCATTGTCATTTCTACAGCGTTCGGGGCTATAAAAATGCACTGATTACTGTATAAATGACACTGGCAGGGAAGTGGTTAAGACTAGGGGGCGATCAAGGGGTTAAATGTGTTCCCTAATGTGTGTTCCCACTGTGGGGGGATGGGATTGACTAGGTTAAGAGATTTATCGGTGTTCATACATCGTATGAACACACACTCAGTCTCCTCGCCCCTGAGAAAACCGGGATTTGTGTGTTTACACACCCACATTCCCGTTCTCGCTCTGTAATGAGCAATCGCGGGGTGCCCGGCGGTCATCGCGACCGCCAGGCACTCGCATCAAGTCCGGTAACACGCTTCGGGCACGTGCGCGCACCGCCGAAGGCGCCTTGAAGAGCCGACGTACAGCTCCGACGGCTCGCACAGGGGGGTCCAGAAGCAGTTTAAAAAAAATGCATTTTTCTTAGTTTTGGTTGTAAAATTTAGCAAATTAGTAATTTTTCTTTAGACATTTTGACCAACGGTTATAGCGCTACATATCTTTGGTAAAAATAACCCAAATCAGTGTATATTATTTGGTCTTTGCAAAAGTTATAGAGTCTACAACATGGGCAGGCAACCTAGGCCCTCCAGCTGCGGTGAAACTACAAATCCCATCATGCCTCTGCCTCTAGGAGTCATGCCTGTGATTATTGGGGTCTTGCATTGTCTCATGGGACTTGTAGTTTCAAAACAGCTGGAGGGCCGAGGTTGCCTACCCCTGGTCTACAAGCTATGGTGGCAATCATTAAAAATTGATCACACCTGATGTACTGATGGCCTCATGTCATTTCTTTTGACACTAAGGCAGGGATATGCAATTAGTGGACCTCCAGCTGTTGCAGAACTACAAGTCCCATGAGGCATAGCAAGACTCTAACAGCCACAAGCATGACACCCAGAGGCAGAGGCATGATGGGACTTGTAGTTTTGCAACAGCTGGAGGTCCGCTAATTGCATATCCCTGCACTAAGGGCTAGTTTACACTTGCTTCAAAACAAGGCTTCGGACACTCTTTTTTAAAGCTCTCTGAACGCCAGTCAAAGCTCCTGTCACTAAATGGTTAGCTTACAGTCCTGTTTACAGCTTGCTTGTGTTTGGTGCTTCGATGGGGCTTTGGTGGAGCTTCGATGGGGCTTCGATGGGGCTTTGGTGGAGCTTCGGTGGGGCTTCGATGGGGCTTTGGTGGAGCTTTGATGGGGCTTTGGTGGAGCTTTGATGGGGCTTCGATGGGGCTTCGGTGGAGCTTCGATGGGGCTTCGATGGGGCTTCGATGGGGCTTTGGTGGAGCTTTGATGGGGCTTCGGTGGAGCTTCGGTGGAGCTTCGATGAGGCTTTGATGGGGCTTCGATGGGGCTTTGGTGGAGCTTCGATGGGGCTTCGGTGGAGCTTCGGTGGAGCTTCGATGAGGCTTTGATGGGGCTTCGATGGGGCTTTGGTGGAGCTTTGATGGGGCTTCGGTGGAGCTTCGATGAGGCTTTGATGGGGCTTCGATGGGGCTTTGGTGGAGCTTCGATGGGGCTTCGGTGGAGCTTCGGTGGAGCTTCGATGAGGCTTCGATGGGGCTTCGATGGGGCTTTGGTGGAGCTTTGATGGGGCTTCGGTGGAGCTTCGATGAGGCTTTGATGGGGCTTCGATGGGGCTTTGGTGGAGCTTCGATGGGGCTTCGATGGGGCTTCGGTGGAGCTTCGATGAGGCCTCGGTGGGGCTGCAAGCGAGCTTTGGCATAGACTTCTATGGAGGCTTTGAAGACGCTTTGAAGCACCAATAAAGCTAAAAGGGGTATAGTTTTTGAAGCAAAGCCAATGTAAAGCAAAGCAAAAGCAAGGTGTAAACATGACTGTAAGCTAACCATTGTATTTAGTGACAGGAGCTTTGACTGGCGTTCAGAGAACTTTAACTAAGCCTGTCCGAAGCCTTGTTTTGAAGCAAGTGTAAACTAGCCCTTAATGTGTGTTGAAGCCAACGCAATGAGCCCTGAGGGCTAGCTTACACTTGCTTCAAAACATGGCTTCGGACAGGCTTTGTTAACCACCTGCCTACCGGGCACCCCCTTCCTGCCCTGGCGCCATTTTTCAGCTTTCAGCGCTGTCACACTTTGAATGACAATTGAGCGGTCATACAATGCTGTTCCCAAATGAAATTTTTATAATTTTTTTCACACAAATAGAACTTTCTTTTGTTGGTATTTAATCACTGCTGGGTTTTTTATTTTTTACAAAAAAAAAAAAAAAGACCAAAAATTTTGAAAAATATTTTTTTTTTTACTTGTTTCTGTCAGTAAATTTTGTAAATAAGTAATTTTTCTCCTTCACTGATGTGCGCTGATGAGGCAGCACTGATAGGCTGAACTGGTGGGCACTGATGAGGTGGCACTGATGAGGAGGCACTAATATGCCACTTTTTTGGGCACTGATGAGCACTGATAGGGGGCACTGATGGGCACTGATGAGGAGGCACTAATTTGCCACTTTTTTGGGCACTGATACATGGCACTGATGAGCACTGATAGGCGGCACTGATGAGCACTGATGGGCATTGATGGAGAGCAATGATGGGCAGCACTGATAAGCAGCACTGATAGCCAGCACTGACTGGAATCACTAATGGGCACTGATTGAGGGCACTGATTGGCACTGGTTAGCACTAATAGGCAGCATGGATAGGCAGCACTGATGAGTACTGATGGGCACTGATGGGTGGCACTGATGGGCATTGATGGACAGCAATGATGGGCAGCACTAATAGCCAGCACTGACTGGAATCACTAATGGGCACTGATTGGGGGCACTGATGGGCACTAATAGGTGGCACTGATTGGCGGCATGGATAGGCAGCACTGATGAGCACTGATGGGCATTGATGGACAGCAATGATGGGCAGCACTGATAGGTGGAACTGATAGCCAGCACTGACTGGAAACACTAATGGGCACTGATTGGTGGTACTTGGGGGCACTGGTGGGCACTGATTGCTGTCACTGGTGGGCACTGATTGCTGGGAACAGTGGGCCCTGATTGATGGCACTCATTGGTGACACTTGTGATGCTATAATGTAATCAATGCCCTGATTACATTTTTTGTTGTCCCCTGCAAGGAGATGCCGCTGATCGGCTCTCCTCACCACACACTCTGTCAGTGTGAGGTGGGCAGCGCCAATTACCGTGATTGGACACAGCTGATCACATGGTTAAAGAGCCGCGGACGCGGCTCTTTATAGAGATCAGGGTCGCGCCGTGTCCTAGCAAGGAAAGTACAAATACCCCCGTAAAGTAGACATTCCAAGGTATTTAGTAAGAGGCATGGTGACTTTTTTGAAGTTGTACTTTTTTCCCACAATTCTTTGCAAAATTAAGATTTTTATTTATTTTTTTGTTCACAAAATTGTCATATTACATATTATTATTATTTCTCACACACCGCATATGCATAACATTCTGCTACTCCTCCTGAGTATGGCGATACCACGTGAGCCCAACATGCAGGGAGCACCATCAGGCATTCTAGGGACAGACACTTTTGAAGGCCCTGGAGCACCAGGACAATGGAAACACCCACAAAATGACCCCATTTTGGAAAGCTAACACCTCAACATATAATCATTGAGGCATAATGAGTCTTTTGAACATGTCATTTTTTTTCCACAAGTTTTTTTTTTTCTTGTTCTAAAGTGACACTGATTTCATACAATATCATATTATTTTTTTTTTTTAAATCTATGTTGTGGTTGTAAAGATGTCTCAGAATATGGTTTCTATCATTCCTGTTCTACTCACCGTAAGTCCTCTATCCGGCTTGTTGGCAGAGCCGCCATCAACTCCCTGAAGTCAGGAGCCTCCAGTTTGTTATGAGACAAGTCGAGTATTTTCAGAGTCTGGTTATTTCGTATTGCACATGCCAGGTCAGTGCAGGAATGGTGAAAGTTATTGTGTGTCAAACTATAAAAGAAGAAAGAATGGTAATTGTTTAAAAAAAAAAAATGATACACAGCCTTCTCATCCCCGCAGTAACTTAACTTCCTCGCAGCAAGCTCACTGTGCTCTTAAGCTGTTAAAGTTCTACTTGAAGATCAAATAAACCAGTGATCTCAAAACTGTGACCTGAGGGCCAGATTTGGCACTTTGCTTGCCAGTGGCATACCAGCGGGGGGGAACACCTTTGGGATTAATTAGAGCAGAGACTGTGAGTCAGGCCTTCTTTCCAACATCAGTGCCTGACCTCACAAATGTGCCTCTGGAAGAATGGTCAAACATTCCCATAGACACACTCCTAAACCTTGTGGACAGACTTCCCAGAATAGTTGAAGCTGTTATAGCTGCAAAGGGTGGGGCAACTCATTATTGAACCCTACGGCCTAAGACTGGGATGCCACTAAAGTTCAATTGCATGTAAAAACAGGTGTCCCAATACTTTTAATAATATAGTGTACAGTATATGTCCTGAAGACCTGCAGAAATCCACAATTCCCTGAATTTTGGAAAAAAATTCTGGACATTAGAAAAGACTGGAGTTTGGGACAGTCTATCTGTAAAGATAGAGTAGTCATTAAAAAGCACAGAAGCAGGGACCAAGTCTGGTCTGCAAATATATGGGGTTCAGATGGACATGGCAGTAAAATTTTAACTAAGAACATTAGGTTGGTTGCTGCTAACTATTGCTGATAATGCAGTGGAAGGTCATCTCCCTAGAGATAATGCTCCAACCTAGGATAGTGAATTTGCTGTTTATGTTTACTTTGTAGGAGACACTTTGTTGGCACGATGACACTTCAACCTTATTTGCACTAAATGGTATTTATAAGCGTTACTACTGTTACCTAGCCAGTGGTAGGGCTCTACAATGTACTTGTATGCTGTAAGAGTTCTGTCGTCTTATGTGTTTTTTCTTTTTTTTGGCCTGTTGACAGATTACTGAATGTAATGTACAAAGTTTATTGCACTCCAACCAACTGAACACTTACTATGTGGTATGCCACATATTTACTGTTATGCTGTCACCTTACCCTCTCCACATCATTTATGTATTGTGGGATACTTCGCTCTTGGGAACAAGAGCATTTGTGTCATGTTGGAGGACAGGGCCTAATTTCGGGGGGAGAATGTAGCACCCTCCTACTGTAGGATACTGGGCAAATTTAGCTTTTGGCTCTTTTTGTAGTCAAGGAAGCAGTCATTGTTTGTTCTGGAAGAATCTTTCAGAGCATAGGGAGGGAGATTCAAATGACCAACCTGAATGTTTATCAAGGCCTGACCAATCCTTATACAGAAGTGTCCAGCAGGTGGCTGGGGAGATGATAAATAATCTAAAGCCCTGAAGAGATTGCTGAGGCAGCCTGTGGACTGTGTAGTTATTCTCTGAAGTCCGGCTGTGCGACTTTATCATAACGGATCTGGTCTGGAGAAGGATTGTCTCCCTCACTGGGAAGTGTTCGAAGGAAGCTGGAAGGTGCACAGCAGTCCTGGGGACTTGTGAGTACTGACCCTGTATTGTGATCCCTGGTGACTGTGTGCTCTTGGAATTCTGTGTTCTGGTTGTAAATATATCTCAGAATATTGTTTCTATCACTACTGGTATACTCACCGTAAGTCTGTTATCTGGCTTGTTGGCAGAGCCACCATCAACTCATTGAAGTCAGGACCTTCCAGTTTGTTATAAGACAGATCAAGTCTCTTTACAGTCTGGTTATTCCTTATTCCAGATGCCAGGTCAGTGCAGGAATAATGCAGGTTATTGTGTGTCAAGCTTTAGAAAGAAGAAAAAATGTTAATAGAATTTTTTTTTTTTTTTTAATGATTGCAACCTTTCCATCCCCATTCCTGTTCACTGTGCTCTTATGCCCCGTACACACGGTCGGATTTTCCGACGGAAAATGTGTGATAGGACCTTGTTGTCGGAAATTCCGATCATGTGTGGGCTCCTTCACACATTTTCCATTGGATTTTCCGACACACAAAGTTTGAGAGCAGGCTATAAAATTTTCCGGCAACAAAATCCGTTGTCGGAATTTCCGATCGTGTGTACACAAATCCGGCGCACAAAGTGCCACGCATGCTCAGAATAAATAAAGAGGTGAAAGGTATTGGCTACTGCCCCGTTTATAGTCCCGACATACGCGTTTTACGTCACCACGTTCAGAATGATCAGATTTTCCGACAACTTTGTGTGACCGTGTATATGCAAGACAAGTTTGAGCCAACATCCGTCGGAAAAAATCCATGGATTTTGTTGTCGGAATGTCCGAACAATGTCCGACCGCGTGTACGGGGCATTAGGGTGCTAAAGTTCGAGTTGGAGATCACTGGAAGGGAGTTGTAGACTTATGTGGACAGAGTGCCTGGAAGAGTTGATTGTTGACCACTACAGATAGTTATTAGGGATAAGCCGAACACCCCCCAGTTCGGTGTTCGCGGCAGAACATGCGAACGGACCAAAAGTTTGCGTGAACATCGTTAAAGTCTATGGGGCTCGAACGTGAAAAATCTAAAGTGTGAATTTTAAAGGCTAATATGCAAGTTATTGTCATAAAAAGTGTTTGGGGACCTGGGTCCTACCCCAGGTGACATGGATCAATGCAAAAAAAAGTTTTAAAAACTGCCGTTTTTTCGGGAGCACTGATTTTAATGATGCTTAAAGTGAAAAAATAAAAGTGAAATATTCCTTTAAAAATCGTACCTGGGGTGTGTATATATTATGCCTGTAAAGTGGCACATTTTTCCTGTGTTTAGAACATTCCCTGCACAAAATGACATTTCTAAAGGAAAAAAAGTCATTTAAAACTGCTTGCGACTGTAATGTAACGTTGCCCCCCCCCCCCCCCAGCCCATTACCAGGCCCTTTGGGTCTGGTATGGATATTAAAGTGAACCCCGCACCCAAATTAAAAAAAAAACGGTGTGAGGCCTCCCTATATACTCTGAACAGTGTGTCTATGGGAAAGTTTGTCTATTGGAAAGTTTGACCATTCTTTCAGAAGCACATTTGTGAGGTCAGGCACTGATGTTGGACAAGAAGGCCTGGCTCACAGTCTCCGCTCTAATTCATCCCAAAGGTGTTCTATCAGGTTGAGGTCAGCACTCTGTGCAGGCCAATCAAGTTCCTCCACCCAAAACTCGCTAATTCATGCCTTTTATGGACCTTGCTTTGTGCAGTGGTCCAAATCATTTGGTGGATGGGGGATTATGGTGGGGAGTTGCTTTTCAGGGGTTGGGCTTGGCCAATTAGTTCCAGTGAAGGGAACTCTTAAGGCGTCAGCATACCAAGACATTTTGGACAATTTCATGCTCCCAACTTTGTGGGAACAGTTTGGGGATGTCCCCTTCCTGCTCCAACATACCTGCGCACCAGTGAACAAAGCAAGGTCCATAAAGACATGGATGAGTGAGTTTGGGGTGGAGGAACTTGACTGGCATGACCTCAAACCGATAGAACACCTTTGGGATTAATTAGAGTAGAGACTGCGAGCCAGGTCTTCTTTCCAACATCAGTGCCTGACCTCACAAATGTGCCTCTGGAAGAATGGTCAAACATTCCCATAGACACACTCCTAAACCTTGTGGACAGCCTTCCCAGAGGAGTTGAAGCTGTTATAGCTGCAAAGGGTGGGCCAACTCAATATTGAACCCTACGGACTGAGACTGGGATGCCATTAAAGTTCAATAGCATGTAAAAGCAGGTGTACCAATACTTTTGATAATATAGTGTACAGTATATGTCCTGAAGCCCTGCAGAAATCCACAATTCCCTGAATTTTGGAAAACAATTCTGGACATTAGAAAAGACTGGAGTTTGGGACAGTCTATCTGTAAAGATAGAGTAGTCATTAAAAAGCACAGAAGCAGGGATCAAGTCTGGTCTGCAAATATATGGGGTTCAGATGGAAAAATGGTATAGATCTCAGATCCTTGCTTTTACAGATGAGCTGGACATTGTTCTTCATCTCCTGTTGCAACTTTAAGGATAAAGTTATAGTTTGCTAGCCGGCAGGAAGTCACATTGAGAACTGAACTGATGCTCACAGCAGGGGGCATCTTACACCTGGACTCTCATTGTTGGTACTACTAAATCTTGCAGAGCCTATAAGACTTTGAGCCTGCAGAGCCAATGGCCAAAATGTAGATTTTTATATGTACATATGATGGAAAATCAAATGGTATTGCAAAATGTTCTTTTTCCTTGTTCAGGGTATTTTTGCTGCCATGTAGAAAAATACGCTGCTGTGTTTAGGATTCGGGTCAGATAGGATGCAGTGACGGCCAGCAGCAGGGGTTACAAACAAGATAGGGTAGGTTTGTTCTTAAGTTGAATCTGTTTGTAATTTGGAACAGGTACATTTTGTAAGTGTAGCTCCAGCCAAAAAATCTATTTTTAAGCTTTTTGGATAACATAGGGAAGGGTTATCACCCCTGTAACATTTGTTTTGCTGTCTGTACCCCTGTTCAGAAGATTTCACCTCATTTTCTGTCCCAATGACAATTGGATTTTGAAAATGTTGGGTTATTAGGGAGACAAGGATTGGTGAGATAAATCATCAGTGGGGAGACACTTTTTTCCCATATTAACTCTTACAGGAGAGAATTTCCCTTCCTAGGGGTAGATTTCCTCTCACTTCCTGTTGTCTCCTTCAGTTTGTAAGTAGGAGTCGTTTGTAAGTCGGGTGTTTGAAAATAGGGGACCGCCTGTATATACTATACGGCCTGCCCTATACACTCTGCGGAAAATTGGGGTGTTTGTGGTACCAGAACACTGTAAGCCCTAACAGTTACTCTTGGTGGGCACTGGAACGGGTCCTGCTGTGAAATATTATATCAAGAATTGTAATTACATGCCCCTGTTAAACAGGGGCAGAAAAATTGGGCCTTAGGCGGTGGTGGTTGTGGTGGCACAACACTATAAGTCCTCACAGTTACTCTTGTTGAGCACAGGAACAGGCCCTGCTGTGAAATATTAGATCAAAAATTGTAATTATGCGCCCCTGTTAAACAGGAGCAGAAAAATTGGGCCTTAGGCACTAGCAGTGGTGGTGGTGCCACAAAGCTGCAACCCCTCAAGGATTCTATCGTTGAGCGTAGGAATGAGCCCTGCTGTGAAATATTAGAGCAAATATTGTAATTACATGCCCCGGTTAAACAGGGGCAGAAAAATTGGGCCTTAGGCAGTGGTGGTGGTGGCACAATACTGTAAAGCCTCGCAGATACTCTTGTTGAGCGCAGAAATGGGCCCTGCTGCAAAATATTACAGCAAAAATTGTAATTACACGCCCCTGTTAAACAGGGGCAGAAAAATTGGGCCTTAAGCAGTGGTGGTGGTGCCCTGAAACAAAAATGTTCTTAGAAGCTATCAACATGAACATTGAGGAGGAATAGGATAGTCACTCAGCATAACAGGATAGTCACTCAACATAGGCAGTCTTCAAGGGATCTCACATTCATAGAAAAATTAATCGGTTAACTGAATAATCTGCCTGCCTGAAGTATACTAGAAACAGTACACCAGGAACAGCCTGCAGTCTGATCTACCTAAACTCCCAGGGTCAGCCAAGCTAAGGAGGAGTTGTTCGGGAGGAAGCTGGAGATGTTAGGCTGTCGTGGCCTTAGAGGGAGCTCCCCAGTCTGGGGGGCAACCTTGCAGCGAGGCTAAGGTGTGGACAGGACCTTCTAAGAACACGTGGAGGAGTCCTGGGTAGGAGGCATGTGAGCAAGGAGAGGACAGCAGAAAAACACTGCCAAGCAAAGTCTCCAGGAAGGAATAACTGGTTGCAGCCAGGAGGGCTGGTCAGTGGCACACAGTCAGGAGAGAACTGGGAAGGCATACATGAGAGGACTGGGAGGTTGCAGTCTGAAATGAGTGCGGAGCCAATGGAGTGGACTATGGTGGCACGGGCAGTGGAGAGAGGCAGCTGCAGCCAGGAGGGCTGGCAGGGCCTGAAGATGTGGTGCTGAGCTCAGTAGCCACAAGAACAGCTAGCACCAGGACTACCTACATATTTTTGCTACACCAGAGGGGCCCGAGGTCCCTGCCTGCAAGGGGCATTAGCTAAGGACTGGCTGAGTCAGTGTCAGGTCTAAATCACAGTGCTAGCTGGTACTGGAAGAGCAAGCAAGTGATGTGCTGGAGCTGAAGTGTGGAGGTGTATATACAGGAAGTGTATATAAGTTGAGTCCTGTATACTTTTTACTTCAATCAAGTGGTCATCCCATACTCCCTTACCCCACCCAAGTTTAATACCCCTCAATAAAATAAAAACCAAAGTTCCAAGGCATGGTTTTCTGCCTGAGGGTGAATGTGAACTGTGTGCTTGGCTGAGCAGGGTGAGAGATGGACCACAGCACTCAGCAGCCCTTACAGGGGTACCGCTACACTTCTTAAATCAAAGGGAATAGAGAACATTTTAACTCCATGATACCATCCACAGCCCAATGAAGGTGTGGAACATTAAAAATGGCCTAAAGACACAACTACATGAGGTATTCTACAGGTCAGTTCCTCATAGGGGGTGATAAGCCTTTAAAACTGATGACAGATCGTAATCTATGAACTTTACTAACAAGTCTGAAGCCACCAAATGAAGTATCAGAACCACAAAACCTTTGAGTTAGAGTGGAGAGATACCAGGTCAAAGCAAAAACTTACAGTGATGGAAAAAGGAACACCAAGACAACTACCCTTATTTCTGACCAGCGGGTTTAACCCCGATGTCCTTGCGGCGTGACCGAATGAGGATGTGAGAGCGAGTGCGGCGTCCTCTCACCTCCTGCCTTCTATCTATCCTGCACAGCGTCTATGAGCCAAGGAGAGCGACAGGGATTGAGAGAGTGACGGGCTGGCTTGTGGGCTGTGAGCCATCAACAAAACCGACAGGCAAGCGGAGCGGTGTGGGGTAATGGCGGTAGCGTGAGAGACCACCGCCGACTCCTTTCCTGGACGGAGACACAGCCGGCCGACAGAGAGAAGCAGCGAAAGGGGTAGAGTGAGAGGCTATCCCCCTCCGATAACAGCGGTAGCATACCACCTCCCCTGGAGAGATCTCAGTCTCGAGGAGCGGGAACTGGGACGGTGGCAGAAAAGGAGGAGTACTTGACCGAAGCAGGAGGGTGTGGAGGTGTGAGTGGCTATCACCCCCCCCTCCCTTCAAACAGACGGCAGATGGTTCTTCAAGTTTGGAGGTGCCGCTGAGCAGTCTTTCCTCCCCCTCCTACCCCTCTATACCTGAGGCTCTGGATGACAGGAGTTAAACATCTTTAATCCCAAGACCAGCTGGAAGTCATACTGTGGATGGGTGAGAAATAACCAGTTTAGTTTACCAAAAAAAACTGCCTAATGTGTTTTTTTTTTGGAGGTGTGTATTTGAACTCTTTTTTGGACTGTATTGCCCTGTTCTCCCTTTTTTTTGTTGCCTCCCTCACCCCCCCTCCCCCTTCCAGTGAGCCAGAACAGGCCCAGTCCCCTTGTACAGCCCTATTCAGAGGGATACAACAGACAAGCACTGGTTCAGAAATAACTGAATTTTGTGACAGTAACTCCCCCTCCTCCTAACACCATGCCTTCGCAGCGCACTACAAAGGCAAGCCAAGCAGCTGCAAAATTAGAAAAGTACGCACATAACCCAGGGCAGACCCTAACCCAGACCCCCCCCAAAAAACATGCTACACGATCAACAGGCACAACCTAAATCGCATGCTGGGACCTCTGGGGTAAGAAAAAGTCAAAGACATGGCCAAGTATTAATGCCAACGGAGGGGAGTGCCTTGGGGGGGGAGGGGGGCCTTGGACAGGAGGCTGAAGAGACCTTGGGGTCACCTTCTGGGGTAGGTGCCTCAAGGGAACCAGAACCGTCACTGAAAGAGGTCCTGCGGGCTTGTAAGACCTCTTTGAACAAGATGTCTATCCGACTTAAAAATATCCAGGAAGAGCTATCTTTTGTTAGACACGACCTACAGAAAGTTTGAGAGAGGACTACTGCCCTAGAGGGGAGAGTGGGTCTAGCGGAGGATGAACTGGAACCCTTAAAACGGGAGATGAGAGCTATAAAAGACCAAATGACCAACCAGGAAATAAAAACGAATGAAAAGGAAAACAGGATGAAAGAGAGAACGTGCGAATTGTGGGGCTTCCTGAACATAGTGAGGGTGCAGACCCTGTTGCTTTCCTGGAAAAATTGTTTGGAGATACTCTTGGACAGGAGCTCTTCACACCATTCTTCGCAATAGAGAGAGCACACAGGGTCCCAACTAGGCCCCCCCAGCCTGGAGCCCCTCCGAGGTCTACGCTGGTAAAAATGTTTCATTATAAGGATAAAGTGACGATAATGCGTAGAGCAAGAGAAACCGGCAACATCCTTTACAATGGCACCAGGGTATCTATATACCCTGACTTCTCACTTGACCTCCAAAAACGGAGAGCTAAGTTTGGGGAAATTAAACGTAAATTACAACAACTGAAAGTGGCATACGCACTGTTGTATCCTGCAAGACTACGGGTAACTGCCCTTGGGGAGATTACATTTTTTGATACCCCCGAGGGGGTAGCGGAGTGGCTGGCAACCCATAAGGAGAGACTCTAGAAGAACAGGACCACTCTACTTGGGAACCTTGGCGATAACATGACTGAGCTTAAGTTCAATTTATATTATAAACACTAACATAACAGTAATATAGCACTAAGGGTGAGGGGGGGGGGGAGAGAGAGGAATGCTTTATAATATTTTTTTTTTCATTTTTTTTTGTCTCTCCTTTTTTTCTCCTCCCTTTCTTTTTTCTTTTTTTTTTCGCAATCAAGAGATAGGGGTGGGGGGGGGTGGGGGGGTGGGTGGAATGATGGGAACAAAGAGCATGGTACCTCTTTTTTTCAAGGGATGCAGCAAAGTGTTCTCTCATATTGTATGTTGTATTTGTCTTTCTTGTTCATACATCACGGGACACAGAGCCTTAATTACTTAGTGGGTTAGATAGTCACCTTCAGGTGATTGGACACTGGTTAACCCCAATTAAGGAGAGTTCCTCCTCTATATAACCCCTCCCATATGGGGAGCACCTCCGTTTTTTCGCCAGTGTCTAAGGTGGTTGGTCACATAAAACATGTGCTAAGAAGAAAGCTCTACTTGATGGTTCCTGCGGGGGCCTAGGAGCTGTACAAACCAGATCCATACCTCCAATACAAACGCCCAAGATGGATGGTACCCGGGCCTCGTGTGCGGAAGAAACAAGGTTTTGCCTGTAATGTCTCTACTTGGAGGACTGGGCTCTGGGAATCCAGGCTTGGTGTACTAATATAACAGTGGCACGAAAGTCTCTGGCAGAGTCTTTTACAGGTCCAGGGAAGAGGATCCTGTGAGTGGGAACCCATAACCCTGAGGGTTGGCACAACGCTGCCCGCCATGATGGGTGAAGGCTGGATTTCTTCTGTGAGTGGTTGTATGTCTTACCTGGTTTCCACCACTAGAGGGAGTAAGAGACAAACCTGGTGTATACTTACATGCCATCCAGGATATACGCTCAGTGAATCTGGTCTGCCAAGCCGCTCACCTCCCCCGCTGCAAGCTCTGCCACACAATCATATAACAGAGATCCCATGTAGTCTGAGGGTCCCACGCAGTCCTCAAAGTGGTCCTCTTCTGCCCTCTCATCCTCGGCCGCTGCCATGATGGTCCTACATGCGCGCAGAGGGCGCGCTTTTACAGCTATTCCGGCGGGGAAAGAGGGGGGGCGTGGTTGCGGTGCCGTGCACGCTGCGGCGTGCACACCGCACCAGTGCGCAGGCGCCAGGCAGCTAATTTTAAAAAGCCCAGAGCGTCAGAGCTCCTCTAAGTAGCAGGACACAGAGCGTTGGGCTGTAAGCATTTCATGTGATCGGATCCAGGCAAACCTAAGACACCTACTCGGCATCAGGTTGTGCAGTATTTAGCATACATCATTTTGTAGGACTATAGCACAACAGTGATTGCATAAGTACTAGTACCTCTGCCTTGCAGCTTAGGACTATGTCTCCCCGTAAGAGCAATTCAGGGGGAGGTAAAAGAGGCACCAAGAGATCACCGCCTACGTCTAGGTGTTCTAGGAATGCCTGCAAATTACCAATCCCTGCAAGACTGGAGCCAGCCTCACAGGATGAGTCAGTGCCCCTGTCAGGATTTGCAGCCTCTCCCAATGTTGCAGTCCCTGTGTATGTCACAGAAGACTCCTTAAAAATTGCATTGGAAGGTTTGGAAGGAAGGATCACTAACTTTGTCACTACTTCCTTAAAAGATAGCAGGAAAAGGTGTAGATCCCCTCCCTCTGCTCTGGCTTCTCTTTCAGATGATTTTTCTGATAAAGTGGAAAGATCCCTATCTGGGTATAGGGATCAGGAGCAGTCGGATGAATCAGAGGAAGATGAGAAGTCTTCTTCTACCTCTCAGGCCTTCAAGAGGCAGGTTCAGTACTATACTTAAATGGTGCGTGCCACATTCAGATTGCCCCCTGCCGAGGCTGCCACATCCTCTGTTTCCTCTTTATATATACCTTTCCAATTCATCCTTTGATGAATAAATTGTTGTATGAGGACTGGGGGCACTCAGATAAAATGTTTTCTCCTCCTAAAAGGTTTTCTATGCTTTATCCTGTGGAGGAAGGTTTCACCATGCAATGGGAAGTCCCAGCCATTGATGCAGCTATTTCTTGTGTGAATAAGAACCTCACCTGTCCTCTGCACAATGCTCAGGGGTTTAAAGATACAACTGATAAGAAGCTGGAAACTTTACTTAAGACCTCCTTTGCAATGGCTGGGGCGGTAGTCCAGTTACAGCAGTTGGTATGTGCCAGTTTCTCAAGGAACAAATTAGACAGGTGCTTAGCCTCCTTTCCACTGAGGAGGCCGAAGTTTATGCAGACCTTCCTCAGGTTCTGTGTTTTACGATCGATGCCATTATGGACTCTGTTCAGCAAGCATCTTGTCTATCTCTCCTGCTGGTGCACATGCACAAGTCCCTTTGGCTTAAGCATTGGGCAGCTGAGTTTCATGAAAGAAATATTTAACTGGGGTCCCATTTAATGGGGAACGCCTATTTGGGGATGATCTGTACAAATACATCCAGAAAATTACCAATGGTACATCCACATTTCTACCGGTTAAAAAGAGTAAGCGTCCATCATTTAGACGTTCTCTTTCCCCATCCCCTGGAGCCTCAAGCTCCAGGCAGTGGCGATGGCTTCCCCAATCTAATGCAAGAGGAAAGTCCCAAGGCCACGCCCAAGGGCAAAAGAAGTCTTGGGGTCAAAAATCTGGTAAACAGAATCCTAAAGCCTCCCTATGAAGGCGCCCCGCTCGGGCGAGTGGGGGGAAGGCTGCTGCAGTTTGCAGAAGTCTGGCAGAGAGAGATTTAGGTCAGATGGGTAGCCTCCACGGTGTGTCTGGGCTACAAGCTGGAGTTCCGAGAGCTTCCGCCATCTCGTTCCTTAAGATCAAGGATCTCCAAGGATCCAGAGAAAAAAAAGGCCTTTATTTTTGGCCTTGGATCATCTAGTGTCCCAAGGGGTAATAGTAGAAATAAACCCAGAAGAGCAGGGCTCAGGGTTCTACTCAAACCTCTTTACGTTTCCAAAACCAAACGGGGATGTCAGACCCATCCTAGATCTAAAGGACCTGAATCAATTTCTGCACATTCGTCCCTTCCGCATGCAGTCGATCTGATCAGTGGTCTCCACCCTTTAAGGCGGAGAATTCCTGGCATCAATAGATATCAGAGATGCATATTTGCATGTGCCAAAATTTCCCGCTCATCAAAAATTTCTAAGATTTCAATTTGTGTCCCTGCCTTTCGGTCTCGCTACAGCTCCTCGAGTATTCACAAAGGTTTTAGCCCCACCCTTGGCGAATCTAAGGTGACGATTTGCTACTCATGGAGCATTCCGTAGCGTGCTTAGACCACAGTGTGCTCAGCACCGTGAGATATTTGGAACACCTAGGTTGGGTTCTCAACCTAGAAAAATCTTCCTTACAACCTCAAAAAAGGTTGGAATATTTGGGCATGGTCATAGACACAGCTCAAAGCAAGGTGTTTTTACCTGGATCAAAGGCCGAAGCCATAAAAGCTAGTCCGGTTGGTCATAGCAAAGAGGAATCCCTCTATTCGGCTATGTATGAGGCTACTATGAAAGATGGTTGCCTGATTTGAGGCCGTCCCTTATGCCCAGTTTCACTCAAGGCTTTTGCAAGGAAGCAACTTCTCAGCCTGGAACAAGAGCGTTCAAGCCTTGGATCTTCCAATGTGCTTATCCCCAGGGTTATGCCAGAGCCTCAATTGGTGGTTATGGGCCAAAAATCTCCTAAAAGGAAAATCCTTTCTTCCACTTACGTGGAGAATCATAACCACAGATGCCAGTCTGATCGGCTGGGGAGCAGTTCTGGAAGAAGCGTGCACCCAAGGAAGATGGTCTGCAGCCGAAAAGCTCTTGCCCATCAACATTCTGGAGATTCTGGCAGTTTATCTAGCCCTCAAAGTCTGGTCTTTCAGACTACAGGCTCATCTACAGGGTACAATCCGACAATGCTATGGCAGTGGCTTATATCAATCACCAAGGAGGCACCAGAAGTCTGGATGCCCAAAGAGAGGTGAATTGCATTCTTTTTTGGGCAGAAAGGCATGTTCCTTGCCTATCTGTGGTCTTTATTCCAGGGGTGGAAAATTGGCAGGCGGATTTTCTAAGCCGCCCGCAGCTGTGTCTAGGAGAATGGTCTCTACACACCGACATATTTCAGACCATATGTCAAAGGTGGGGAGCAAAGTCAGTCATTCTAGTGGCTCCGACTTGGCCCAGACGACCTTGGTATGCAGAAATCATAAAGATGGCAGTAGGGAAGCCTTGGATTCTTCCACTACGTCCAGATCTGCTCTCACAAGGTCCAATATTCCATCCTGCCTTACAAAAGTCTGAATTTGACGGTTTGGCTGCTGAGACCCACATTCTGAAAAGTCGTGGGCTCTCGGATTCAGTCCTTCCACTCTGGTTAATGCCAGGAAGCCGGCCTCTAGGCTTATTAACTACAGAATCTGGAAAGCATATGTTTCCTGGTGTGAACCCAGGGGGTGGCATCCAAGAAATCCAAGAAAGTATGCCATTAGCAGGATCCTTGCCTTTCTTCAGTTGGGCATAGAAATGAAGTTGGCTTTGAGCACTATCAAGGTCCAGATTTCCGCCTTGTCAGTGTTTTTTCAGAAGCCACTTGCCTCTCACTCCCTAGTCCGGGCCTTTGTTCAGAGGGCACTGCGCTTAAATCCACCAGTTAAACCTCCTGTGTGCCCATGGGATCTGAATTTAGGTTTTGTCCGCTTTGCAGGAACAACCTTTTGAACCATTTCACCATGCTTCTTTAATTCTTTTAACAAGGAGGTTGGTCTTTCTGGTAGCCATATCCTCTGCTAGGAGGGTATCGGAGTTAGCAGCTCTTTCTTGTAAAGAGCCATATTTGATTATTCACAAGGACAGGGTGGTGTTGCGTCCTCACCCGACCTTTTTACCTAAGGTGGTTTCAGGATTCCATCTGAATCAAGATATAGTCCTACCATCCCTTTTTCCAGATCTGCAGTCCACGGAAGAGGATTCATTACACACTCTAGATGTTGTAAGAGCAGTCAGCATCTATCTGCAGGCAACCGCTCAGACACAAGGGACTGATTGCCTACTTATCCTGCCGGAAGACCCCGAGAACGGCCAGACAGTGTCGAAGTCCACTATTTCTAGATGGATTCGACAAGTTATTTTTCAGGCTTATGGTGTAAAGGGGAAGACTCCTCCTTTTCAGGTTAAAGCGCACTCAACTAGGGCTGTCATTGCTTCTTGGGCAGTGCATCACCAGGCCTCCATGGCTCAGATCTGCAAGGCTGCGACTTGGTCTTCAGTCCATACATTCACTAGATTTTATCAGGTGGATGTAAAAGGGCAGGAGGATGCTGCCTTCGGGCGCAGTGTACTGCAGGCTGCAGTATAGTTCCTCTAGTCCGTTTGCGGTCTATGTTTTCTTATCTGTATCTCCCTCCCCTCAATTTGGGCATTGTTTTAGGACATCCCACTAAGTTATTAAGGCTCTGTGTCCCATGATGTATGAACAAGAAAATAGGATTTTTAATACAGCTTGCCCGTAAAATCCTTTTCTTAAGAGTACATCATGGGACACAGAGCTCCCACCCCTCTACGGGTTTTACGTGGAGACTTATTGCTTTACTACAAAACTGGGGTGCTCCCAATATGGGAGGGGATATATAGAGGAGGAACTCTCCTTAATTGGGGTTAACCAGTGTCCAATCACCTAAAGGTGACTATCTAACCCACTAAGTAATTAAGGCTCTGTGTCCCATGATGTACTCTCAAGAAAATTATTTTACAGGTAAGCTGTATTAAAAATCCTATTTTTTGTTGTTTTTTATGAGGGGGGTTAGGGAGGGTGTGGGATGAAATTAAAAAACAAGATACTGAGAAGCACAATGACAACACTAAAAATTATGGGTGTATGGGAAGGTCACAATAGTAAGCCCCAATTCAAACCGAGTAAGGTGGTGAGAGAGGAATGTGGGGGAAGTAGAGGGTATGATTGGATTATTTGTAGTGTAAGTTTTAGTAGGCACTCATGGTTTAGGGAAGAATGCATGAAGCACATCTATACCTAAAATGCTTTGTACACGCAGCACTTGGTCACTATGAAATCACAAGAAAAACAAATGAATAAGAAATGGCATGAGTTAGTAAAGGAAGAGAAATTACACGATTATAAAAAAATTTCATATTAATGAATAGAGGTACACAGACAAAAAACACATTTTTTGCTTTTGGAACGTTACAGGAGATGGGGGAAGAAATGGATAATTTTTTGGAAACCTGTCCATCCCCTTTCTTTCCAAGGAAGATAGGGTGGTACTCGATACGCCTATATCTCTGGGGGAAATACAGAAGATCGTGCAGGTAATGGCGGGACAGAAGTCCCCAGGTCCGGATGGTCTCCCGACTGAGACCTATCGATATGGAAAGGTGCTGCTTCCTGAGTTGATGAGTTCTAAATTGGTCTGCGATGAGAGGAGAACTCCCCTCATCTATGATGGAATCCACCATAATAGTGATAACTAAGGAAAGAAAAGACCTACTTAACCCTGCCTCATACAGACCCATTTCCTTATTGAACACCGACATAAAGATCTTAGCAAAGGTCTTGGCGGCTAGACTAAACAAAGTCATACAGAAACTCGTCCATCCCGATCAACTGGTAGGTCTACCAGTACAAACATAAGACGGGTATATGTAAACCTTCAGGTACCAACAGATGAGGATGGAAGTGAGACGGTGCCGGCTTACTGGACAAGGAATAAGAATGGGAAGGAAGTGGTACATAGGGTTTGAAGTAAACTAGTTAGGGGAGGGGGATTTACCCCACCCTTCCTTTATTAATCATGTAGATATATGGCACTTCTCTTTCCTAAGTTTTATACTGGAGGGAGAGGGGTGGATGGGAGGGTAAGGTGGGTTTTGTATGATGTGTTGTATAATGGAAAATGCTTTAATAAAGATATAAAGTTAAAAAAAAAAAAAGTTTAACCCCAGTGTAAAGCGCTGTAAGTCTGAGTCAGTCGCTCCCACCCCCTCCACCTCCCAGTGCTCAACTGACCGATGAAAGAGCAGAGAGTGGTGACTGACAGTTACCGGCTCTCTGATCAGTGAAAACCGATAGCTTAGTGATCAGCGGTCTTTGTTTGCTCGGTTCTCGATTTTGGAGCCAGTGACGGACAGATACAGCATTTTTCTACAATGCCAAAACATTTTATTAACCCTGTTATACTCACTTTAATTCATCTATCTGGCTTGTTGGCAGATCTGCCATCAGCTCCTTGAAGTGAGGCCCCTCTAGTTTGTTATGAGACAGAATTAGCTTCTCCAGAGCCTGGTTATTTCTTATTGCAGATGCCAGGTGGGTGCAGGAACTGTCTGTCAGTTCATCATTGATCAAACTATAAAATAAGAGAAGAGCTTTAGTGCATATTTGTAAATAAAGAAAATATCAGGATATATACTGTCACATATGCAGGTGGCTCTGGTTGTTTTCTCAGAGAATAGGAGTAGGTACTGCCAACTCCACCGTCCTTCTTCCCCCTCACCCCATTAGGTGGGGAAGAGAAGTAAAGTGACGCATGCAGGGTGTCGTTGCAGCAAATGGTGGGTGTGGCCAGAGTTCAGAACTGCGTATTGCACAAGGCGCAAGGTGCAGGAATATATAACACACAGAGTACAGGGTTCAAGAGTGAACATCACACAGAGGCCAGTATAGAACAAAAAATTACCTTCCCTTAACTCCAGAGCTCTACCTCACCCCTCTACCCCAGTACAGAGCTCCCCTACATTGTACCATGAGGAGGGGCTCTGTACTGAGCCCCCCCCCCCCCACAATACAGAGCCCCACACACATACAGAGCTCCCTCAATACAGAGACCACCACACAAATATACAGAGCCCCCCAACAGTTAACCCCCCCCCCACAGTACAGAGCACTACACACAGAAAAGTATCCACCCCACACAATACAGAGAACCCCACAGTACAGAGACCTCCCAACACCAAAGAGCCCCCTCCACACAGTACAGAGCACCCCACAGTACAGAGACCTCCCAACACCAAAGAGCCCCCTCCACACAGCACAGAGTACCCCATAGTACAGAGACCTCCCAACACCAAAGAGCCCCCTCCACACAGTACAGAGTACCCCACAGCAGGGCTGGTGCAAGGCAGGGGCGGAAGGAGCACGTGCCCTGGGCGGTACCATTTGCTATAGGAGGGGGGGCACAGCCTGCAGGTGAAGTTCTGCCACGCCCGTCGCTCGCCAGTGTGTACAAGTCACCTATGTCAGCGCCCAGCGGCACTGTACAAATTGTGTGTTCCGAGTGTGTGCGCTCCTGCATCCTCCCTTCCCTCAGCTTCACTGTTTACTGTCTCCTACTGTCAGTGTAAACACAACATCTCCGCGTTCTTCCTAGTGACATGTCACTGATAGAATGCTCCTCTCATTGGGAGCAGCGATCAGTGATGTGTCACTTGTAGCCACGCCCCTAACAGTTAGAATCACTCCCTAGGACACACTTAACCCCTTCCTAGCCCCCTAGTGGTTAACCCCTTCACTGCCATTTCACTACCAGTGTCATTTTTACAGTAATCAGTGCATTTTTATAGCACCAATTGCTGTAAAAATGACAATGGTCCCAAAAATGTGTCAAAAGTGTCCGACGTGTCCGCCATAATGTCGCAGTCACAATAAAAATCATTGATCGCCATCATTACTAGTAAAAAAAAAATATTAAGAAAAATGCCATAAAACTATCCCCTATTTTGTAGACCCTATAACTTTTGCGCAAACCAATCAATAAACGCTTATTACAAATTTTTTTTACCAAAAATATGTAGAAGAATACATATCGGCCTAAACTGCGGAAAAAATGTGTTTTTTTATATACTTTTGGGGAATATTTATTAAAGCAAAAAGTAAAAAATATTGCATTTTTTTTCAAAATTGTTGCTCTATTTTTGTTTATAGCGCAAAAAAAAAAAACCACAGAGGTGATCAAATACCACCAAAAGAGAGCTCTATTTGTGGTAAAAAAAAAGGACATCAATTTTGTTTGGGAGCCACGTCACACGACGCAATTGTCAGTTAAAGCGAGGCAGTGCCGAATCGCAAAAAGTGTTCTGTTCTTTGGCCAGCCAAATGGTCCGGGGCTCCATCCATGCTGTATATTACAAATTGGGTCAAACACCAGTGATAAAAACAAAGTCCCAATGTGATAAAAAAAAAGGTTCTTTGGTAACATCCGCCATCTTCAATTGAGTGATCCTGTGAAAGTCACCTCCACCATCGATAAAGTGCTTGCTTACCAGATTGCATGGACCTCCTATCACATGTGATCACATTAGGATCAAAACAAGCCGGCGGTCTAATCGCAGCTACCTATCGTTCCAGGATTCGAGAAGCGCAGTGACGTCAGGTGATGGATCGACGTGCTGACATCACTGCGCTTCTCAAATCCCGAAAAGACAGGTAGCTGCGATTGGCCAGCCGGCTTGTTTTGAACCTAAAGCGATTACATGTTTTTGCTGTAAGTGCGATATTTTATACTTTTAATTAAAGTTTTTAAATGACCTTTACAGTATGGCTAGCAAGCGTTTTGTATTTTGGGGACTGCGATATCTGATATAGTTTCATGGATGGTGGGTCCACTTACCACAAGGGGTTCCTGGGACGGTTAAAGGCCCTGGCTGGGTTTAGAGGCACAAGTGTCACTGACCTTCCTTGATAGGAGGTCTGTGCAATCTGGTAAGCAAGCACTTTATTTATGTTGGAGGTGACTGTCACAGGATCACGCAATTGAAGGTGGTGGATGTTGCGGAGAAGAGGAGGATCTGGGATACTCTGTGTAAAACCCTTGCACAGGGCAGGTAAGTATAACATGTTTGTTATTTTTATCTGAAATATGTTTTTTACAACCCCTTTAAGGTTAGTTGGATAGCCCATCTTGTACTTAAAGTGGATCTTCAAGGCATCTGAACACCACAAACCAAAAAAAAAAAATTAAACAATTTGTAATATTCAAAGCAAACTCTCACATCCATCTATGCCTCTATGCTCTATTTTGGTGAGTAATCTCTTTGAAAAACACCCCCTAGCATTTCTGGCCGTGGCCATCTTGAGTAAGGGCAAATGATTCATGTAGCATTTACTTGTAAATGTAAAAAAAAAGTATACACCAAGTAAATATGGTATACTTTCTTATCTATTTACCAATGCTAGCAGCATAAGGATTAAAACTATTAAGTGTTGATTGGGAGAGTGAAGTTCCACTTTAACCTTCTTTGGATATTTTAAATGTTGAAGCTGCTTACTATGTTTTATTTTTTTGCACATATAATGTATGTATTTAGATATTTTAGTCTGCATTCTCTGATTTACCGTTTCTGCATGAACATCCAGTTTTGACTGGAGTTTGCTTGGTATTAATGTTCTCTAAAGAATGTCCAAAACACCATCTTGGGCAGAATTCCGAAAACGAAGAAAATTAGTAGAAGAGGAAGCCACAAAGTTATCTCAACAGTGGCAGAAACGGTTGAAACAAAGCAAAAGTAACGTTTCTCTGAATACCACCACAACAGAAGAAGTTGCCAGCACAAGTTCTGCAACTGGCAATACTTCAGCCACAAATATCTATGTCATCACCCTAGATCAAGAGACAATTGCTGTCAGCGAGGCTGATAACAGTGTGGAGAACGTGTTTTGTACAGAAGAGAGTGACAGCGAGCCATTTGTTTCTGAAGCTCAAGCAGCAGAAAGGCAAACAACACCAAGCGAGCCCTCTTTAGAGGATACTTCGCCTGAAGCTGAAGCTTATATTACGATTAACCCAAACGATCCTCCCTCATGGCCAACTTTAACAGACAAGATTAGGTGTTATCTGGTTGAAAAGGGCCCAGATCAAGGAAAAGATGGTGACTTTGGAAAATGTAAACCACAAGAAGGACGCACTTTCAATGCCACTTGGTTTACTAAAAAATGTATGTAGTGGTAAAATATTGATCGTGCATGGTTGATTTATTCAAAAATCTCAAATTCTCTATTTTGCTTTCCGTGCATTTTGTTTGGTAAGCACAACTATGCATTAACCGACCCAAAAAAACACCTGAATCCTCGTATACCTACACATGAAAATTCACCAGAACATCGTGAATGCTATTCAAAGTGGAAAATGATGGAAAAAAGTTTGAAAGATGGGAAAGTAATTGGCAGTGAATTGGAGAAAGTTATTAATAATGAAAAAGAGAAGAGGCAAAATGTCTTAAAATGTATTTTGGCTTGCATATTGTTTTGTGCCAAAAACAATCTGGCACTTAGAGGTTCCGAAGATGTCATTGGCAGGCCACATTCTGGTATATTTCTTGACATTTTAGAAGTAATAAGCCATCACAACATGTCATTAAAAGAAAAAATTGAAACACATCGGAGGCACACCATCAGTTACTTCAATAAAATTCAAAATAAATTTATCAGTTTATTGGCCAACACTGTTCGCTCTACCATTTATTAAGGATAAAGGAGGCAAAGTTTTTTTCATTGCTTTTTGATTGTACTCTAGACATCTCCCATCATGAGCAAATGAGTGAAATTATACGCTATGTCACTGTTGTTAAAGGGAAAGTGACAATAGAAGAGAGCTTTATAGATTTTATTCATACAAAAGAGAAAACTGGGTGTGGTCTAGCCTCAGAAATTATTAACACGTTAAAAACCGATGGAATTACCCTTAAGGATGCAAGGGGTCAAGGCTATGATAATGCAGCTAACATGACTGGCAAATACAATGGTGTGCAGGCAAGAATTCTGCAAGAAAATCAACATGCAAGATTTGTTCCATGTGCAGCCCATAGCCTAAACCTGGCCAGGGTACATGCAGCTTCCGTGAGTCCAGAAGTTAAAAACTTTTTCGGAACTGTTCAAAAAATGTTTACATTTTTTTTATTATTATACAGCATTTATATAGCGCCAACATTAGGGAGGACAGTACAAGTACAATACAATTCAATACAAGAGGGATCAGAGGGCCCTGCTGGTTAGAGCTTACAATCTAGGAGGGAGGGTCAAGTGATACAAAAGGGTAATAGCTGTGGGGGATAAGCTAATGGAGAAAATGGTGCAGTTGTTAGATGGAGGCAGGATAGGCTTCTCTGAAGAGGAAAGTTTTCAGGGATCGCCTAAAAGTGAATAAATTTGGAGACAGTCTGACAGATTAAGGTAGGGAATTCCAGAGGATGGGGAGAAGTCCTGGAGGCAGGTATATGGGAGATGGTGATGAGGGAGCTAGAGAGCAGGAGGTCCTGGGAGGAATGAAGAGGGCGATTAGGTTGGTATTTTGAGACTAGGTTAGTGATGTAGCTGGGGGCAGAGCTGTGGATGGCTTTGTAACTTATTGTTAGTATTTTGAATTTAATTCGTTGGGCGAGTAGCAGCCAATGGAGGGATTGGCAGAGGGGGGACGCAGACACTGAGCGGTTTGTAAGGTGGATGAGTCTGGCAGCAGCATTCATGATGGACTGAAGGGGGGATAGTCTATTTAAAGGTAAGCCAATGAGGAGTGAGTTGCAGTAGTCAAGGCGAGAGATAACCAGGGAGTGAATCAGGAGCTTTGTGGTTTCATTGGTTAGAAAGGGACGTAGTTTTGAGATGTTGCGGAGGTTGAGGCGGCAAGCTTTGGAAAGTGATTGGATATGGGGGTGAAAGAAGAGTTCAGAGTCCAGGATAACACCTAGCACCCTGACATGTGGGGACGGGTGGATGGTTGTGCCATTGCTCTTGAAAGAGAAGTCAGGGGAAGAGGCACGTTGGGGGAGGAAATATTATAAGCTCGGTTTTGGACAAGCTGAGTTTGAGGAAGTGGTGTGACATTTTTCTCCAGTTCCACATCCCGTGGGGAAACCCTAACAAAACTTGTAAAGACAACTCTAAAGGGTCATACAGATACTCGATGGTCTTCAAGAGCAAATGCAATAAAAGCTTTATTTACACAGATCACCGATATACAGTACAGAGCACCCCATAGTACAGAGACCTCCCAACTCCAAAGAGCCCCCTCCACACATTACAGAGCACCCCACAGTACAGAGCCCCCTCCACACACATATTGCACAGCTCACTTCACAATACAAAGCCCCCTCACACAGTACAGAGCTGCCCCCCCCCCCCCCACAATACAGACCCTCCCTACAGTACAGAGTCCCCTTACACAGTACAGAGCCCGCACACAACACAGCCCTCCAACAGTAGAACCCCCCCCAACAGTACAGAGCTAGTAATGCATATATAATAAGAAGATCAAAGAATGGGTTTTTAAAGGTGTTACCGCTCATCAAATAGGAAAACACTGCTAAAAGTATTAATTGTTATTTTCTATACCCAATCAATATAAAGGTTAAAATCCGTTTCGGCTGGTGCTCAATAATTCTGGAGGGGCAACAAACCAACTAACCCCCCCCCCCCACCTCGGCAGGAGACTAGGCCGTTACACACACACCCTGCGAAATGGACGGCCTCCTTACCTCTCCGGGATGACTCCGGTCTCCCCTCCTCCTCCCTCCCTTGTCCGGGATGGGGAGTGCTGGATGGCACCCATGTCACAGTGGTGGCTGATGGGTCGGTCGGTCTTTTCCTCTGGCCGTGCTCTCCTCTCTCCTCCTCTCTCCTCCTCTCTCCTCCTCCCTCCTCCTAGGCGTCCAATAGGATCCATAATAATTAAGTAAGTTGATTATATAAAAAAGCATAAAGTCCATATGCAGGTCCACCAGTGGTTCAAGCAGTGAGTCTTAGCTATTCGTGATGATAAATCCACCATCAATCACCTCATGTAAACAGTGCCGCCACCAATAATGAGATTAGCTGCTTACCAGCTCCAATTGATCCCCCATTACAGGGGATCAAACATAAGGTTGTCACCTTTTCTTCAAGCCAAACCCGAACACTTTGGATGCCCCAAGGAGAATAGTAATGCGGTGCGCATAGCGTGCCGCAGAAAAATGTGGGTGTGGCCAAATTGCTTTTGCTGACATCACCCTGCCCCCCAGACAGCTGCCCGCAGCTCCCGGACGGCAACAGATTTGTGTGTTAATATATTGGTTACTTGGGGAGCCACAGCTCAGTCTGAATGTGTTTGGGTTTCAGTCCACCTGAAACCCAGACACATGATTCAAAACCCGGACTCTCCAGGTGAATCCCGGACAGGTGGCAACCCTAATCAAACAGCGCCTTTGGCTTATACCCAGCCTGGGCCTTTCTCCTGCTGATACCGCTCTCCTAGACCCGGGGCGTCACTTGCTCATATGGATGGATGGTGTACCAAAAACAACAAAGGTAAAAAAAAAATAGATCAAGGCTTATCATAGACCCATATAGACCTTCATAGAATCACCTATGGTTTGATAAAGGGGCCCTCCTTTCTGCCCTGAAACATGTAGCCAGATCCCCTCCACGTCCTGTCTTCACCCAGAGAGGTGCTGTTTTGGAGCCGCAGCCATCTTGTCACTTCTGGAAGCTGATGATGCCTATGTTTCAACCTGAAGCCTGATAGCTGCACTTCCTTGAACAACTCTGCTTCAACCAGCCACGTGCCTGCTGAGCTCTGCAGCCCCAGAGTGATCTTATGAAGGTCTATATGGGTCTATGACAAGCCTTGTGTCACGGTACTACTTACAGTGAGCCCACAGGCGAGCAGGTGGCACGGGATCCCCCAGGGCGTGGAGTCTAAGGGCCAGCCGGTATTCTGCCAGGGACCCCCTCATGAGGGTTTGGGCTTAGCTGCGTGCTGACCCCAGGTCAAGACCCCCGGGTTCACCCTGCTCGCTAGGGAAGTACCAGAAGACACCGTCAGACAAGGATGGATGGAAGAAGCAAAGGAGAGCCGGATAGCGAGCCAAGGTCGGGGCGGAGTGCAGACAACGTAATCAGAACAAGCCGAGTCGTTACACAAGAGATCAGTTCACAAGAGGTCAGGTTAAAGCAGGTTACAAGAAGGGAGCTCAGAAACAAGCCCTGCTCAAGCAACAGAAAGTGGTCTGAGAGGGATTTAAATAGAGAAGCACATAAGGGGCTGGACAGGAAGTAGCAGGAAGGAATTATATATTAAGCAACAGGTGAGGCCGGCGACACCCATAGCTGCAGAGTGCAGCAGAGCTGAACACAAGCTAGTGGAACAACAGGTGCCAGCCGGCCTACAGCAGTAAAGGTTATGCCGCGTACACACGATCATTCCATCGGACATTCCAATTATGTGTGGGCTTCATTTGACTTTCTCTTTCGAAAATTCTGACGGACGTGGGAATAGAACATGTTTTAAATCTTTCCGACGGAATCAATTCCTATCGGGAAAACCGTTCGTCTGTATGCTGTTCCGACGGACCAAAAAGGACGCAAGGGCAGCTATCGGCTACTGGCTATTGAACCTTCTTTTTTCTAGTCCCGTCGTACGTCATCGCGTTCTAAACGATCGGACTTTGGTGTGATCGTGTGTAGGCAAGTCCGTTTCAGCAAAAACATGTCGAAAAAAACGCCAGAGTTCATTCCGACGGAAAAAATGGTCGTGTGTATGCGGCATAAGACACAGATCAGCTCCGCAGCTGATCTGTGACACCTTGATCTACTTTTATCTACCTTTGTTGTTTTTGGTACACCATCCATCCATATGAGCGAGTGACGCCCCAGGTCTAGGAGAACAGTATCAGCAGGAGAAAAGTCCAGGCTGGGTATAAGCCAAAGGTGCTGTATGATCCCCTGTAGTGGGGGATCAATTGGAGCTGGTAAGCAGTTAATCTCATTAATGGTGGCAGCACTGTTCACATGAAGTGATTGATGGTGGATTTATCATCACGAATAGCTAAGACTCACTGCTTGAACCACTGGTGGACCTGCATATGAACTTTATGCTTTTTTATATAATCAACTGATTCAATTATTATGGACATTAGCACAATTCTATTATTTTACACTTTAGCTACACTGTAGTTTATGTCATACGGGATAATCGCTGCTCAACTTGTTGTTTTGTTTTTCTTGTGTTTGTTTTGACCCTTTATAGCGCAGTTTTTTCTTCCCTTCTTCTCGTCCAATAGGATCGGCTGAAGTTTTGGCCAATCAGGAGAGGCCAGGGTAAACAAGGCATCTACTCGTTCTGCCTAGTGACAGGACACTGATCGTCTGCTCTCTGTAATTGGGAGCGGTGATTAATGTCACTCGTAGCCCTGCCCCCACACAGTTAGAATCACTCCCTAGGACACACTTAACCCCTTCAGCGCCCCCTACTGGTTAACCCCTTCACTGCCAGTGTCATTTACACAGTAATTAGTGCATTTTTATAGCACTGATCGCTGTATAAATGACAATGGTCCCAAAATAGCGTCAAAAGTGTCTGATGTGTCCGCCATAATGTTGCAGTCACGATAAAAAACGCTGATCAGCACCATTACTAGTAAAAAAATGTAATAATATAATGGCAAAAAACTATCCCCTTTTTTGTAGACGCGATAACTTTTGCGCAAATCAATCAATAAACGCTTATTGCGATTTTTTTTTTTACCAAAAATATGTAGAAGAATACGTATCGGCCTAAACTGAGGAAAAAATTATTTTTTTTATATATTTTTTGGAGATATTTATTATAGCGAAAAGTAAAAAATATTGCTTTTTTTCAAAATTCTCGCTTTTTTTTCTTTATAGCGCAAAAAATAAAAAACGTAGAGGTGATCAAATACCACCAAAAGAAAGCTCTATTCGTGCGAAAAAAAGCACGCCAATTTTGTTTGGGAGCCACGTCGCACCACAGTGCAATTGTCAGTTAAAGCAACGCAGTGCCGATACGCAAAAAGTGGCCCGGTCATTTGGCAGCCAAATGGTCTGAGGCTGAAGTTGTTAAACCTCCCCACATTGAAATCCATGCATCTGGTGCCCTGTATGTAGATCAAGGGGCCAGACGCATGAATGGGGGGGTGGCACCCATGCACCCCTAATGGACGGGCTGGTTAAAATCACAGATATAAAATCATAGATTTTAGCATCCTCATGTAGTATTACAAGCACCCTCTAGTCACCAGACCATGACCACTATTAAATCTATTGTGCAATAATGTTGAACTCCAAACCCAGCAAAGTGGGGGGGTCAGTTTAGGCCTATAGTAGCCATGCCAATACATTGGTTATGGATATGGCCAGACTCTACGCGTTTCACTTAGTGCTTCTTCAGGAGTAAGGTGCTGTGAATTAAAACCAGACATGAGCTGTGGCTCGGCCCCACACCCTCTATCTCCTTATTGGCTCACTGACTTTGACAGCAGCGGGAGCCAATGGTGCCCGCTGTGTGTCTCAGCCAATCAGGAGGGAGAGTCCCGGACAGCCGAGTCTCTCGTGCAACATCGCCGGATCGAGATGGGACTCAGGGACGTATTAGAGAGGCTGAGGGGGGCTGCCGCACACAGAAGGTTTTTATCTTAATGCATTAAGATAAAACCTTCTGTTTTTACAACAACTTTAGCAGCATTTATTTAAATCTTTTTTGCTATTACATTTCTTAGAACCCCCAAACATTATATATTTTTTTAAAATAAAGGCCCTAGAGAATAAAAAATTTCATATTTTTAAGTCGCACAGTATTTGCGGTTTTTCAAACACAACTTTTTTTTAGAATAAATACACTTTTTTTACTTTAATGCACAAAGACACAATATAATACTCAATTATTTGGTAAAATTTTTGAAAAATAGTGGAAAATTTCTAGGGGTGTGAATACTTTTTTAAGCCACTGTATGGGATCTAAAAAACCCAAGATTTCTCCATAAAGAGGACCTGTTACTAGCCATTTTATCTCAAGGGATGACATTCAACCCTTGTTAATATAAAAGTGATACAGAAAAAAGAAAGAAGGAAACAGTATATAAATGAAATGAAATAAATAATAAAAATTTTTACAAAAAGTTTTAAGTGCCCCCATTCTCCCCATGCTCACGCACAAATGTGAATGCATGTGTCAGTCCCGCACGCAATATAAATGACAATCGTACCATACACAACACAGGAAGCACCTCCATGGTTAACAGAGGACAGAATTAAAATTAGACTTGAGAAACTTAACATTAATAAATCACTGGGACCAGATGGCTTGCATCCGAGGGTACTTAGGGAACTCAGTCAAGTGATTGCCAGTATTCAGCATGGATTCACGAAGAATCATTCTTGCCAAACCAATCTATTAACCTTCTATGAGGAGGTGAGTTGCCATCTAGATAAAGGAAGGCCCGTAGACGTGGTGTATTTGATTTTTGCAAAAGCATTTGACACAGTTCAACATAAACGTTTACTGTACAAAATAAGGTGCGTTGGCATGGACCATAGGGTGAGTACATGGATTGAAAACTGGCTACAAGGGCGAGTTCAGAGGGTGGTGATAAATGTAGAGTACTCGGAATAGTCAGGGGTGGGTAGTGGGGTTCCCCAGGGTTCTGTGCTGGGACCAATCCTTTTTAATTTGTTCATAAACAACCTGGAGGATGGGATAAACAGTTCAATCTCTGTATTTGCAGACGATACTAAGCTAAGCAGAGCAATAACTTCTCCGCAGGATGTGGAAACCTTGCAAAAAGACCTGAACAAATTAATGGGGTGGGCGACTACATGGCAAATGAGGTTCAATGTAGAAAAATGTAAAATAATGCATTTGGGTGGCAAAAATATGAATGCAATCTATACACTGGGGGGAGAACCTCTGGGGGAATCTAGGATGGAAAAGGACCTGGGGGTCCTAGTAGATGATAGGCTCAGCAATGGCATGCAATGTCAAGCTGCTGCTAACAAAGCAAACAGAAGATTGGCATTAAAAAGGGGATCAACTCCAGAGATAAAACAATAATTCTCCCGCTCTACAAGACTCTGGTCTGGCCGCACCTGGAGTATGCTGTCCAGTTCTGGGCACCAGTCCTCAGGAAGGATGTACTGGAAATGGAGCGAGTACAAAGAAGGGCAACAAAGCTAATAAAGGGTCTGGAGGATCTTAGTTATGAGGAAAGGTTGCGAGCACTGAACTTATTCTCTCTGGAGAAGAGATGCTTGAGAGGGGATATGATTTCAATTTACAAATACTGTACTGGTGACCCCACAATAGGGATAAAACTTTTTTGCAGAAGAGAGTTTAATAAGACTCGTGGCCACTCATTAAAATTAGAAGAAAAGAGGTTTAACCTTAAACTACGTAGAGGGTTCTTTACTGTAAGAGCGGCAAAGATGTGGAATTCCCTTCCGCAGGCGGTGGTCTCAGCGGGGAGCATTGATAGCTTCAAGAAACTATTAGATAATCACCTGAATGACCGCAACATACAGGGATATACAATGCAATACTGACACATAATCACACACATAGGTTGGACTTGATGGACTTGTGTCTTTTTTCAACCTCACCTACTATGTAACTATATGTATCACCACGCACATTATAGTGAGAGCAATAATTCTAGCACCAGACCTCCTGTGTAACTCTAAATTGATAACCTGTCGCCTATGGAGACTTTTTAGTACCATAGTTTGTCGCCAATCCACAGACGTATGCAGTTTTAAAGAATCACATATTTGGTATCTACCATCATCTTTTATATTTTACCAAACAATTGGGTATCATATTGTGTTGTAGACATGTGCAAATCCGTTTTCGTAACGAAACGAAATTCGGCCGAATTTTGCATCTTTCAGACATTCGGATGCATCCGAATTTCCGAATAAAAAAATAACGAATTTCAACTAATACGAAAGAAATTATAGTGGATATAATGAATGAATTTGACATGATTCGGTAATTCATTAAGTATCTAATGAAACAAAAGGTCAACTCAAAGTAAATCTTACAGTCCAATCAGCTGATTCATTTTGTGCTGGAGGTTGGATTACTGGCAAAGTGCATTCCTGAGAAGTGAGTGAGAAGGGGGTTGTGTTGTATTTGAGCCGAGGAGAAGAGCTATTGTCATTGTGTGTGTTGTATTGTATTTGAGCAGAGGAGAAGAGATATTGTCATTGTGTGTGTTGTATTGTATTTGAGCAGAGGAGAAGAGATATTGTCATTGTGTGTGTTGTATTGTATTTGAGCAGAGGAGAAGAGATATTGTCATTGTGTGTGTTGTATTGTATTTGAGCAGAGGAGAAGAGATATTGTCATTGTGTGTGTTGTATTGTATTTGAGCAGAGGAGAAGAGATATTGTCATTGTGTGTGTTAACAGATTCAATAAACAAACGACTTTCCAAACTACGAATCGTTATCACGAATATATATACATACATAAATATCGAATTTCAACTAATACGAAAGAAATTATAGCAGATATAATGAATGAATTCGACATGATTCGAGATTCAGTATAACGAATATCGACACTCTACGCATAATAACGAATTATCCAAAAACGTATTAACGTAACATAACGAGTATAACAGAACGTAATTATGTATTTTACGAATGACAATGAACTGAAACTAAATGAAATTTCCCCGTTGTGCACAAGACTATTGTGTTGTGCATTAAAATGAAATAAACTGTATTTTTTTTATTTATTTTTTTTAAATTGCGTTTGAAAACCTCTGTGCAAACACCATATGACAGAAAAAATTGCAACACCCACCATTTTATTTTCTAGGGCCGCATTTCTCAACCTTTTCAACACAGAGGAACCCTTGAAATAACTTTCCGGTCTCAGTGAACCCCTTACTATATCTACTACTCATGATAAATTAGTGTGATGGTCAGTGGGAAAAATGCTCCTTAGACTTGTGGTCATTGGGAAGAATTACCCCCTTAAGAAAAGCTAAAAAGTGGGGTCAGTGGGAACTTAGCAGAAATTGCTCATTGTTCAAGAAACCCCTAGAAACCTCTGAAGGAACCCTAGGATTCCATGGTACCCTGGTTAAGAAACCCTGCTCTAGGGCCTTTAGGCCTTAGGGGTTCTAAGTAATTTTCTAGCGAAAAGAATGCTGATGATTTGTACATATATAGTAGATGTGTTAGATTTGGCCTTGAAGTTAGCGTGATATTAAAGGCCGATTTAATAAAAATATCAAACATGTCATACTTGCTTCCTCTGTGCAGTGGTTTTGCACAAAGCAGCCCCGATCCTCTTCTCGGGTCCCCTCGCCAGCACTCCTTCCGAGTGCCCACATAGCCAGCAGCTGGCTATGGGGGCACCCGAGAAGGCTCGCGTCCGAGCCGCTGCTCTGTGTGTCCATTCACACATGGAGCAGGGCTCGGCTTCGCCACCGCTCTCTAATAAATTGGCTCGTTGGCTGTGATTGATGCTGTCTCAGCCAATGAGGAGGAAGAGACCTAGGAGAGCCGCTGCTCTCGTGCACATCACTTGATCGAGATAGGGCTCAGCTAATCGTTAGAGAGGCTGCTGTACACAGGTTTTTTACCTTCATGCATAGGTATGCATTGAGTTGTTACAACCACTTTAAGTAGTTAAATCACTTATATTTTCTTACCTCAAGATTTTGATGCTGCGTAGAGCAGGTAAAAGTTTTCTTACACCTTCAGCTGGAATTCTGCATTTTTTTAGAGACAATTTTTCTATTTTCTCACAGGATTCCAGGATAAAAGACAACACTGAGCAGTCTATAGGACTGAGAGGAACATTGTACAACTCAAAAGTTTTTCTGGACCCAATGCATTGTAAGACCAGAGGCTTGTTCCTGCTCTCTTTGAGACAGTAGCACATATTTAGAAGGGCCCTCTTTCCTTCTTGTGGTTTGGCAATTTTCCCCTGAATCCAAGTCACGACATCTCTAGCGGCCTGAGTAGACAATTCTCCCACATGAGACTTTAACATGGATCTAGTAGAAGAGTCGGAGAGACCACAGAGGAACTGGAGAAATATTTCGGCACGGCCGTCTTTGGAAGATTCTGCCTCATTAAGAGATTTCTGTAACTTGTCAGGAAAATAATCGATAAAATGAACTAACGCAGCAAAAAACTCCTGAAGAGTGAGATGTAAGAAGATGTAATCCACCTCGGGAGGCCGACCAGATTCCAGTATGAAACATGAAGAGAGATAGTTGTCATTTCTCACACAGAATGAGTCCAGATGATGCCTATCAAACACAATTATGTGATTCATGACTCCATATTCTGCCATCCAACCAATAGAGGTCAACAGTTCCTGAGCAGTGTGAACGCCATCTTTATTCTGATGGTGATTGGCCAGAATGTTGGCGACAAAAGTCACAAAGAGTTGTGTCACTGTTTTGGGCAATGATGTCATCATCTGATCAGTGATTGTTAGTTGGGCTCTGAAGCACATTGATAATACTGTACAGATGATCCAGCAGTATGATGGGATGTAACAGAAAGTGTACAGAGTATCATTCTCCTGCACATACTGAAAAGCCTTTTCGGACAATTCCTTATTTCCAAAGTAGTTTTTAAAGTAGATTAGTCTGTCTCTATGGAAAAATCCCATGATCTCCGTTATTCTCTGGAAAACTCCAGTATCAATGGATGCCAGCCTGGTTGGGCGGCTGGTTATCAGTATGGAACAGCCCTTAAGAAGACTCTGCCTCACCAAACTGGCAACAATCTCACCAAAACATTCTTTCACTTTATGGTTGGACAGTTTACTTGATCTGAAATACATTTGGTGAACACTTTCATCTAAGCCATCAAATATAAACAGTAGTCCCTCTGGGTCTTCAAAAATATTTCCAATCTGACTCTCCAGATATGGATATTGATGAAGAATCATGTCCTCCAAGCTGACCTCTCCCAGTCTATTAAAGTCCCGAAATCTAAAGAAGAAGACAAAATTGAATCTCTGGTAGTGTTTTCCAGTCACCCAGTCATAGACAAACTTCTGCATCAGTGTGGTCTTCCCTATTCCTGGCACTCCGCTCACCATTAACGCATGCGGTACACTTTGTGACTGGTGGCTCCATCGGAACAGCTTGTTGGGGAAAATGTGTTCCAGTCTGGTTTTTGTCTCCTTCAAGCATTTCTCGTGTTTTATTCCTGTTTGTATTAGCTCATTCTGGGGACGTTGCCTGAACTCATCAGTGGAGACAACAATAAGACTGACATAACGCTCATTAATGAAGAATTCTTGTGGCTTCAAGGTTGTTCCTGGGGGACTATGCTCCACTAAATTCTGAGTTTTTTTGAGCAGGTGTTGTTTGTGCTCCCTCCGAATAGCTGGAAGACAATGGAAATTCATGTTTACAAACATATATTTATTTATTTATAAAACGTATCCAATCAAAAGATCAAAAAATCTAATTTCTTTACAAATTTAGTCCAAACACTGCTACATGTCTTTGGTTAAAAAAAAAAAAAGCCAATAAATGTATATTGATTGGTTTGTGCAAAAGTTATAGTGTCTAGAAACTATAGGACATACAGTATATTTGAAAATCGATCAATCCTGATGTACTGATGACCTATCTCCTTTCTTGAGGCCCTTAAAATGTCAGGACAGTACAAATACTCCCCAAATGACCTTTTTGGAAAGTAGACAGTCTGGGGTATTTAACTACCTCCAGCACGCCGTATAGTAAAATGATGGCGGGCAGGATCGCCTCTTGTTCTGGGGCGATGTCATGTGATATTGCCCCAGTGTCACCATTCTTGCACGCTTGCTAGGGACATGGCACAACCCCAATCTCGGTAATGAGCCAATGACGCTGCTCTTTACCCACGTGATCGGCTGTGCCCAATCACAGCCAATCATATGTAAATATGGAAGTGCCATTTATTGGCTCTCCTCCCCTCACACTGACAGAGTGTGAAGAGAGGGTAGCCGGTCAGCAGTATCTCCTCACAGGGGAGACTGTACAGATAATCAGGGCACTGATCATCAGTACAGCCCCAGCAGTGCCACAAAGTGACACCGATCAGTGCTGCCTTTTAGTGCCCATCAGTGCCTACTCATCAGTGCCGCCTATCAGTGCTGCTCATCCGTGCCACCTATCAGTGCCCATCAATGCCACTCATCCATGACGCTTTTCAGATTCTGCCCTGCTATAGTATGGAGACAGGTGGGGGCCATCTTCCCCTCACTCGTCTCCATGCCCAGCCATGGACAGGTCCCGATCACCTCCGCCGTGTCCGACGGCTCCGGTAAGCGGCGGAGGGAACCGGATCGCGGCGGGAGGGGGGCCCTCTCCCGCCACCGATAAAAGTGATCTCGTGGTGAATCTTCTGCAGAGACCACTTTTATCTCATAGCCGACCGGCCGCTGAAGAAGAGGATACCGGGGTTATGGCAGCTAGCTGCTGCCATACCAACGATATCCTCCTTCAAAGTCATGACGTAAAACTGCGGCGGCCGGTCTGGAAGTGGTTAAGAAGCTTGGCAAGTTTTTTGAAGTTGTATTTTTTTGTCACAATTTTGTAAAATTAAGAACTTAAATAAAATGTGTTTTTTTCACATTTTTTTTTTCTTTTTTAACATACTGTCACCAGTGCAGTACAGCATCATCATACAGAGTGACTGTTGACAGTATGTAAAAAACAAAAAAATAAATATTTTTTAATTAGTTTTTCTTTTTTTTTACAATTTTTTTGTCACATTCTGTGCAATGTTAGCATAGTGATACCGTACTACTCTGGGAAGGTGATCTAGATTTTTTTTTTAACACTGTATTTGCTTATAGCAGCAATCCCTGTTAAGCAATGTTTTAATTGTCATAAATGGCTTTCATTCATGACAGCTTGCTTACCATTATAATGGTGTGATTGGCTACAGCTATCACATGGTACAAGGCCGTTGTGAATGGCTATGTACTATGTGATCAATCACATTAGTAAACAAGCCATACCTCCCAACTTTTCAACTTCAGCATGAGGGACACTGGAGGAGTAAAAAGACATGCTGCGTGCTACGTCATGGTAAATTGTGGATGTGGTCAAGTGTCTAGCAGTGGGAGGGGCTTAAACGATGTGGTTAAACAAAACCCATGCTTCCTTGTACCTATAAAATATGCTTTGATTGCTTTGTCTGAGCCTCAAAGAACTTCATTAAAATAGTCAGAGACTGCAATGCAGAGGAAAGGACATAATACAGAAGATGGTCAGAGACTACAGACATGATACAGGAGATGGTCAGAGACCGCAGACATGATATAAGAGATGATCAGAGACTGCAGACATGATATAAGAGATGGTCAGAGACTGCAGACATGATATAAGAGATGATCAGAGACTGCAGACATGATATAAGAGATGATCAGAGACTGCAGACATGATATAAGAGATGGTCAGAGACTGACATGATACAACAGATGGTCAGTAACTGCAGATATCATACAAGAGGTGGTCAGAGACTGCGGACATGATACAAGAGACATGATACAGGAGATGGTCAGAGACTGCAGACATTGCTCCAAGAGACTGTCAGAGACTACAGACATGATACAAGAGACATGATACAAGAGACATGATACAAGAGATTGTCAGAGACTGCAGACATGATACAGAAAATGGTCAGACTGCAGACATGATACAAGAGACATGATACAAGAGATTGTCAGAGACTGCAGACACAATACAAGAGATGATCAGAGACTGCAGTCATGATATAGGAAATGGTCAGAGACTGCAGACCTGATACAGAAATTGGTCCACCCATAGCCTGCCACCAGATGCAGTGTGCTACTTTCCACCCATAGCCTGCCATCAGATGCAGTGTGCCACATGTCACCTATAGCCTGCCACCAGTCCGACACACCGGAGCCCCGGGAAAGTGAACACCCCTCCCGCCGCTAGCTGCTGATGAGACTCCTCCCATGCGGGGGCCGGGGTTGTCACATCTTCAGCTCTGAGGGGTTCATGCTGGGACCTGTAGTCCTTCACTTTTGGGGGGGTCACATCCCTCAAAAGTGAAGGACTACAAGTCCCAGAATGAACCCCTGATATCTAAGGATGTGATGCCCCCCCCCCCCCCCCCCAAATTGAAGGACTATAGGTCCCAGCATGGACCCATGAGAATTAAGGGTGTGAGCCCATAGATTTCACATGCTACTGCTGGGACCTGTAGTTCTTTACTGATTAAGGGGGGGAGCCCATCTTCAGTTCTGGTGGGAGTTCATGCTGGGACCTATAGTCCTTCACTTTTGGAGGGGTCACATCCCAGCATGGACCTTGCCCTGATATCTAAGGATCTGTCCTCCTTCCATCCCTCCAAGGGTGTAATCTCATCTGTCAGTGTCCTTTCTTCTTCTGCCAACCCCTTATCTGCCTACCATCCTCTTATCAGTGCTAGCTCCAGGCTGACACACACTTGGAGCTCCTGTGAAGTGCTACAGTTCAGCACAGAAGGCTGGCTGGCTGCTGGGGGAGAGCTGACTGAGGCTTTTAACCCTGATCTGTCCATGGTGAGTGCATTGAATTGTACTTGCCTTTCATTCATCTCTCCTTCATGAACTTCTGCATGCTGCTGGCTGGACGATGCAGGGAGGAGTTGGGTGGAGCTAATCAGTTAAATCTTCCCCGCTGTGAATGCTGGGGCTCTGTCTCTCTCCTCTTCATGACGTCACTGGTTGCTACACACCAGGCGGGCGGCAGCTAGCAACCATTTGGGCACTGAGCCAGCGATTAATGTAAAAAGGGTCTCACCAGCCAGGGGTCCACCACAAGCTGTCAGTGAGATCAGCGATGTGAGGGATATTTTAGGGGGCATCAGATCGGTCCAGGGCCACGGGGCAATTCCGGGACACTGTACTGTCCCGGAATGAGGGTGCCCGGGAACGGGACAGAGCTGCCAATTGCGGGAAGGTCCCACAGAATCAGGGACAGTTGGGAGGTATGAACAAGCTGTCATGATCCCTTCATGACAGTTTTGTTTACATGTTTTCATGTGATCACTATGATTGGTCATAGCGATCACATCATACGCTGGCCGTTCGCAGCAGCAGAGTACTAAGCACTGTGATTCATTGTGTCCGCGGTCACAGGATCACGCCACAGCGGGCACCCTCCCAGAATTGTAAAACCACCCTGATGCCGGATAATGACTATATGGCAGCCAGGAAATAGTTAAGAGGTTCTAAATGCTGGGAGGCAGAGATGGACATTTCGATCATGTGACTGCTGTCATTGGCGGCCACAGCAGTCACATGATAGGAAAGCTACCGATCACCATTATGCATTGGTAGCTTTTCAGTGCCCACTGGTTACTTTGCCGGGTGCGCTCACTCAGCACAGTAATGTGTTTACATAGGGCTGCATACACTATATTACCAAAAGTATTGGGACACCTGCCTTTACACGCACATGAAATTTAATGGCATCCCAGTCTTATGCCCTGTGCAATCGGTTGGATTTTCCAAGGGAAAAAAGTGCGATCGGATTGTGTTGTCGGAAATTCCGATTGTGTGTGGGCTTTTTCCGTCGGAAATTCCGACACACAAAGTTTGAGAGCAGGCTATAAAATTTTCCGACAACAAAATCCGATCGGTTAAATTCCGATCGTGTGTACACAAATCCGACGCACAAAGTGCCACGCATGCTCAGAATAAATTAAGAGAGGAAAGCTATTGGCTACTGCCCCGTTTATAGTCCCGACGTACGTGTTTTACGTCACCGTGTTCAGAACGATCGGATTTACCAACAACTTTGTGCGACCGTGTGTATGCAAGACAAGTTTGAGCCAACATCCGTCGGAAAAAATCCATGTATTTTGTTGTCGGAATGTCCGATCAATGTCCGATCGTGTGTACAGGGTATAAGTCCGTAGGGTTCAATATTGAGTTGGCCCACCCTTTGCAGCTATAACAGCTTCAACTCTTCTGGGAAGGATGTCCACAAGGTTTAGGAGGGTGTCTATGGGAATGTTTGACCATTCTTCCAGAAGAACATTTGTGAGGTCAGGCACTGATGTGTCAAGACCTTGCTTTGTACAGTGGTGCGCAGTCATGCTGGAACAGGAAGGGGCCATCCCCAAACTGTTCTCACAAAGTTGGGAGCACAAAATTGTCCAAAATGTCTTGGTATGCTGACACCTTAAAAGTCCCCTTCACTGGAACTAAGGGGCCAAGCCAAAACCCTTAAAAACAACTCCACACAACCTCAGAAAGACAAAATTATACTTTTTTGCACATAAAGCTTCTCTGGCAAGCAGATATCATGAGGGAACTTCTGAATTCTCACACGGTGGTACAGAACACCTGCTAAGCTACATAGGATTTATCTTCAGGTTTCGGAGACGTGTTGGCACTGTGGAGACTCTGTGGGAACCCTCTTACATATTTTCTGGGAATGCCCAAAATTAAACTCTTTACTCAGACATTTACCTACTGCAGCCAAAGCATGTATTCCAGCTTTGTGAAAGAGTACATGCCCTCCTACAGTTGCCCATTGGCGTACCAGAGTAGCAGATATTCAGGTTATGTAAGACCTTACCATGACTTTAAAATAACAGGAGGAATGAAAGATCTGGACTCCCTATTTTTACTATAGGGATCAGACACTATTAGCCTCACAGCCTAGTGGAACATCGGAGGTGGACTAGGTTTTGTGGGGTTGTCTCACTCCCCTTCCTTTCCCCCCTCCTCTTCTTTCCTTTGTTTTTTTTTTTTTCTTTTTTTTGCTGCCTTTTTATCTTTCTTCTGTATTTTAAATATCCAGGTACGGTCATAGCGACTGATATCTCAATCTTTTCTATTTTTCAATTTGGAAAATATAAAATTGTTTTGGAAATGTGAAGGGAGTTCCTAAGTAACATCTTACAATGTGCATTGATGTCAGCGGCTGCCGATGGTTCATTTGATTGTTGACCTAGCAGCCGTATATGTACTAGCTTAGATGTGATGTGATGTGCTATTATAATTTTTGGCTGTGTTTGTTCTTGTGGTGTTTTGTCCACTGCTTTATGTTCATTTCCTTGACTGCAAAATAAAGAATAAAAAAAAACCCCACATAATCCCCCCTCCACCAAATGATTTGGACCAGTGCACAAAGCAAGGTCTATAAAGACCTGTTCTTTAAGGCCCCTTTCACACTGGGGCGGTGTGGGCGCCGGTGGCAAAACGGCGCTATTTTTCGCAGCGCTTTAGCGTCATTTTAGCGGCGATATTAAAACTGCCCCGCTAGCGCTGAGGCTCATTGATTGAAGGTAGTGGGGGTTAAAACCGCCCCGCTAGCGGCCGAAAAAGGGTTAAAACTGCCCGCAAAGTGCTGCTGCAGCAGCGCTATGCCAGCGGTATAGCCGCGCTGCCCCATTGATTTCAATGGGCAGGAGCGGTGAAGGAGCGGTGTATACACCGCTCCTTCACCGCTCCTAAGATGCTGCTAGCAGGACTATTTGTACCATCCTGCCAGCGCACCGCTCCAGCGTGAAAGCTCTTGGGGCTTTCACATTGGAGGCAAAGCAGCGACTCTTTCAGGGCGCTTTGCAGGCACTATTTTTAGCGCTGTAGTGCCTGCAAAGCGCCCCAGTGTGAAAGGGGTCTTAATGTAATTACTTGAATCCAAAAGCTCCCAGGGAAGGGAAAACCCAAAAAGAGTGAAGTTCATGCCTGACAAAATTGGTCATATTGTCCATCAAAGATTGTATATCTTTACCTTCCAGATCAGGATCCAGTGAGTGCCCATGTTCATCCAACAGAATCTGCTCCACCAGATGCTTACCTTTGGGAAAAAACATTGTAAAAAAAATCATAATTTATCATGTATATTGGAAAAATATATATTTTGATAAAGTAGGGAGGAGTTGAAACCTTGGATTTTTTTTTTTTTTTTTTGCCACCTATGTCTTATTACGGAGATTTTCTTTCACTTTGTCTCCTGTAGACAGCAGAGGGAATCTATCCAATTGAGAGCAACCCTCTCTTGGGCAGTTGTCATGGGATAAAGTGATACCGCCGAAAGATTTCCCTTCCGTTTCCCTTTTTGGCTGACGAAACAACGTTTGGGATTTTCCATCACTTATGTTCCCTGTGATAATGGTCACCAATACAAATAGAGTGACTGTCTCTAACAGGTACACAGAAACCAATAAAATCCTGACAAAGGTTCCAACCCTTCACGACAATTTTTACCTGTAGCCATGTAAACATGGAGAAGGAAACATTGTCCTCTTTACAGTTAGTTTTACTTTCACTTTCCACTGTTATGCTGGATTCTGTTGCACTGTTTGCCTCCTGTCAGGATGGGGAGAGCTATAGCCAGAAAAGCCTATGGACTCCTATGCAGAACGTTGAGGATCGTGGGACTTGAAGTCCAGGAAGTAATCCATATTGTGGAACTTATGGAACGTTTGAGCTATAAATCCCATGAGACACTGGGGCAAGGAGGAGCAGTGGGGCTGATTTTCTGAGACTGCTCAGCTAGAATCTTCCTCTTTGCAGTGGTGTGTATATCAGTCCTGTTGCATACAGACTATCCACAGGGCGAGGAGCAAGAGACTGAAGCCCGTGAGCAGTGTTTTGTGCCAGTATGTGGGCAGGCACAAGGTCGCTGCCGAGGTGATACCACTATTGCCACAAGGAGAACCAGAGCTGTTCTACACAGATTCAAGGGACCATTAAATCTGGCTGGCCTGTTGAGAGGGCTCACTGCCCGCTATTAGCACACGTATAGCAGAGACTGAGTTTTTGGAAACCGGATACTAAGTACTCTCACGCTGCATGCTGATTCTCCAAAACTGTTTTTAAGTGCCCCAACACTGCTTAATGGGCCCAACTATAGCCGGCATAGCCAGCCCCTATAAAGCCATTCTACAAGCCATTCATACACAATAATTATTTATTATTTTAACGTTTTAAACTTGTCAATACAAAATAGTATTACCAGTATGGTTGATTTCATCCAAAACCGCCAATAAGTTAGGATTAGGGTGGACTTTCTGTAAGGCACAAAGAAATTCCCAGAATCCAATCACAGCTTCTCTTCCTAATTTCAAAATATCTTGATATAATTTGGCTGGTAAGTCATCACTTTCACATTTGTTTGCAAATGACAGGTAATTCTGAAACACAGTTATTTTATTGTTACCTCTTATAGTTATTACGATAGAGTAGTAATGCCGCGTACACACGAGCGGACTTTCCGGCAGACTTGGTCCGGCGGACCGGACTCCGTCAGACAGTTCGATCTTGCGTGGGCTCCAGCTGACTTTTTTTCCCCAAAAGTCAGACGGACCTAGAAATGAAACATGTTTCAAATCTTTCCGACGGACTTGAGTCCAGTCGAAAAACCCACTCGTCTGTATGCTAGTCCGATGGACTAAAACTGACGCTAGGGCAGCTATTGGCTACTGGCTATCAATTTCCTTGTTTTAGTCCGGTCATACGTCATCACGTATGAATCCGTCGGACTTTGGTTGATCGTGTGTAGGCAAGTCCGCTCGTTAGGAAAGTCCGTCGGATAGACCATCGGACCTAGTCTGCCGGAAAGTCCGGTCGTGTGTACGCGGCATAATAATATTCTAACAATAAGTGCTGAGCCTCCTCTATAATCCCTCACTCCACCTCTGACCCAGATTGCCAACCACCCATATAAAAACGTTGTACACAGGTGTATGCTGTCATCCTATGTATTGTGGGGAATAGGAATGTGGGTTAGACTGGCCATGCATGAGTCAAAATACTACCAGGCATGAAAATAACTGACCTGATCCACCTCCAGTGTGTGGATGGGGAATCTTTCCTGTTGTGTCTTTGTATTCTGACAGCAAGAGGACTCCCCCACTGTCAGAATACACCGACACTGAATACACTGATCAGAACGGCAGCCTATTGCCTGCAGCTCTGATCGAGCAAAAGAATACCAACAGGGTGCTCGAACAGAAGTTGATTAGTGGATCGAATTCTGATCAACCACAGTGTCCATACATGGATCAAATGTCAGGCCAGCTTTGGGTATGGTGGGGGAAGATCGCACAACACCTTCACTCACTAATTTTTTAAGATTATATTCCCACAAGCTGAACCAATTTATATGAACATAATAAGGCTGATGTACTGAAGGACTCGTGACTCTTCACTCAAAACTGTGTGAATATTGTCTTCAATTACCCAATCCAATTCCCATTCACTTTATTACTACTATAATACAGGATTTACATAACGCCAACAGTTTGAGCAGCACTTTACAATATAAAGGGAGACAGTACAGCAACAATACAATTCAATACAAGAGGGTTAGGAAGACCCTGCTCTTGAGAGCTTACAATCTAATAGGAAGGGGCAAGTGGTACAAAAGGTAACAACTCTGGGGGATGAACTGATGGGAGAAATAAAAATTCAGTTGTTAGGTGGAGGCGGGATAGGCTTCCCTAAAGAGGGTTTTCGGAGATCGTCTAAAAGTGAACAGAGTAGGAGAAAGCCAAAGAGATTATACTGTGGATACAGCTGATAAAGGTTTTCATTTGGACCTTTTTCTTTATATGTGAGCTATAGATATAAAGGTATATATTTACACACACCGATCAGCCATAGCATTCTGACTACTGACAAGTAAAGTGAATGACATTGACTTTATCATTACAATGGCACCTGAAAGTGGGCGAATATATTAGGCAGCAAGTGAACATGTTGTCCCTGAAGTTGATGTGTTAAAATCAGAAAACATGGACAATTGTAAGGATCTGAGTGACTTTGACAAGGGCCAAAGGAACAGTAAACCTGCAACTCTTGTGAGATATTCCTGGTCTGCAGTGGTCAGGACCGACTAAAAGTGGTCCAAGGAAGAAAAAACAGAACCAGTGACAGGATCATGGGCAGCCAAGGCTCATTGATAGAGGTGGAGAGGGAAGGCTCATTGATAGAGGTGGAGAGGGAAGGCTCATTAATGGAGGTGGGGAGGGAAGGCTCATTGATGGAGGTGGAGAGGGAAGGCTCATTAATGGAGGTGGGGAGGGAAGGCTCATTTATGGAAGGGGGGATGAAAGGTGCATTGACGGAGGTGGGGAGGGAAGGCTCATTGATGGAGGTGGGGAGGAAGGCTCATTGATGGAGGTGGGGAGGGAAGGCCGTTTATGGAAAGGGGGATGAAAGGTGCATTCATGGAGGTGGGGAGGGAAGGCTCAGTAATGGAGGTGGGGAGGGAAGGCTCATTGACAGAGGTGGGGAGGGAAGGCTCATTGACGGAGGTGGGGAGGGAAGGCTTACTGGTGGAGGTGGGGGAGGAAGGCTCATTGATGGAGGTGGGGAGGGAAGGCTCATTTATGGAAGGGGGGATGATAGGTGCATTGATGGAGGTGGGGAGGGAAGGCTCATTGATGGAGGTGGGGAGGGAAGGCTCACTGATGGAGGTGAGGAGGAAAGGCTCATTGATGGAGGTGGGGAGGGAAGGCTCACTGATGGAGGTGGGTGGGAAGGCTTATTTATGAAGGTGAGGAGGGAAGGTTTTTTGATTAAGGTAGGGAGGGAAGGCTCATTGATGGAGGTGGGGAGGGGAGGCTCATTGATGGAGGTGGGGAGGGGAGGCTCATTGACGGAGATGGGGAGGGAAGGCTTACTGATGGAGGTGGGGAGGAAAGGCTCATTGATGGAGGTGGGAAGGAAGGCTCATTGATGGAGGTGGGGAGGGAAGGCTTGTTTATGGAAGGGGGGATGAAAGGTGCATTCATGGAGGTGGGGAGGAAAGGCTCATTGATGGAGGTGAGGAGGGAAGGCTCACTGATGGAGGTGGGGAGGGAAGGCTCATTGATGGAGGTGAGGAGGGAAGGCTCATTGATGGAGGTGGGGAGGGAAGGCTCATTGATGGAGGTGAGGAGGGAAGGATCATTGATGGAAGTGGGGAGAGAAGGCTCATTGATTGAGGTGGGGAAACAAGGCTCATTGATGGAGGTGGGGAGGGAAGGCTCATTGACGGAGGTGGGGAGGGAAGGCTCATTGATGGAGGTGAGGAGGGAAGGCTCACTGATGGAGGTGGGGAGGGAAGGCTCATTGATGGAGGTGAGGAGGGAAGGCTCATTGATGGAAGTGGGGAGAGAAGGCTCATTGATTGAGGTGGGGTGGGAAGGCTCATTGATGGAGGTGGGGAGACAAGGCTCATTGATGGAGGTGGGGAGGGAAGGCTCATTGACGGAGGTGGGGAGGGAAGGCTCACTGATGGAGGTGGGGGAGGGAAGGCTCATTGATGGAGGTGGGGAGGGAAGGCTCATTGATGGAGGTGAGGAGGGAAGGCTCATTGATGGAGGTGGGGAGGGAAGGCTCATTGATGGAGGTGGGGAGGGAAGGCTCATTGATGGAGGTGAAGAGGGAACGCTCACTGATGGAGGTGGGGAGGGAAGGCTCATTCATGGAGGTGGGGAGAGAAGGCTCATTGATGGAGGTGGGGAGGGAAGGCTCATTGACGGAGGTGGGGAGGGAAGGCTCACTGATGGAGGTGGGGGAGGGAAGGCAATTGATGGAGGTGGGGGAGGGAAGGCAATTGATGGAGGTGGGGGAGGAAAGGCTCATTGATGGAGGTGGGGAGGGAAGGCTCACTGATGGAGGTGGGGAGGGAAGGCTCATTGATGGAGGTGGGGAGAGAAGGCCCATTGATGGAGGTGGGGAGGGAAGGCTCATTGACGGAGGTGGGGAGGGAAGGCTCACTGATGGAGGTGGGGGAGGGAAGGCAATTGATGGAGGTGGGGGAGGAAAGGCTCATTGATGGAGGTGGGGAGGGAAGGCTCACTGATGGAGGTGGGGAGGGAAGGCTCATTGATGGAGGTGGGGAGGGAAGGCTCGTTGATGGAGGTGGGGAGGAAAGGCTTATTGATGGAGGTGGGGAGGGAAGGCTCATTGATGGAGGTGGGGAGGGAAGGCTCATTGACGGAGGTGGGGAGGGAAGGCTCATTGACGGAGGTGGGGAGGGAAGGCTCACTGATGGAGGTGGGGGAGGGAAGGTCCTCCTGTAACGTTTCTATATCCTGCTGTGTTGTTATCACCCTGCATATTTTTGTGTCGTCAGCAAACACTGAGATTGAGCTATTTATCTCATCCTCTATATCAGGGGTCTCCAAACTTTCTAAACAAAGGGACGGTTTATTGTCCTTTAGATTTTAGGAGGTCCAGATTGTGGCCAGTATGAGTGGACATTTTCCTGGCATTAGTGGGAGTAAACGTTGCCACATTTGGTATTAGTGGGAGGAATAGTGCTCCATCATTGGCATTATAGGGAGGAATAGTGCCACATTATTGGTGTCAGTGGGAGAAATGGTGCTCCATTGTTGGTGTTAGACAGCAGCATAGTGTCTCGTATCAGTGGAAGGAGTAGTGCCTCAGGGGCCGGATAAAGGTAAGCAAAGGGCCGCATCTAGCCCCCCGGCCGCAGTTTGGAGACCACTGCTCTATATCATTTATAAAAAAATTAAACAGAACCGGTCCCAGGACAGAGCCTTGTGGTACCCCACTAACCACTCTAGACCATTCTGAGTACACGTTATTTATCAGAACCCTTTGGACACGCCCCTGTAACCAGTTTTCTATCCAGGAACCTACCCTATGGTCCATGCCTACAGACCTCAGCTTGTAGATTAAGTGTTTGTGGGGGACTGTATCAAATACTTTTGCAAAATCCAGATACACCACATCCACCGGCCTACCTTTGTCCAGATGGCAACTCACTCCCCATCCATGTCTCCATGTTATATTTTTGAAAAATCACTTTACAAAGTGTCCCTGCCCCCTCCCCCTTAAAGAGGGAGTCCAACTGAAAAAAAATTATTAAAAGCCAGCAGCTACAAATACTGCAGCTGCTGACTTTTAATAAACGAACACTTACCTGTCCTGGAGTCCAGCGATGTCGGCAGCCGAAGCTGAGCAATAGCTCGCCTCTTGGCTGCTGCCGCCGCCATTCTCGGTGAGGGAATAAGGAAGTGAAGCGTTGCGGCTTCACTTCCCGGTCCCCTACTGTGCATGCGCGAGTCGCGCTGCGCGTCCTAAGTGGTCCCCGCTATCTCCTGGGACCTGTGTGTTTTCCCAGGAGACAGCGGGGGGGGTGCGGAAGGGGGCGTGACTCCCGCGGGAGTCTACTCCCGGAAGTGGGTACAGATACCTGTCTAATACCTGTCTAAGATACCTGTCTGCACCCCCCTCCCCCCTTGAAAGGTGCCAATTGTGGCACCGGAGGGGCGGAATCACTTTTGGTTGGAACTCCGCTTTAATATTTCTAGCCACTGCCATCTTGAGTAAGGGCAGATGATTCAGGTAGCATTTACTTTCTGGGATCCATCTGCCCGTAGCTCAGGCATGCATGCAGGAGGGTGTGCTTAGCTGGGAAAGCCCCTCCTCCTATGAAGACTCTTGGGATGTATGACATCATTTTCGGCCTAGGATGGAAACCAGGAAGCAACTGGAATAGGAATAAAAAAAAATAAGTAAAACAAGCAAATATAATATACCTTCCTATCTATTTACCAATGTGAGCAGCATCAGGATTAAACATTGTCAATGTTGATTGAGAGAATTTAGCGCTCCTTTTACATTATCTTACCTCTGCATTCAACACATTCTTCTCGGACAGCTGGCTCAGGAGGGCATGCGTGTCTATGTTTCCCAAAATATTCATCAGGTCATCTTTATAGTACTCATATATCATCCTCACTGAGGAATCTGAGTAGGCATGCATCTGCTGGCACAACCTCTTAATGTCCCCTAGAAATTTACAGAAATAAAAAATAAATACATTTACAGAATTGTGAATTCAACGAAAGTTCTAAATTATCTTTGATAAAAAACATACACTTGCACTTCAAAATTGCACTTCAGTGATATCTGACATCAAACACACACGTCTGTTCAGAACTGATAGATAAAATCACAAACTGGAAGGAGATATAAGAGGAATTACACAGCAGGGATCCAATGGGGTTGATTTACCAAAACTGGAGAATGTAAAATGTGGTGCACCCCTGCATAGAAACCAATCAGCTTCCAGGTTTTATTGTCAAAGCTTAAAGTGATACTAACCACTTAAAGTGGTGTTCCGGCCAAACTTATACTTTGTAAATAAAAATACCCCTATAGTACACAAGCTTAATGTTGATATTGGAAGATATACAGTGTCTCATATCACGGTCATTTCACTTATATGGACAATTTGGGCATATACATTGGCATTTTATATGAATGTTTTTTTTTTTTTTTAGATAATTCACTTATAATGCTGTGCACAGACGGGCGGACTTTTAAGCATCAAAGTTCCGACGGACTTTCGGACGACCGGACTTGCCCACACACGAACGGACTAAAGTCCGTTTGAAACTCCGTTGGTATGAACGTGATGACGTACAAAGGGACTAGAATAAGGAAGTTGATAGCCAGTAGCCAATAGCTGCCCTAGCGTCCTTTTTTGTCCTTCGGACTAGCATACAGACGAGCTGATTTTTCGACCGGACTCGAGTCTGTCGGAAAGGTTTGAAACATGTTCCAAATCTAAAGTCCGTCTGAACTGCGACAGAAAAATCAGACGGACTTTAGATTTTGGAACATCTAAAGTCCGTTGAAGGTCCGATGAAGCCCACACGCGGTCGGATTGTCCGACGGATTCGTTCCGCCGGACCAGTCCGGTCGAAAAGTCCGCCCCGTGTGTACACGGCACAACACTTTTTTTGGTATCAATTTTTTCCCCAAATATTTTTTTTTTCACATACAGTGGAACCTCGGATTGCGAGTAACGCAGTTAACGAGCGTCTCGCAATACGCAATATTATTTAAAAGGAATCCTGACTCGGTTTGCGAGTGTTGTCGCAAACCGATTCAAGCCTCTGCGGTGTGAAGTACTGCATTTGGCCAGAGGTGCGGGGGCGCCGGTGAGACTCAGAGCTGTTCAGAAATACTCGGAAACACACGGAAATACTCAGTTCCTGAGTGTTTCCGAGCCTTTCCGAGGGTTTCCAAGTGCATCCGAGCGGTCCCTGAGTATTTCCGAGTCTCTCCGCCCCCCCCCCCCCCTGAAAGAATGAAGGGGCTCTCTCACTTGGGATATTAATATTTCTGAACAATATCCCTCAAGAAATATATAAAGATAAATTCCACCTTTCGTCTCAGAATATTGTTGGATAGTTTGAGGTGGGGTAGGATTTGTTGTGTGTTTGCTAGGTGCTGTATGTGGATTGGCTTACATGTTAATGAAACCACTGTAAGCTTTTAGCTGCTGGAGGGGGGGGGGATTTCCCAAGCAGCCCCTCCCTGCTGATAAGACGGTCTACTGTTGAAAAGTGGAATGTGCCTGTGTGTCTGTTGTTACGAGATGTAAAGTTTACCCTGCCCTGTGTCATTATGCAAAGAAGGGGGGATTGTCTCCAGAGTGTATATCTCTTATGCCGCGTACACACGGTCGGACTTTTCGTCTACAAAAGTCCGACAGCCTGTCCGACAGACTTCCGACGTACCTTCGGCGGACTTGCGGCAGACTTTCTTACGAACGGACTTGCCTACACACGACCACACAAAAGTACGACGGATTCGTACGTGATGACGTACACCGGACTAAAATAAGGAAGTTGATAGCCAGTAGCCAATAGCTGCCCTAGCATGGGTTTTTGTCCGTCGGACTAGCACACAGACGAGCGGATTTCGGGGTCCGTTGTACTTACGACGTAAAGATTTGAAGCATGTTTCAAATCTAAAGTCCGTCGGATTTGAGGCTAAAAAAGTCAGTTGAAAGTCCGGAGAAGCCCACACACGATCGGATTACCAGCCAGCTTTAGTCCGTCAGCGTCCGTTGGACTTTTGTAGACGAAAAGTCCGACCGTGTGTACGCGGCATTATGCTTCTTACCACCCTACACTGATTCCTCGACTAGGTGGACTAAGGGACCTTGGATCATACTGGTACCAGACAAGGGAAGCTTATACGGCAGACACACTCTTCTTGAGTACGGGGCCCGTCACGGTGGCTACATAAGTCCGTGAGAAACAACAGTCTGCAAGTTGCTGTAGTTCTGCTTTAACCACTTCCGGACCGCCTGCCATCGTTATACGTCGGTACTTTAAAGAGGAGTACCGAAGTTATGGTAGCAGCTAGCTACCACAACCCCGGTCCCCGGTATCCTCTTCTTCAGCGGGCGGTCCGCTTTCCGAATAAAGCGGTTCCGGTGCCTTCCGCCGCTTACCGCAGCCGTCGACAGCGGCGGAGGTGATCGCGTCCTCTTGCTGGCTTGGCATGGAGACTTGTGAGGGGAAGAGGGCCCCCACCCGTCTCTATATCATTGCAGGGTGGAAGCGACGTCCAAACGTCACTTCCACCCAATTTTTTTTTTTTATTGCATTTTAGTGTAAATATGAGATGTGAGGTCTTTTTGACCCCCCAGATCTCATATTTAAGAGGTCCTGTCATGCTTTTTTTCTATTACAAGGGATGTTTACATTCCTTGTAATAGTAATAAAAGTGACACTTAAAAAAAAAAAAGAACAGTGTAAAAAAAAGGTAAGAAAAATAGGAAAAAAAAAAAAAATTTTAAACACGCCCGTCCCGCCGAGCTCATTTGCAGAAGCGAACGCATACGTCTGCATATGAAAACGGTGTTCAAACCACACACGTGAGGTATCGTTGCGATCAGTAGAGCGAGAGCAATAATTCTAGCCCTAGACTTCCTCTGTAACTCAAAACTGGTAACCTGTAGAATTTTTTAAACGTCGCCTATGGAGATTTTTTAAGGGTAAAAGTTTGTCGCCATTCCCCGAGCGGGGTGCAATTTTGAAGTGTGACATGTTGGGTATCAATTTACTCGGCGTAACATCATCTTTCACAATATAAAAAAAATGGGCTAACTTTACTGTTGTCTTATTTTTTTTAATTAAAAAAAAGTTAATTTTTTCCAAAAAAAGTGCGCTTGTAGGATCGCTGCGCAAATACGGTGTGACAAAAAGTATTGCAGCGACCGCCATTTTATTCTCTAGGGCAGTGATGGCGAACCTTGGCACCCCAGATGTTTTGGAACTACATTGCCCATAATGCTCATGCACTCTGCAGCGTAGTTGAGCATCATGGGAAATGTAGTTCCAAAACATCTGGGGTGCCAAGGTTCGCCATCACTGCTCTAGGGTGTTAGAAAAAAATATATATAATGTTTGGGGGTTCTAAGTAATTTTCTAGCAAAAAAAAACTGTTTTTTACTTGTAAACATAGGCGTGCGCACAGGGTGTGCCGGATGTACCCAGGCACACCCTAATCACCCTGTGCACATTAGTGTTATCGCTCTGTGTAACAGCAGAAACAGGGGAAAGATCCCCCTCTTACCGGCTCTGCCATAAGAGAAGTGTTTATGCTCTTCTCTTTCACTGTGGCGGCAGGGAGATCAATGTGGCGGGGTCATATATATGTAGACACCCGCACACGCATGTGTGTTTGAGCTTAAGGGTGCACACCCTAATGCAATAGGCTGTGCACACCTATGCTTGTAAACACCAAATTTCAGAAAGAGGCTCGGTCCTTAAAGAGGAGTTCCACCCAGAGGGTCGGGTAAAAAAAAAAAAAAAAAAATTAAAAGTCAGCAGCTAAAAATACTGCAGCTGCTGACTTTTAATTGGACACTTACCTGTCCCAGGGTCCAGCGATGCAGGGGATCGAAACCCCGCTCGTCTCCCCCTTCGTTCAGCGGCGCTGGCATTGCAACTGTGGGCGCCGGGTTGTGGCTTCACAGCCTGGCACCCACTGTGCATGCGCGAGTGGCGCAGCGCGCCGTGATTGGCCGCTCAGTCACCTGGGACCTGTAATGGGTCCCAGATGATTGACAGGAGGGAGGGAGCAGAGGTGAGCTCTTCCTGTGCCGAGGGGGAAGTGATGTCACCAGCCCAGGCACTGGAAGGGGCAGACTACGAGGGACCCCCTAGCAACAGGCATTTAGAGGTAAGTTAAAAAAAAAAAATATTGACATTTTTTTGGGGGGTTTTTTTTTAGGATTTTTCAAGTATTTTGTTTTTTTGGGTGGAACCCCACTTTAAGTGGTTAATATTTTTGGGGATAATTAAGACAAGATAAAATAAGCATGCCTAAATTATCATTGTAAAACAAACTTACAATGAATTTATAATGATCCCTTCTCACAGTAAAAGACGATCATTTTCACAAACACACGCACACAAAACAAGAAAAAAAAAACCTTCACCTGCCCACCAATGAGTTTAATTATTAGAACACACTATTCTCTGATTGGATGAGGCGGTGTCAGGAATCAAAATGCATTTTGGTTTACCATGGTGGACGTCTCTTTTCTGGTGCCGCTTCATCCTTTCAGTTGTGTGCAGCAGATATCAGGTCATCACAACCGACACCTAAACACAACGACAACATAATACTTTATATATACTCAACTTCTATTCCCCAGCATATATACTATTACTACATTAGGCATTTTTAGATATATATTTTATAATAATATATTTTATAAGTATATGACTTTTCATAATGTTTAAGTGATCATTCATGTAACCACACAGCAGTGTGGTTCTGTGCATTGGGCTGCAGTAATATGCAGCACCACCCAATGCTCTTCAGAAATGTGAATATTTGTATCGCACTGCAAGGCATTCTGGTGTGAATAGAAACAAAAAAAGGAAATACAAAAATTCAGTGGTGATTAAATACCACCAAAAGAATTCTCTATCTAAAAAATAAAAATTAAAAAACACAAAAAAATGTATTTGGGTACAGTGTTGCATGACTGAGTAATAGTCATTCAAAGTGTGGCAGAGCTGAAAGCTGAAAAGTAGCGAGGGAAGGAAGGGGGTGAAAGTGTATTAGGGAAGTTTTTGGGTTTTTTTTCTATGCTATATCAAGGAAAAACATTGAAAATGTAGAAAAAACTAAACATATTTAGTTTTTTTTCTGTTGTAAAATTTTGCAAATAAATAATATTTTTTCATAAAATTTAGGCCAAAATGTATTCTGATACATTTATTTTAATAAAAATAACCCAAATCAGTGTAGTCCACAAACTATGGTATATACAGTATTTGATTTCTCAGTTTTGATGTACTGCCAGACGATCTCATTTCTTGAGGCCCTAAAATGCCAGGACAGTACAAATACGCCCCAAATGACCTTTTTTTTGGAAAGTAGACATTCCAAGGTATTTAAAAAACAGGTATGGTGACAATTAAAAAAAAAAAAATGTTTTTTTTTCCACAAAGTTGTAATTTTAACAAGTTATTTCTCACACACATTATAAGCATACTTATAATTACACCCCCAAAACACATTCTACTACTACTCCTGAGTATGAGGATGTCACATGTGTGTGAGGGTTTTCACAGCTTAGATGCACAGAGGGGCCACAAATCTAAGGAGAACCTTTGGGCTTTCTAATTTCCTGACTACCTATCAGTTTTGGAGGCTCTGGAGCACCAGTACAGAGGAAATACCCACAAAATGACCTTGTTTTGGAAATCAAACACCCCAAGGCATTTTCTGAAAGGCATGGCGAGTCCTTTGAAAATGTCATTGTTTGTAAAATATCAGGACGCTGGTATGAGATATAGTGGTGATCAGGACACTGGTATGTGTAATGGTGGTGATCAGGACATTGGTATGGCATATGGTGGTGATCAGGGCACTGGTATGGCATATGGTGGTGATCAAGGCACTGGTATGTGTAATGGCGGTGATCAGGACATTGGTATGTGTAATGGAGGTTATCAGGACACTGGTATGTGTAATGGCGGTGATCAGGACATCGGTATGGCATATGGTGGTGAACAGGGCAATGGTATGGGCATATGGTGGTGATCAGGGCACTGGTATGGCATATGGTGGTGATCAGGGCACTGGAATGGCATATGGTGGTGATCAGGGCACTGGTATGCATTTGGCGGTGATCAGGACACTGGTATGGGGTATGGTGGTGATCAGGACGCTGGCATGGTGAATGGCAGTGATCAGGATGCAGGAATGGCATATGGCAGTGATCAGGACGCTGGCATGGTGAATGGCTGTGATCAGGACGCTGGCATGGTGTATGACAGTGATCAGCATGCTAGCATGGTGGTGATCAGGAATCTGGTGTAAGGTATGGCGGCAATCAGGATGTTGGTATGGCATATAATGGTAATCAGGATGTTAGTATGGCATATAATGGTGATCAAGATGTTGGTATGGCATATAATGGTGATCAAGATGTTGGTATGGCATATAATGGTGATCAGGATGTTGGTATGGCATATAATGGTGATCAAGATGTTGGTATGGCATATAATGGTGATCAAGATGTTGGTATGGCATATAATGGTGATCAGGATGTTGGTATGGAGTATATTGGTGATCAGGATGTCAGTATGGGGTATGTCGTGATCAGGACACTGGTATGAGGTGTAGCGGTGATCAGGACATTGGTATGGTGAATGGCGGTGATCAAGACGCTGGTATGTCCGTGTTTAGGACACTGGTATGGCATATGGCGGCAGTCAGGGCATTGCTATGGTGGTGATCAGGATGCTGGTATGGAGTATGGCAGTGATCAGGACTGGCATGGTGTATGGCGGAGATCAGGATGCAGGAATGGCATATGGCAGTGATCAGGATGCTGTTATGGTGCATGGCAGTGATCAGGATGCTGTTATGGTGCATGGCAGTGATCAGGATGCTGGCATGGTAGTGATCAGGATGCTAGTGTGAGGTATGGCGGTGATCAGGATCAGTGGCGGCTGGTGAAGTTTTAGGATGGGGGGCGCCAGACCCGCCCTTCCTTTTTGACCCCTCCCACTTGGTAAAATGGGCGTGGTTTCAGCAAAATAGTGGGCGTGGCTCTAAGGTGGTGTGGTTAGCGTCTCAGATGAACAAGGGATGGAGGGAGAGGGAGAGAGGGATGGAGGGACAGAAGGCCCAGATCCTACACCACAACAGAAATATGTGTATTACAGAAAGTTTAACAATCAGCAGATAAAGATATTCCAACACCTGGTGTTAGCACTTCAATCATCCCGGCACCATGGTTGTTTTGGTGTCAGGATGATGGAAGCACATTATTTCTATTATTGCATTGTAATATAAAATTAAATCATTCAACTCACCATAATGCAGAATCAATAGGAGCCCTGAGCGTGTCACTAGCCACGTCGCCTGCCACCAGATGCCATCAGGTGTCTCCAGCGGAATCCGTCCTTACATGCAGCCTGTGTCACACAAAATGCAGCCTGCGTCACACCAAATGCAGCTGGAATCCCCCAAATGCAGCCTTCTTTGTCCCCCAAATGCAGTCTGCTGTGTCCCCCAAATGCAGCCTGCTGTGTCCCCCAAATGCAGCCTGCTGTGTCCCCCAAATGCAGCCTGCTGTGTCCCTCAAATGCAGCCTTGCCTGTCCTGCGATGTCCTCTTCCACAACGGTCGGTCCGTCCGTTCCTCTCATACTTCCTGTTTCCTTTCTCCCGGGCGCAATGGGAGAAAGAAAACAGGAAGTGACATCAGATGTCAATCAAACTGCCAGGCCGTAGTAATACTATAATATAAATATAAATATACTACAAGCGCCGGGCGGACGCTACTCGGCACTTCGGAAAGCGATGCAAGGCGGGCTAAATGCCCGCAAATGAAGCGCCGCGTCTGCAATCTTGTGATTGCATAGATGTGGCGCTTCCCATAAGTGCACTGTGTCCGGCATCGCACTGTGTCCGGTGTCCGAACACAGTGCACTTAAGGCCCTTTTTTTGTATTTTTTTTTTAAAAGGCCAGTATTTAAAACATTTTTTGTGACTGCTGGAGGGGTGGCGGCACAAATGCGCCCCCTATGGATGGGCCGCCACTGATCAGGATGCTGGTATGGCATATAATGGTGATCAGGACACTGGTTTGGGGTATGGCGGGGATCAGGACACTGGTTTGGGGTATGGCGTTGATGAGGACACTGGTATGGGGTATGGCAGTGATCAGGACACCGGTATGGGGTATGGCAGTGATCAGGACACTGATATGGGGTATGGCGTTGATGAGGACACTGGTATGGGGTATGGCTGTGATCAGGACACTGGTATAGGGTATGGCAGTGATCAGGACACTGGCATGGGCTATGGCGGTGATCAGGACACTGGCATGGGCTATGGCGGTGATCAGGACACTGGTATGGAGTATGGCAGTGATCAGGATACTGGTATGGGGTATGGCAGTGATCAGGACACTGGTATGGGGTATGGCGGTGATCGGGACAATGGTATGGGCTATGGCGGTGATCAGGACACTGGCATGGGCTATGGCGGTGATCAGGACACTGGTATGGGGTATGGCAGTGATCAGGACACTGGTATGGGGTATGGCAGTGATCAGGACACTGGTATGGGGTATGGCGGTGATCGGGACAATGGTATGGCCTATGGCGGTGATCAGGACACTGGTATGGGGTATGGCGGTGATCAGGACAATGATATGAGCTATGGCGGTGATCAGGACAATGGTATGGTGTATGGCAGTGATCAGGACACTAGTATGGGGTATGGCAGTGATCAGGACACTGGTATGGGGTATGGCAGTGATCAGGACACTGGTATGGGGTATGGCGGTGATCAGGACACTGGTATGGGCTATGGCGGTGATCAGGACACTGGTATGGGCTATGGCAGTGATCAGGACACTGGTATGGGGTATGGCGGTGATCAGGACACTGGTATGGGGTATGGCGGTGATCAGGACAATGGTATGGGCTATGGCGGTGATCAGGACACTGGTATGGGCTATGGCAGTGATCAGGACACTGGTATGGGGTATGGCGGTGATCAGGACACTGGTATGGGGTATGGCGGTGATCAAGACACTGGTATGGGCTATGGTGGTGATCAGGACACTGGTATGGTGTATGGCAGTGATCAGGACACTGGTATGGGGTATGGCGGTGATCAGGACACTGGTATGGTGTATGGCAGTGATCAGGACACTGGTATGGGGTATGGCGGTGATCAGGACACTGGTATGGTGTATGGCAGTGATCAGGACACTGGTATGGGCTATGGCAGTGATCAGGACACTGGTATGGGGTATGGCGGTGATCAGGACACTGGTATGGGGTATGGCAGTGATCAGGACACTGGTATGGGCTATGGCAGTGATCAGGACACTGGTATGGGGTATGGCAGTGATCAGGACACTGGTATGGGGTATGGCAGTGATCAGGACACTGGTATGGGGTATGGCAGTGATCAGGATGCTGGTATGGGGTATGGCGGTGATCAGGACACTGGTATGGGGTATGGCAGTGATCAGGATGCTGGTATGGGCTATGGCAGTGATCAGGACACTGGTATGGGGTATGGCAGTGATCAGGACACTGGTATGGGGTATGGCAGTGATCAGGACACTGGTATGGGGTATGGCAGTGATCAGGACACTGGTATGGGGTATGGCAGTGATCAGGATGCTGGTATGGGGTATGGCGGTGATCAGGACACTGGTATGGGGTATGGCAGTGATCAGGATGCTGGTATGGGCTATGGCAGTGATCAGGACACTGGTATGGGGTATGGCAGTGATCAGGACACTGGTATGGGGTATGGCAGTGATCAGGATGCTGGTATGGGGTATGGCAGTGATCAGGACACTGGTATGGGGTATGGCAGTGATCAGGATGCTGGTATGGGCTATGGCAGTGATCAGGACACTGGTATGGGGTATGGCAGTGATCAGGACACTGGTATGGGGTATGGCAGTGATCAGGACACTGGTATGGGGTATGGCAGTGATCAGGACGCTGGTATGGGGTATGGCGGTGATCAGGACACTGGTATGAGGTATGGCAGTGATCAGGAGACAGGTATGGGGTATGGCGGTGATCAGGACACTGGTATGGGCTATGGCAGTGTTACTGTGAGAAAATACAAATAAAGGGCACAGTTAATCAATTTGGTTATAGGAATACAGATAATAAATAGATAATATTAATACAATCAATAAAGTGCACATGAAATTAATAAATCTGAAAAGTCCATAGCCAGCATTATAATCACTTCTTGTATATACTCCCAACAGCATGCTTCTAAAGTGCAATGTGGTTCAAAATATCAAATACAATAGTGCTTCACCCGAAGTGATAATGAAATGCACTCACCAGATCGGCCACCAAGTGACCAATAAGCGTGTAATATAAAAAACTCCTTGTTTCATTGATTTAACCCCTTCAGGAATCTCTTCACATACGGTCAACAGATTACGGAAGTAACCGGATTCCAATCCAATGTATAATGCTATAAAAATGTGAGTCTCTTCAAATCTAAGTATCATCCAGTGGCGGTGCGTCTATAAAGGGCGCACGGGTGCCGCCCCCTCTCTCCTGCCACCTCTCTATCACCATAGATAGATTCATGCATTGCATGAATCTATCTATGGTCGCCGCTGCCACCCCCTATTCAGGTGCCCAGACCCTTTTCGGGCGCCGGGCATCTGAATTACAGTGGCGGGGTATTTTTTAGAAGCACCTGATTAGAGCCACAGGCTCCAATAGGCATCCAAAAAGGTGAACAGTGGGCGCCATGCTGGGCGCTCGCAGTTCACTCAGCATTGTGTTAGGAATATCCGCTTTCCTAAAACTGAACCACCGTGGAGGACACTGCCGCCATGACCCGCTGCCTCACTGAGACAGGTTAGTGCCGGGCAGGTGGGGGATGCACACTGGCAGCATTTGATGGGCGCAGTGTCAGCAATTGATGGGCGCAGTGTCAGCAATTGATGGGCACACTGGCAGCAATTGATGAGCACATAGGCAGCATTTGATGGGCACAGTAGTGGCAATTGATGGGCACAGTGTCAGCAATTGATGGGCACACTGGCAGCAATTGATGAGCACACTGGCAGCAATTGATGGGCACAGTAGCGGCAATTGATGGGCACACTGGCTGCAATTGATGGGCACAGTGGTGGCAATTGATGGGCACACTGGCAGCAATTGATGGGTACAGTAGCTGCATTTGATGGCACAGTGGCAGCAATTTATGGGTACAGTGGCTACGCTTGATGGGCACAGTGGCTGCGTTTGATGGGCACAATGGCTGCGCTTGATGGGCACAGTGGCTGCATTTGATGGGCACAGTGGCTGCGCTTGATGGGCACAGTGGCTGCGTTTGATGGGGGTTTTTTTTCAGTTTGCTTGCACCCCCCAAAAAAATATTTTGAGCACCAGCCGCCACTGGTATCATCTACTGGATACATCCAACTCCCATCACAGACTTCTGTGAAATTGGCTCCACCACAAAGAGCCACAAAAGGCAGGGAGTCTTGTAATATTGTTTTTAATCTCTTAAAAGCACTTACATAGTCCAATATGGATACAGCAGGCAAAAAGCAGCTCAAGGGGAAGAAGAAGCCGGTCCGCCACCGCTATGTGACTTATGGCATGCGACGTGCGTTTCAGCTACCCGATGATGCATGTTTGAGCGTGAAATGCATTGAAGCGAGGTCTGACACGCATACCAAGGATCCCTCCCAGCTACTCAGGTAGCTGAAACGCACGCCGCATGCTGTAATTCACATAGCGGTGACGGACCGGCTTCTGCTTCCCCTTGAGCTGCTTTTTGCCTGCTGTATCCATATTGGACTATGTAAGTGCTTTTAAGAGATTAAAAACAATATTACAAGATCCCTGCCTTTTGTGGCTCTTTGTGGTGGAGCCAATTTCACAGAAGTCTGTGCTGGGAGTTTACTGGTCACTTGGTGGCCGAGGCTATCTGGTGAGCGCATTTCATTATCACTTCGGGTGAAGCACTACAGTGGAACCTTGGATTACGAGCATAATCCGTTCCAGGAGAATGCTTGTAATCCAAAGCACTCGCATATCAAAGCGAGTTTCCCCATAGAAGTCAATGGAAACGAAGATAATTTGTTCCGCATTGACTTCTATGGCATGCAATACCGCATGTGGCCAGAGGTGGGGAGGGGGCGCCGGAGGGCCTCGGAAATACTCGGGGACAGCTCGGCTGATCTCGAAGACCCTCATAAAGGCTCGGAAACACTTGGGAACGGAGTATATACGAGTGTTTCCGAGTGGCGCACTTGGGAACAGAGTATTTCTGAGTGATTCCGAGTATTTCCGAACGGCTCAGAACTGTTCCAAGTGTCACCGGCGCCCCCGCTCCTCTGGCCAAATGCAGTACTGCATTAGCTTTAATTCTGCTCGTTTTGCGAGACAACACTCCAAGACTGGTGTGGTCTGAGGTTTTACCCTACCCTGTGCTACGACTAGTGAATGGGAAAGCTAAGGGGTCTTGGATTGTGTGGTACCGGACAGAGGAAGCATATATGGCGGATATCTTGAGAACGGGGTCCGTCACAGACATGAAGTCAGCATGCCCTTCTAGAGTACTACAGACCCTTGTAGGTCACCAGACAGCAACCTGGGCACTCATACTGCAATGCTTTAGTGTGAAACAAACCAAAATCATAAAACTTCCTATTAGAGTAAGGTGACCAGATTTTTAAAATAAAATCCGGGGACATCGCTGCCGCCTCCCGCCTCACAGCCTCTCAAGTCTTACTCTTCGGGCATCGGGTACTACTGGGTGGGGAACGGAGGAAGATCACTCCTCCAGGGAAGGCAAGGAGATAAACAGGCAGGCAGCTGGCCGGGACTTGAGCCAAGGCAGAAGAACATGCGAGTGGAGCTGGATGGGCATGCACCCGAAACTGAAGAAATATTCCCTCCACTCCGACCAGCACATGATCATCACCCCTTTTAACCACTTCAGCCCCAGAAGGATTTACCCCCTTCCTGACCAAAGCACTTTTTACAATTTGGCACTGCGTCACTTTAACTGCTAATTGCGCGGTCATGCAATGCTGTAACCAAACGAAATTTGCGTCCTTTTCTTCCCACAAATAGAGCTTTCTTTTGATGGTATTTAATCACCTCTGCAGTTTTTATTTTTTGCGCTATAAACAGAAAAAGACCGAAAATTTTGAAAAAAAATGATATTTTCTAATTTTTGTTATAAAAAAAATCCAATAAACTAAATTTTAGTCATACATTTTTGCCAAAATGTATTCAGCCACATGTCTTTGGTAAAAAAAATGTCAATAAGCGTATATTTATTGGTTTGCGCAAAAGTTATAGCGTCTACAAACTAGGGTACATTTTCTGGAATTTTTTTACAGCTTTTAGTTTATGACTGCCTATGTCATTTCTTGAGGTGATAAAATGGCAGGGCAGTACAAAACCCCCACAAATGACCCCATTTTGGAAAGTAGACACCCCAAGGAAATTGCTGAGAGGCATGTTGAGCCCATTGAATATTCATTTTTTTTGTCCCAAGTGATTGAATAATGACAAAAAAAATTACAAAAAGTTGTCACTAAATGATATATTGCTCACACAGGCCATGGGCATATGTGGAATTGAACCCCAAAATACATTTAGCTGCTTCTCCTGAGTACGGGGATACCACATGTGTGGGACTTTTTGGGAGCCTAGCCGTGTACGGGGCCCCGAAAACCAATCACCGCCTTCAGGATTTCTAAGGGCGTAAATTTTTGATTTCACTCCTCACTACCTATCACAGTTTTGAAGGCCATAAAATGCCAAGATGGCACAAAACCCCCCCAAATGACCCCATTTTGGAAAGTAGACACCCCAAGCTATTTGCTGAGAGGCATGGTGAGTATTTTGCAGCTCTCATTTGTTTTTGAAAATGAAGAAAGGCAAGAAAAACTTTGTGACAAAAAGTGAAGTCTGCAAAATACTCACTATACCTCTCAGCAAATAGCTTGGGGTGTCATTTACGATCGATACTGCACTTGGGTGGGCTGGGCCGGGCGGAGGGGCAAAACACAGGTGCTAGCAGGTATCTGGGCTGATCCCGCTAACATTGCGTCTTTGGGAACCCTAAACTGCTGGGGACGCTAGTATAGATCTGATCGGATCAGATATTGATCCGTTCAGATACTATACCACTAAGGGAGGTGTATGCTGCGTGCGTGGGTGTTAGCGGTACTGGCGCTAATCTGACGCTGCCTGGGGCGATGCAGACCCTATCTGACCCTAAAACCTAAGTTATATCACCGCCGGGCGATCAGGGGGCTAAACCTTTATTCGGTAATAAACGGCGGGTGCCCTGACACTATAAAAAATAAACGAACTAACCAGCGTCACCCGTAACAGTTATACGGTGATCACTGGTGAAAGGGTTAACTAGGGGGCATACAATAAAGGTTAAGACCTTTATTAGGTAGTATATGGGGGTCCATGACGCTATAAACCTAAATATTTACCTCCCTAACTAGCGTCACCAGTGACACTAATACAGCGATCAGAAAAATGATCGCTTAGTGACACTGGCGACAGGGGGTGATCAAGGGGTTAAAACTTTATTAGGGGGGGTTAGGGGGGTACCCCAGACCTAAAGGGGGCTAACACTAACTGCCCTACCACACTAACTGTCACAAACTGACACCAATGCAGTAATCAGAAAAAAAAAACTGCTTGGTGTCAGTGTGACGGGGGGGGTGTGATTGGGGGGAAATCGGGGGGTAAAGGGGGGTGTAAGGTGTGCCTGGCATGTTCTACTGTGTGTGTTGTGTTGTGTTGTGCGCTCAAATCTATGTCTTCTCTCCTCGTTGCCGGAATGGAAAATACCGAGCCGAGGAGAGATGACATCATTTCCTCTGCCTCTGTTTACTATACAGAGGCAGATTCTCATTGGCTGGGAGCGATCGAGAGGGGGGGGGTCCACGAATGGATGGCCTCCCCCTCACGTCTGAACGCTCCCAGACAGAAGCCGACCGCCTCGGGCACCGGGGGGGTCCGATCGGACCCCCCCCCCCCCCGCGGGAAGGCAAGGACTTATATATAAGTCCTTTTGCCTGCCCGTGCCATTGTGCCGACGTACATCGTCGTGCGGCGGTCGGTAACTGGTTAAGCTAGTAGGAGCGACGAAGCGGGGGGGTGTAATTCAGAATTTTTTTTTTTTAAATTCTGCGCTGACTGTCTTTGAAATTGCCCCAGCCCCTGTTCAAATACAATCCGGGGACAAAACCGGGGACAGACTTGGTCCAGGAACAGTGTCCTCAATCCGGGGACTGTCCCCGGGGATGTCTGGTCACCCTATATCAGAGTTGGATGGAATTCATATGAGAAAACGTTACTTTGGTGCATGATGGAAAATATCAGTCTATAGGATCCTAGTGAGAAAAATTCAACAAAATGTTTGAACTTCCCCTTTTTTATAGAATATGCCCCCAACCTCCCTATATACAGAACACACTTCCCCTTTTATCATATATAAAATAATGCTCTCAAGTACTGAGAGAGTAGAAATACGCCTTACCTGACTGCTCCGTCCTTGCCAACAGACTGAGAGGGAACAGGAAGTTATTAGGAAACTCGCAACTAGATAAACAAGTGCAAGCCAGGACTGATTTCTTAACTATTTCAGTAGCGCGTTCATTCCACACAACTCCTATTCAGCCTTTTACTGAAAGACTTTTTCTTTCCATTCTACATGTATACTAAAATACACTTTTTTTTTTTTGTCCAGTAGAACACTTATACTTTTCTAAAAGCAAAGAACCAGGAGAATAAAATGTTGGTAGTTTTATGTTACGAGTATTAATTCTTAGCTTAGTACACAGAAGGCACTTTTCTGGCCAATTAAATGAATTAACGCCAAAACATTTGACATGCCTGTACACATTTGCAAGCGTCAAACATTTTTCCTACCAAAATGCTGCTACAGTAAAATTTTGGTTTGAGAGCGTTTTGCAAGACAAGCAAAATTTTTAAATACATTTTGACTTGATATACAAGAGATGTCTTGATATACAAGTAGCGTCATGTCACAACAGATTTAAAAGAGAAGAGAGGCACCTCTAATGCCACGTACACACGAGCGGACTTTACAGCAGACTTTGCCCGGCGGACGGGATTTCGTCGGACAATTCGATCGTGTGTGGGCTCCAGCGGACTTTGTTTTCTCAAAAGTTGGACGGACTTAGATTTGAAACATGTTTCAAATCTATCCGACGGAATCGAGTCCGGTCGAAAAGTCCGCTCGTCTGTATGCTAGTTCGACGGACAAAAAGCCACGCTAGGGCAGCTATTGGCTACTGGCTATGAACTTCCTTGTTTTAGTTCGGTCGGACGTCATCGCGTACGAATTCGACGGACTTTGGTGGAATGTGTGTAGGCAAGTCCGTTCATTCGGAAAGTCCGTCATAAAATCCATAGAAAAGTCCGCCGGGCAAAGTCTGCCGTAAAGTCCGCTCGTGTGTACGCGGCATTAGTGTAGCAATATGGTTACATTTAATGAAGGGACAACATTTAGCAACATATTGTTACACTTAAACCTTGTACACACGGTACGATTGTTGGCCAACTGAGCGTCTGATTTTTGTCAAAAGGACGTGTGCCAGGATCTTGTCTTGCATACTAGCGCCGCGTACACACGAGCAGACTTTTTCGACCGGACTGGTCCGACGGACCGAGTCCGGCGGACAATTCGACCATGTGTGGGCTTCATCGGACCTGCAGTGGACTTTTTCGGTCGAAAATCTGACGGACTTTAGATTTGGAACATGTTTCAAATCTTTCCAACGGACTCGAGTCAATGCTAGGGCAGCTATTGGCTGCTGGCTATCAACTTCCTTATTTTAGTCCGGTGTACGTCATCACGTACAAATCCGTCGGATGTTGGTGTGATTGTGTGTAGGCAAGTCCGGTCGTTAGAAAGTCCGTCGAAAGTCCGTCGGAAAGTCCGTGGGACGTTTGTTGAAGAAAAGTCCGACCGTGTGTATGCGGCATGATGGTACACAATAGTCATGCCACAAACATGAACTACTACGTACTACGAGGAATTTCAGCTCTTGTACGCCACCCTTTGGGCCCCTTCTGCTAATTTCGTGTTTGGTGAGCACCGATTCCGAGCACGCGTGTTTGACGTCAGATTTTCGTATGGTCAGTACACAAATCCATCACACAAAGGTCGAAAATACAAACCGTTGTCTGCCGAAAATGTACTAGCCTGTCAATCAACATTTGTTAGCCAAAAGTTGGACAATAATTGTTAAAAGGAGCGTACTAACAGTAAAATTTTAGGACAACAGTCTGTCAACAGACAATCCCCTCCCAACAATTGAACTGTGTGTACGAGGCTTTTAGAGGCTCCTCTCTTCTCTTTTATACTCTGGAGCTCCTGCTGGATTTTGCTTCTAATCCCCTTGTGGAGGCTTCCATTTGTGGATGGACATTTTATGGTTGCACAACCTATCACATTGCTATAATCTTTTTATATGGACTATAAACTGAAGGACTTATGAATAAATGGTTGTGGAACAAATCATTTGAGTTTCCATTATTTCTTACGGGGAAATTTGCTTTGATATACAAGTGCTTTGGATTACAAGCATGTTTCTTGAACGAATTATGCTCACAATCCAAGGTTTTACTGTACTTCTGGACGTGCCAACAGTAGGGGGGGGGGGGAGTTCTGGCTCTAAAAAGCTGCTGCCAGGAGGAGATGCATCTAGGAGGGCAAGTTTGCACCGGGAATTGTACAGGAACACGCTGTGCATTCCCATGCAGTTCTGTGTGGTGTGATTTCAGCCCAATTTGAAGGGGTGAATGGATGCATGTGTCAAAAATTGTACAACCATATCATGACTCTAGTGTGCTAGGTGTGAAAGATAGGGGTTTTTTTGTCAGTGCAGACAAATTTATACAGGCCTGCTTGTCTTATTTCCTGGGTTGGCAGAGATCCAGGGATAGCTTGATGACTCACAGGCAGCATCACTGAGACCTCCCCCTTATTTCCAGAACGTGATGGAACTTTCTGGAAAGATAGGAGGAAAGGTGAGGTGGAGTTGCCTGGAGTATTCTGAGGGCCCTGAATAATCCCCAACTTGGATTGGCAGGGGGCAGGCCCCATCAAATACTCTGAGTCAGCCCAGCTGGGGAGGAGTTGTTCGGGTGGAAGCTGGAGATGGAGTGTTAGGTTGTCGTGGCCTTTGAGGGGGCTCCCCAGTCTGGAAAGGGGTGACTTTGGGCCTGGACTCGGGTGCAGACGAGATCTTCCTACAACCAACAGAGGTGTCCTGGACAGGAGGCACGGGAGCAAGGAGCAGACAGCAGGAGAACACTGCCAGGTACAGTCCTTTGAAAAAGTATTCATACCCCTTGAACTTTTCCACATTTTGTCATGTTATAACCAAAAACGTAAATACGTTTTGTTGGGATTTTATGTGATAGACCAACACAAAGTGACACATAATTGTGAAGTGGAAGGAAAATTATAAATGGTTTTCAATTTTTTTTACAATAAATATCTAAAAGTGTGGTGTGCATTTGTATTCAGCCCCCTTTACTCTGACACCCCTAACTAAAATCTAGTGGAACCAATTGCCTTCAGAAGTCACCTAATTAGTAAACAGCATCTACCTGTGTGTAATTAAATCTCAGTTTAAATACAGCTGTTCTCTGAAGCCCTCAGAGGTTTGTTAGAGAAACTTAGTGATCAAACAGCATCATAAAGACCAAGGAACACACCAAACAGGTCAGGGATACAGTTGTGGAGAAGTTTAAAGCAGGGTTAGGTTATAAAAAAAACATATCCCAAGCTTTGAACATCTCACGGAGCTCTGTTCAATCCATCATCCGAAAATGGAAAGAGTATTATGGCACAACTACAAACCTACCAACTCTTCACAGGACAACTATTAGTTGTGCACTCCACAAATCTGACCTTTATGGAAGAGTGACAAGAAGAAAGACATTGTTGAAAGAAAGCCATAAGAAGTCCAGTTTGCAGTTTGTGAGAAGCCATGTGGGGGACACAGCAAACATGGTGAAGAAGGTTCTCTGGTCAGATGAGACCAAAATAGGGTTTTGCTTTTAGGCCAAAAAGTTCATTGTGTGACGGAAAACTAACACTGCAACACACCATCCCCACCGTTGAAACATGGTGGTGGCAGCAACATGTTGTGGGGCTGCTTTTCATTAGCAGAGCCAAGAGGGCTGGTGAGTGTCACAGTCAGGAGGACTAGGAGGCCCACCTGAGAGGACTGGGTTCAAACAGTCTGGGAACGGGTGCAGAGCCAGTAAGGAGGACTGTGGTGGCACAGGCAGTGGAAAGAGGCAGCTGCAGCCAGGAGGGCTGTCAGGGCCTGAAGAAGTGGGATCAGTAACCATGTGGGACAGCTAGTACAAGGACTATAATTTTTGCTACACCATACGGGCCCACGGTCCCTGCCTGCTTTAGGCCTGGCTGAGCCAGTGTCAGGCCTCAAATACAGTACTAGCTAGTCCCGGGGGGGAGGGTTAGTCCGCAATCAAGTGAATGTGCTGGAGGAAGAGAGGAAGTTATGTATACCGGAGGTGTATATAGTTCTCAGTGCCTATATTGCTTTTACATTTAAGTGGGCATCCCATATCTACCCTATGCCCATCCAAGTTACAATCCCCTAAATAAAAATAAGAAAATACAAGGACTACTTCTTGACCACTGAGTGTCTGAAGATTTGTGTGCCTGGCTCGGCAGGGTGAGAGGGGGACCACAATCACCAGCAGCTCCTTTGAGGGGAACCGCTACACAATCATAGTGTACAAAAAAAAAATCCCAATCACCCCCCCAGAGCAGTACAGTGTCGTTATGGTAACACTTGCTATGGATTTGTTTGATTAACTTCTTGCCGACCGGCTCACGACTATATACATCCGCAGAATGCCACGAGCAAATCGGCGTATATTTACGTCACTTTGAATTTGCCGCCGTGTGCGCGTGCGCACTTGCCATGAGCTCCGTGACTGTGCCTGCGGGACCCACGGACTCGATGTCCGCCGGTGTCCCGCGATCGGGTCACGGAGCTGCAGAACGGGGAGAGGCAAGTGTAAACAAGTGACACTGATCGTATGCTCCCTCTCATCGTGAGCAACGATCAGTGATGTGTCACTCGTAGCCACGCCCCCTAACAGTTAGAATCACTCCCCTAGAACACACTTAACTCCTTCATCGGCCCCTGGTGGTTAACCCCTTCACTGCCAGTCACATTTACACAGTAATCAATGCATTTTTATACCACTGATCGCTGTATAAATGTGAATGGTCCCAAAATAGCGCCAAAAGTGTCCAATGTGTCCGCCATAATGTCGCAGTCACAATAAAAATCGCTGAACGCCGCCATTACTAGTTAAAAAAAAAAAAATATTAATAAAAATGCCATAAATCTATCCCCTATTTTGTAGACGCTATAACTTTTGTGCAAACCAATCAATAAACACTTATTGCGGTTTTTTTTTACCAAAAATATGTAGAAGAATACATATCGGCCTAAACTGAGGAAAAAATTAGTTTTTTTTATATATTTTTTGGGGATAGTAAAAAGTAAAAAATAATGCGTTTTTTTCAAAATTGTTGCTCTTTTTTTGTTTATAGCACAAAAAATAAAAACCGCAGAGGTGATCAAATGGCACCAAAAGAAAGCTCTATTTGTGGGGAAAAAAGGACGTCAATTTTGTTTGGGAGCCACGTCGCACAACTGCGCAATTGTCAGTTAAAGTGATGCAGCGCCGAATCGCAAAAAGTGGCCCGGTCATTTGGCAGCCAAATGGTCCGGGGATGAAGTGGTTAAGAAACTGAAAATGAAACTAAATATGCAAATACAGAGAACAGATAAAACAGAAACAGGACACCAGATTGTGCCATCTCTTCTAAAGTTTATTTGTTACATTTACAAGGAAAAAGGGGGGGGTGACATGTTATGAAATGTGACATTATTCTTTTTTTTTTTTAATATGTCTTCAGATATCTCTAAAAGTTCTGAGATGAAAACCTTGAGAATGGAGGGAGAGAGAAAATCCAGTCTGTGCATGAGAAGGACATTTAATTACAAGCATAAAGAAGTTTCTTCTGCTTAAATGAACAAACAGTTAAAATCTTATGCCCCGTACACACGATCGGACATTCCGACAACAAAATCCATGGATTAGTTTCATTTTTGTACAGCCCTGCAAAATACATATTTGGGAGGTCAAGAAAACATATACAGCAGTGTCTGTGACAGTGGCGGCTGGTGCTCAAACATTTTGGGGAGGGGTGCAAACAAACTGAAAAATACTGAAACCACCCCCCCAATCAATTGCAGCCTCACTGTGCCTGTCATATGCAGCCACTGTACCCATCATATGCAGCCACTGCGCCCATCATATGCAGCCATTTGTGCCCGTCATATACAGCCATTTGTGTCCATCAAATGCAGCCAGGCGCGTCCCTCGGCTCGGTTGTCACTTCACTAACCCCCCCGTGAGATAGTGAGATGGAGTCCCCGTTACCAGGGGACACGGGGTTCCTGTCCGTAGGCAAGATGGGTTCCCCATCCCTAGGGGAGATAGTGTTCCTGTCCCTAGGAGAGAAAGGTGTCCCCTTCGTCCGGGGAGAGAGGGGTGTCCCCGTCCTCCGGTGTCCCCATCTCCTTCTCCTTCAAACAGCCAGGGGCCCACTCCTTCTCTGCCAACCACCCAGGTGCCCTCGCCTTCTCCCACAGCCACCCAGGGGCCCTCTTCTTCACTAAATAGGCACCCAAGGGCCCTCTCCTCCTCCAAACACCCAGGTGCCCTCTCCTTCTCCCACAGCCACCCAGGGGCCCTCTTGTTGATTTAATGGCCACCCAGGGCCCTCTTCTTCACTAAATAGGCACCCAAGGGCCCTCTCCTCCTCCAAACACCCAGGTGCCCTCTCCTTCTCCCACAGCCACCCAGGGGCCCTCTTCTTCACTAAATAGGCACCCAAGGGCCCTCTCCTCCTCCAAACACCCAGGTGCCCTCTCCTTCTCCCACAGCCACCCAGGGGCCCTCTTGTTGATTTAATGGCCACCCAGGGGCTCTCTCATCCTCCAAACACCCAGGTGCTCTCTCCTTCTCCACCGGCCACCCAGGGGCTCTCTCCTCCACCGGCTACTCTCCTTCTCCACCGGCTACCCAGGGGCTCTCTCCTTCTCCCCCGGCCACCCAGGAGCCCTCTCCTTCTCCCACGTCCACTCAGGAGCCCTCTCCTTCTCCCATGTCCACCCAGGAGCCCTCTCCTTCTCCCACGTCCACTCAGGAGCCCTCTCCTTCTCCCATGTCCACCCAGGAGCACTCTCCTTCTCCCACGTCCACCCAGGAGCACTCTCCTTCTCCCACGTCCACCCAGGAGCACTCTCCTTCTCCCACGTCCACCCAGGAGCACTCTCCTTCTCCCACGTCCACCCAGGAGCACTCTCCTTCTCCCACGTCCACCCAGGAGCACTCTCCTTCTCCCACGTCCACCCAGGAGCACTCTCCTTCTCCCACGTCCACCCAGGAGCACTCTCCTTCTCCCACGTCCACCCAGGAGCACTCTCCTTCTCCCACGTCCACCCAGGAGCACTCTCCTTCTCCCATGTCCACCCAGGAGCCCTCTCCTTCTCCCACGTCCACTCAGGAGCCCTCTCCTTCTCCCATGTCCACCCAGGAGCACTCTCCTTCTCCCACGTCCACCCAGGAGCACTCTCCTTCTCCCACGTCCACCCAGGAGCACTCTCCTTCTCCCACGTCCACCCAGGAGCACTCTCCTTCTTCCACGTCCACCCAGGAGCACTCTCCTTCTCCCACGTCCACCCAGGAGCACTCACCTCCCACATCCACCCAAGAGCAATCTCCTTCTCCCACGTCCACCCAGAGGCCCTCTCCTTCTCCCTAAGCCACCAGTGACCCCAAAGAGAGTCACACACATGCTCTGCCCTCGGGGGACCCGGTACCTACCATCCTGGGACGCCATGATGATGGTGTACAAGTCTCCAGTGTGAGGGCTACAGGTGAACTCGCACTCAGCTTCTTTGGCCCCTGATTGGAGGAAAAGCAGCGGAGGCGATCCAGCCCCCAGCAGTTGACAGAGATCAAAGACCAGTGGCGGCTTGTGCATTGTGGGCGCATGGGCACCGCCCCCCTGACACCTTCGCCGCCCCCCCATTCATGTGCCCGGCCCCTTTCAGGACACCGGACACGTGAATTACTATGGCGGGGATAGGCGGGGGGTGTATTTTGAAGCACATGATTAGAGCCAGAGGCTCTAATAGGCTTCAAAATAGGGTGGGCTCGGGGCACGGAGCACTGTGTCCCGATCCCACCCTGTTAGTGTAAAAATAGCGAAAGTTAATTTGCTATGCCACACAACTTTCCTCCCTGCCAATTAGCAGGCAGGTCAGTGAGACCTGTCTCCCGATTGGCCAAAGCATTAGGCGCTCCTATTGGATGCCTAACGCTTTGGCGGAAGAAGCTTGAAGAGCTGAGCAGACACAGGAGCCACAGCCGCCGCTACAGAAGAGGAGGAAGCCCCGTCACTTGGTAAGTGCCGCGTGGGGGGGTTAGTGAAGTGAAAGCTGAGCCGGGGACGCCCCTGGCTGCATTAGATGGGTACAAGTGGCTGAATATGATGGGCACAAGTGGCTGCATTTGATTGGCAAAAGTGGCTGCATATGACGGGCACAAATGGCTGCATTTGATGGGCACAAGTGGCTGCATATGATGGGCATAGTGGCTGCATATGTTGGGCACAGTGGCTGCGTATGACGGGCACAAATGGCTGCGTACGATGGGCACAAATGGCTGCGTACGACGGGCACAAATGGCTGCGTACGACGGGCACAAATGGCTGCATATGATGGGCACAAATATCTGCATATGATGGGCACAATTGCTGCATACAATAGGCACAGTGGCTGCATACGATAGGCACAGTGGCTGCATATGATGGGCACAGTGGCTGCATATGATGGGCACAGTGGCTGCATATGATGGGCACAGTGGCTGCATACGATGGGCACAGTTGGTGCATATGATGGGCACAGTGGCTGCATATGATGGGCACAGTGGCTGCATATGATGGGCACAGTGGCTGCATACGATGGGCACAGTGGCTGCATACGATGGGCACAGTGGATGCATATGATGGGCACAGTGGCTGCATACGATGGGCACAGTGGATGCATATGATGGGCACAGTGGATGCATATGACGGGCACAAATGGCTGCATTTGACAGGCACAGTAAGGCTGCAATTGATTGGGGGGGTGGTTTCAGTATTTTTCAGTTTGTTTGCACCCCCCCCTCCAAAATGTTTGAGCACCAGCCGCCACTGTCACAGACACTGAAGGCGGTGCAGCTCTATATTTTTCCTGGACCTTGTCCCATTGATATAGACTGTGCTATGCACGAGGCCTGCCCCCCTTCTCCAGAGAAGTGTATTAGGGGCGGGGCTGGAGGCGCTGCTGACGATAATGTAATTAAGGAACTCGCACCGCCTCTGCCCGCCCGCTCGAGTCTAAAATTTTCCTCGGCTGAAAGGAGAGTCTGCGCACACGCGGTATAGCTGCGGTGAAGCCGCGCATGCGCAGTGGAGCCCGGCGATCAGCTGTGTTGTGACGTAGCCGCACAGGAAGTGACGCGGTCAAGATTCTGCATAGGTCGACGAGTTTTTTTACCACACCACCTTGTTTATTTAACAGTAAAAACCAGTGTGCTCCTGTTTTTTTAAGGGGAATTGGGCTGCCTCCAGGCCCACCTGCCCCTCATCTATCCATTTAATGCATGTGCTTCCATTGTGGAGATGCTTATAAATTCAGTAGTGTTAGGACTGCAAGCAATACACAGGGTGCCGTCAAGAGGCCTTGCAGCTTATGCATGCGTGTGCAAATGCGTGCGAACTAAACCCCTGTTGAGCTATGGAATGTTCTGTTTTTGTCTTTTGTTTATTTAACACCATTCTTCGTCACGTTACATTAAGCTGACTGCCTGCCACACCTACTACAGCACATGATTGTTTAAAAGGACAGACTGATGATAAAGTATTGGTTACAGAAAACATGTCCTTACAATTGTAATGTTTCTGTTTCTATGTTGCTAGGCCATACAAGAAGTCGCCAAAAGCCAACCATTCTAAGCAATATACAGTGCCTTGAAAAAGTATTCACACCCCTTGGAACCTTCCACATTTTGTCATGTTACAACCAAAAAGGAAAATGTATTTTATTGGGATTTTATGTGATAGACCAACACAAATTGGCACATAATTGTGAAGTGGAAGGAAAACGAAAAATGGTTTTCCATTTTTTTTTACAAATAAATATGTGAAAAGTGTGGGGGGGGGGGCATTTGTATTCAGCCCCCTTTAGTCTGATACCCCCAACTAAAATCTAGTGGAACCAATTGCCTTCAGAAGTCACCTAATTAGTAAATAGAGTCCATCTGTGTGTAATTTAATCTCAGTATAAATACAGCTGTTCTGTGCAGGCCACAGAGGTTTGTTAGAGAACCTTAGTGAACAAACAGCATCATGAAGGGCCAAGGAACACACCAGACAGGTCAGGGATAAAGTTGTGAAAAGGTTTAAAGCAGGGTTAGGTTAAAAAAAAAACTCCCAAGCTTTGAACATCTCACTGAGCTCTGTTCAATCCATCATCGGAAAATGGAAAGTGTATGGCACAACTGCAAACCGACCAAGACATGGCCGTCCACCTAAACTGACCGGCCGGGCATGGAGAACATCATCAGAGAAGAGCCAAGAGGTCCATGGTAACTCTGGAGGAGCTGCAGAGATCCACAGCTCAGGTGGGAGAATCTGTCCACAGGACAACTATTAGTCGTGTTCTCCACAAATCTGCCCTTTATGGAAGAGTGACAAGAAGAAAGACATTGGTGAAAGAAAGTCATAAGAAGTCCTGTTTGTAGTTTGCGAGAAGCCATGTGGAGGACACAGCAAACATGTGGAAGAAGGTGCTCTGGTCAGATGAGACCAACATTGAACTTTTTGGCCTAAAAACAAGATGTGTGAAAACTAACACTGCACATCACCCTGAACACACCATCCCCACCGTGAAACATGGTGGGGGCAGCATCATGTTGTGGGGATGCTTTTTTTCAGCAGGGACAGGGAAGCCAGTCAGAGTCGATGGGAAGATGGATGGAGTCAAATACAGGACAATCTTAGAATAAAACCTGTTAGAGGCTGCAAAAGACTTGAGACTGGGGTGGAGGTTCACCTTCCAGCAGGACAACGAACCTAAACATACAGCCAGAGCTACAATGGAATGGTTTCGATCAAAGCATATTCATGTGCAGTGGCGGCTGGTGCCAAAAAAAATTGGGGGGGGGGGGCGCAAACAAACCCCCCCCAGGTCTGCACTCAGCTCGGCTAAGTATTAGGGGGTGCTGGGGAGGCTGCTACACACAGAAGGTTTTTTATCCTGATGCATAGAATGCATTAAAATTAAAAAAAAAAACCTTTGCCTTTACAACTACTTCAAGGGCTCATGAACACTGCATCGCAAAGCAGCTCCCACAGGCTTTTTTAGGAGTTTACAGGAATATGCTCTTAGTCTCAGTTCACACTGGAGCAACTTGTCATGCAACTTAGTCGCTTGACAAGTCACGCTTCATTCGGTGCAATGAAACCGTTTTAATCAGATTGACTCAAGTCACAACTTAGAAAAAGGTTCCTGTACTACTCGGGGGGGACTTTGGAGTGGCTTGCATGTAGTACCGATCCCCCTGCAGAAAGCCGGCAGCACTGCAGGGGGATCCACAGGAGTCACAAGGCAGGTTTTTTTTAACAGCAAGATCCTTATTACATGTGAATGCAGCATACAGTGGGCCAAAAAAGTATTTAGTCAGCCACCAATTGTGCAAGTTCTCCCACTTAAAAAGATGAGAGAGGCCTGTAATTGTCATCATAGGTATACCTCAACTATGAGAGACAAAATGTGGAAACAAATCCAGACAATCACATTTTCTGATTTTTGAAAGAATTTATTTGCAAATTATGGTGGAAAATAAGTATTTGGTCAATATGAAAAGTTCATCTCAATACTTTGTTATATATCCTTTGTTGGCAATGACAGAGGTCAAACGTTTTCTGTAAGTCTTCACAAGGTTGTCACACACTGTTGCTGGTATGTTGGCCCATTCCTCCATGCAGATCTCCTCTAGAGCAGTGATGTTTTGGGGCTGTCGCCGGGCAACACGGACTTTCAACTCCCTCCAAAGATTTTCTATGGGGTTGAGATCTGGATACTGGCTAGGCCACTCCAGGACCTTGAAATGCTTTTTACGAAGCCACTCCTTCGTTGCCCAGGCGGGGTGTTTGGGATCATTGTCATGCTGAAAGACCCAGACATGTTTCATCTTCAATGCCCTTGCTGATGGGAGGAGGTTTGCACTCAAAATCTCACAATACATGGCCCCATTCATTCTTTCATGTACACGGATCAGTCGTCCTGTTCCCTTTGCAGAGAAACAGCCCCAAAGCATGATGTTGCCACCCCCATGCTTCACAGTAGGTATGGTGTTCTTTGGTTGCAACTCAGCATTCTCTCTCCTCCAAACACGACGAGTTGTGTTTCTACCAAACAATTCTACTTTGGTTTCATCTGACCATATGACATTCTCCCAATCCTCGTCTGGATCATCCAAATGCTCTCTAGCAAACCTCAGACGGGCCCGGACATGTACTGTCTTAAGCAGGGGGACACATCTGGCACTGCAGGATCTGAGTCCCTGGCGGCGTAGTGTGTTACTGATGGTAGCCTTTGTTACGTTGGTCCCAGCTCTCTGCAGGTCATTCACTAGGTCCCTCCCGTGTGGTTCTGGGATTTTTGCTCACCGTTCTTGTGATCATTTTGACCCCACGGGGTGAGATCTGGCGTGGAGCCCCAGATCGAGGGAGATTATCAGTGGTCTTGTATGTCTTCCATTTTCTAATTATTGCTCCCACAGTTCATTTCTTCACACCAAGATGCTCGCCTATTGCAGATTCAGTCTTCCCAGCCTGGTGCAGGTCTACAATTTTGTTTCTGGTGTCCTTTCTATAGCTCTTTGGTCTTCACCATAGTGGAGTTTGGAGTGTGACTGTTTGAGGTTGTGGACAGGTGTCTTTTATACTGATAACAAGTTCAAACAGATGCCATTAATACAGGTAATGAGTGGAGGACAGAGGAGCCCCTTAAAGAAGAAGATACAGGTCTGTGAGAGCCAGAAATCTTCCTTGTTTGTAGGAGACCAAATACTTATTTTCCACCATAATTTGCAAAAAAATTCTTTCAAAAATCAGACAATGTGATTGTCTGGATTTGTTTCCACATTTTGTCTCTCATAGTTGAGGTATACCTATGATGACAATTACAGGCCTCTCTCATCTTTTTAAGTGGGAGAACTTCCACAATTGGTGACTGACTAAATACTTTTTTGCCTCACTGTACCTGATTGGCTTCTATCCAGTTTGAGTGGTGCTTTAAAAAGAATTACAAGAGGCTCATACCAAGTCAAATTCAAGTGTCTATCTGCTTTTAATGAAAAAAAAAAAGTTTTTCTTTGCATCAGCTTTAAGCTGTTTGTACATTAATGCACTAAAAAAAATGTATTGTACAATACCTCTAGTGTAAAAATAACACATGTTGCTCAGAAAAATCCATAATTATATGAAAGCATGGGGTAAATGACTAAACTGGCAGCACTTTCAGGATGTGTGGACACTTTTGCCAGCTCTGTGGACACAGATTAAAGTGGTTGTAAAGGTTCATTTTTTATTTTTTTTTAAATAACAAACATCTTATACTTACCTCCACTGTGCAGTTCATTTTGCACAGAGTGGCCCCGATCCTCCTGTTGTGGGGTCCCCCGGCGGCTCTCTCGGCTCCTCCCCACAATAGCTAACCCCCTCTGGGAAGCTCTCTCCTGGAGGGGGGTTACCTTGCGGGCGCGCTCCCGTCTCATACACTCGGCATCCATAGTGTCTGTGACTCGGTCCCGACCCCGTCAGCCGCGTCATTGGATTGACAGCAGTGGGAGCCAATGGCTGCGCTGCTATCAATCTATCCAATTAATGCTGAGACTCCATGGAGAAAAGGATGCGGTGGACACGCAGAGCAGGTGAACGGGGTCAGGTAAGTAAAATGGGGGGGGCTGGGGGACCCGTGACAGCCAGGTGTTTTTTCACCTTAATGCATAGGATGCATTAAGGTGAAAAAACACGAACCTTTACAACCCCTTTAACTCCTATCATTCTTATACAACACATTGTACTAGTGTCTGGGGAACCCACAACACCCAGGGGTGAAACTAGCACAAGCTTGGTTACAATGAGTTTGACAGCATCAGGATCAAGCAGCAGTTTAGAGAAAGCATTTGATGCATTGATAGGCTAGTGAATGTTTAACAAGCCCTTGTCAACAAATTTTCAGTGCCCATACAGTTATAAACTGTAATGCCCCGTACACACGGTCGGACATTGATCGGACATTCCGACAACAAAATCCATGGATTTTTTCCGACGGATGTTGGCTCAAACTTGTCTTGCATACACACGGTCACACAAAGTTGTCGAAAAATCCGATCGTTCCGAACACGGTGACATAAAACACGTAGGTCGGAACTATAAACGGGGCAGTAGCCAATAGCTTTCGTCTCTTAATTTATTCTGAGCATGCGTGTCCGTCGGATTTGTCCACACACGATCAGAATTTAAAGGATCGGATTTTGTTGTCAGAAAATTTTATAGCCTGCTCTCAAACTTTGTGTGTCAGAAATTCCGATGGAAAAAGTCCGTTGGAGCCCACACACAATCGGAATTTCCGACAACAAGCTCCGCTCGCACATAGTTCGCCGGAATGTCTGACCTTGTGTACAGGGCATAACACTGTGTTGCACTGAGACAACCTATTCATTTTGTGCACAAATAAAAAAAAAAAAAACACTGTGCTGAGTGTAATGCCGTGTACACACGGGCGGACTTTTCGGCAACAAAGGTCCGACAGTTTTTCCGACGGACTTTCGAACGACTGGACTTGCCTACACACGATCACACCAAAGTCCGACGGATTCGTACGTGATGACGTACGACCGGACTAAAATAAGGAAGTTGATAGCCGGTAGCCAATAGTTGCCCTAGCGTCGGTTTTCGTCCGTCGGACTAGCATACAGACGAGCGGATTTCTCGATAGGAACTGGGTCTGGCGGAGTTCCGACGTAAAGGTTTGAAACATGTTCCAAATCTAAAGTCCGTCAGATTTTTGACAGAAACAGTCTGCAGAAGGTCCGATGAAGCCCACACACGGTCGGATTGTCCGCCGGATTCAGTCCGTCGGACCAGTTCGGTCGAAAAGTCCGCTCGTGTGTACACGGCATAAGGGTACCAAATAGCAGCACACTACAATGTCAGGATATTTAAATGGAAATACATATACACTTATTACTTCCAGTGTTATAGCATCAAAGACGCCAAATACACAAAAGCAAATGTGAGTTCATCAAAATGGTGTAAAACAACGTGCCAATAAATGCTTGTATATAACCAAGTCCAGAGTTTTCTTCAATTATTCCGCTGTGGGAATATACAGGTCAGCTTGGGTGCACCGCTGCAAACTTCAACTTGTGTGATAGTGCACAACCCCGGTGCTCCACTGATTCTAAGGGCCCTTTCACATGTGCGGATCCCGGGAGGATCCGTTTTTGGACATCCACTTGCTCAGCAGGGGATCGCTCCGTTGATCCCCGCTGGGATGGCGGATGACTAGTCCGTCTCTGCACACTGTGCAGAAACGGACCGGTCAGATCTCCGCTTTCCTCTATGGGGGGGGGGGGGGGTAGACGAATGGAAAAATAGGGTTTTCCTCCGTCATGAAAAACGGAGCTTAGCGAATGATCATCCGCTAACGTCCGCTATCCCATAGAGATGCATTGATGTCCGTTTTAATCTGTAAACAGACGGATGAAATAAAAAAAACAGGCGAACAATCCGCACGTGTGAAAGGGCCCTTACAGGAATGGAAGATCTCAATTCAAGGAGATCAACAAGTGCCTGGCTGTTTACACAGCTATGGTGTTTCCTAACCCAAGTGCACCTAGCAAATGTCAGGGGAAAGGACCTCAGCACAATGCAAACAATATCCGGTAGACCATTCAGGCTTCCCAGCATTTGACAGAAATCAGCACCAATCCCCCCCCCACTCACCCCCTGCAGCAGAAGCTCTACTCCATGCAAACCCTGCAGCAAACTCCGGAGGTTACAGTTCACACAGAGCACACTGTGAAGGGAGGAAAAGTAGGGGATTCAGGGAGGAAGTGACACAATCAGAGAAATTCTTCCTCACTCTTTCATCTTGCTGACAAGACAGACCGAACACTCCCGACCACAAGCAGAGGGGAAGGGGAGATTATCAGGACCCAGCAAAGGCAGAGACTCTGCAGCTGTCCTTGCTGCTCCAGAGTCAGAACAGTTTACAAGTATGTAATAGCACCAACCTCACATAGCCCGAGGTAGCGGCTAGTTCCCATCCTCCAGATTCACCTAGTGATGCCACAGGAAACATGTGACCAGGAAGCAGAAAATCGAGGGCGGGAATGTGAATTTATATTAGAGAATAGGAGGCTGCAAGCAGGGTTGCGACTAGTTCCCATCCTCCAGATTCACCTAGTCAATTCTGAGGATGGGAACTAGCTTGCTCAATGTGAACTGGCTAGTTCCCATCCCACAGAATAACCAGGAGCCTGGCGGACAAGATGGGTGAACTAGAGATACTGTTGTAGGAGGAGGATTTGGATTTTGTGGGAATTTCAGAGACCTGGTTCAACAGCTCTCATGATTGGCTGGCAAACGTTCAAGGGTATACCCTATACCGCAAGGATAGAGAGGGTAAAAAAGGGGGAGGGGTATGCCTATATATTAAGAATAATGTACAAGTGAATGTGAGAGATGACATCACTGAGGGAGCTAGAGAGGAGGTGGAATCCTTATGGGTAGAGCTCCAAAGGGATGAATCTAAGGGGAAAATAATACTGGGAGTATGCTATAGGCCCCCTAACCTGAGGGAGGAAGTGGAGACAGATCTCCTATCACAATTTGGATTAGCAGCAAGAATGGGAAGTGTTATCATAATGGGGGATTTTAATTATCCAGACATAGACTGGGCGGAGGGAACCGCGCATTCATTTAAGGCTCGCCAGTTCCTTAATGTCTTGCAGGACAATTTTATGGGTCAGATGGTAGACGCACCAACTAGAAATAAAACATTACTGGATCTACTGATTACCAACAATACAGACCTGATCACAGATGTGGAAATACGGGGCAATTTAGGTAACAGCGATCACAGGTCAATTAGTTTCAGTATAAATCACACAAATAGGAAACATAAAGGGAATACAAAGACACTGAATTTCAAAAGAGCCAACTTCCCTAAACTACAAACCTTGCTAAAAGGCATAAATTGGGATAAAATATTGGGAACAAAGAATACGGAGGAGAGATGGGTTTGCTTTAAGAGCATATTAAATAAGGGCATTAGCTAATGTATTCCATTGGGTAATAAATTTAAAAGAGCGAACAAAAGCCCTGGATGGCTTAACTCCAATGTAAAAATGCATATAAAAGCAAAGGAGAAGGCCTTCAAAAAATACAAGGTTGAGGGATCATCATCAGCATTCAGACTTTATAAAGAATGCAACAAGAAATGTAAGGGTGCAATTAGGACGGCTAAGATAGAACATGAAAGACACATAGCGGAGGAGAGCAAAAAAAATCCCAAGGAATTCTTTAAGTATGTAAACAGTAAAAAAGGGAGGACAGACCATATTGGCCCCATAAAGAATGAGGAAGGACATCTGGTTACAAAGGATGGGGAGATGGCGAAGGTATTGAATTTATTCTTCTCCTCAGTCTTCACGAGTGAATCGGGGGGCTTCAGTAACCAAAACTGCAGTGTTTATCCTCATGACACAACACAGGAAGCACCTCCATGGTTAACAGAGGACAGAATTGAAATTAGACTTGAGAAACTTAACATTAATAAATCACCGGGACCAGATGGCTTGCATCTGAGGGTACTTAGGGAACTCAGTCAAGTGATTACCAGACCATTGTTCCTAATTTTTACAGACAGTCTACTAACTGGAATGGTACCAGCTGATTGGAGAAAAGCCAATGTAGCACCAATATTTAAAAAGGGCCCAAAATACATCCCTGGGAATTACAGACCAGTTAGCCTCACATCAATAGTATGTCAACTCTTGGAGGGGATGATAAGGGACTATATTCAAGATTTTAGTAATAAGAACGGTATCATTAGCAGTAATCAGCATGGATTCATGAAGAATCGTTCTTGCCAAATCAATCTACTAACCTTATATGAGGAGGTGAGTTGCCATCTAGATAAAGGAAGGCCCGTAGATGTGGTGTATCTGGATTTTGCAAAAGCATTTGACACAGTTCCCCATAAACGTTTACTGTACAAAATAAGGTGCGTTGGCATGGACCATAGGGTGAGTACATGGATTGAAAACTGGCTACAAGGGCAAGTTCAGAGGGTGGTGATAAATGGGGAGTACTCGGATTGGTCAGGGGTGGGTAGTGGGGTTCCCCAGGGTTCTGTGCTGGGACCAATCCTATTTAATTTGTTCATAAACGACCTGGAGGATGGGATAAACAGTTCAATCTCTGTATTTGCAGACGATACTAAGCTAAGCAGGGCAATAACTTCTCCGCAGGATGTGGAAACCCTGCAAAAAGATCTGAACAAATTAATGTGGTGGGCAACTACATGGCAGATGAGGTTCAATGTAGAAAAATGTAAAATAATGCATTTGGGTGGCAAAAATATGAATGCAATCTATACATTGGGGGGAGAACCTCTGGGGGAATCTAGGATGGAAAAGGACCTGGGGGTCCTAGTAGATGATAGGCTCAGCAATGGCATGCAATGCCAAGCTGCTGCTAACAAAGCAAACAGAATATTAGCATGCATTAAAAAGGGGATCAATTTCAGAGATAAAACGATAATTCTCCCACTCTACAAGACTCTGGTCCGGCCGCACCTGGAGTATGCTGTCCAGTTCTGGGCACCAGTCCTCAGGATGGATGTACTGGAAATGTAGCGAGTAGAAGAGAAGGGCAACAAAGCTAATAAAGGGTCTGGAGGATCTTAGTTATGAGGAAAGGTTGTGAGCACTGAACTTATTCTCTCTAGAGAAGAGACGCTTGAGAGGGGATATGATTTCAGTTTACAAATACCGTACTGGTGACCCTACAATAGAAATAAATCTTTTTTGCAGAAGAGAGTTTAACAAGACTCGCGGCCACTCATTACAATTAGAAGAAAAGAGGTTTAACCTTAAACTACGTAGAGGGTTCTTTACTGTAAGAGCGGCAAGGATGTGGAATTCCCTTCCACAGGCGGTGGTCTCAGCAGGGAGCATCGATAGTTTCAAGAAACTATTAGATAAGCACCTGAATGACCGCAACATACAGGGATATATAATGTAATACTGACACATAATCACACACATAGGTTGGACTTGATGGACTTGTGTCTTTTTTCAACCTCACCTACTATGTAACTATGTATGTATGTAATCTTTTTGCACCCTAGTGGTCAGGTCATATAGAGGGATGGGAACTAGACAGTTCACTATGAGGGAGCTAGTTCCCATCCCGCTAAAATATTTTCTTTATTACTACCATCCAGGTCATATATAAGAATGGGAACTAGACAGTTCACTATGAAGGAGCTAGTTCCCATCCTGCTAAATGACCTTTCTTCATTATTACCATCCAGGTCATGTACAGTTGCAATAAAAAGTATGTGATCCCTTTTGGAATGATATGGATTTCTGCACAAATTGGTCATAAAATGTGATCTGCTCTTCATCTAAGTCACAACAATAGACAATCACAGTCTATTTAAACTAATAACACACAAAGAATTACATTTTACCATGTTTTTATTGAACACACCATGTAAACATTCACAGTGCAGGTGGAAAAAGTATGTGAACCCCTAGACTAAAGAGCTAATTGGAGTGAGGTGTCAGCCAACTGGAGTCCAATCAATGAGATGAGATTGGAGGTGTTAGTTACAGCTGCCCTGCCCTATAAAAAACACACACCAGTTCTGGGTTTGCTTTTCACAAGAAGCATTGCCTGATGTGAATGGTGCCTCGCACAAAAGAGCTCTCAGAAGACCTACGATTAAGAATTGTTGACTTGCATAAAGCTGGAAAGGGTTATAAAAGTATCTCCAAAAGCCTTGCTGTTCATCAGTCCACGGTAAGACAAATTGTCTATAAATGGAGAAAGTTTAGCACTGCTGCTACTCTCCCTAGGAGTGGGCGTCCTGTAAAGATGACTGCAAGAGCACAGCGCAGACTGCTCAGTGAGGTAAAGAAGAATCCTAGAGTGCCAGCTAAAGACTTACAAAAGTCTCTGGCATATGCTAACATCCCTGTTAGCGAATCTACGATACGTAAAACACTAATCAAGAATGGATTTCATGGGAGGATACCACAGAGGAAGCCACTGCTGTCAAAAAAAACCATTGCTGCACGTTTACAGTTTGCACAAGAGCACCTGGATGTTCCACAGCAGTACTGGCAAAATATTCTGTGGACAGATGAAACCAAAGTTGAGTTGTTTGGAAGAAACACACAACACTATGTGTGGCGAAAAAGAGGCACAGCACACAAACATCAAAACCTCATCCCAACTGTGAAGTATGGTGGTGGGGGCATCATTTTTTGGGGCTGCTTTGCTGCGTCAGGGCCTGGTTGTTTTTTTATCATCAAAGGAAAAATGAATTCCCAAGTTTATCAAGACATTTTGCAGGAGAACTTCAGTCCATCTGTCCACCAGCTGAAGCTCAACAGAAGATGGGTGTTGCAACAGGACAAATGACCCAAAGCATAGAAGTAAATCAACAACAGAATGGCTTAAACAGAAGAAAATACGCCTTCTGGAGTGGCCCAGTCAGAGTCCTGACCTCAACCCGATTGAGATGCTGTGTCATGACCTCAACAAAGCGATTCACACCAGACATCCCAAGAACATTGCTGAACTGAAACAGTTCTGTAAAGAGGAATGGTCAAGAATTACTCCTGACCATTGTGCACGTCTGATCTGCAACTACAGGAAACGTTTGGTTGAAGTTATTGCTGCCAAAGGAGGTTCGACCAGTTATTAAATCCAAGGGTTCACATACTTCTTCCACCTGCACTGTGAATGTTTACATGGTGTGTTCAATAAAAACATGGTAACATTTAATTCTTTGTGCGTTACTATTTTAAGCAGACTGTGATTGTCTATTGTTGTGACTTAGATGAAGATCAGATCACATTTTATGACCAATTTGTGCAGAAATCCATATCATATATTTTTATTGCAACTGTATAAGAAAGGGAACTATACAGTTCACTATGAAGGAGCTAGTTATTTTTTTATATATATGTACCTTTAATTATTTAGATTATTAGTATACTAACTTCACAATCCCTCATTATAGTTCTTCCACTCCAAAATACAAAGCCATGGTTTCCAGTAATTTACTACATTTTTTTTTGAAGGATTTTTACGCATGATTTAAAATATAAATTATATATCTATATCTTTTGAAAATTGCAACTGAATATAATTGTATATATTATCAATGAATCTAAGCTTTTTTTCTCTTTCCCTTTATCATGATCTCCTGCTTTAATTTTCCCTCCCCATCTATTAGACAAGCAGGGGTTTTATAACTATTTTTTATCTGCCAAGTTCAAGTTCTAAGCCAGGTGTTCTATTAATTATTTGATACAGGAGATTTGTGTTTATTTTCGTACATTATCACATGGGCAATCTAGTTTTTTCATTATGCTGTTTCACTTGAGTATTAGGGTTGTGCAAATAGTGGGGACATGTGGATTATGATATCATCTGTTCATAAGGTCAAACACGAGGCACCTTAACGTAGGGTGTTTTTGAATATGAAAAGAAGACAAATCAAACAGATAATGAAAAAAATACACATTCTGTTTATTATCATAATGAAAAACACAAATAAATGTATTCAACTTTATTATTGTAAATCATTTCTTTATTCAGTATAAACAATCCTGCATAGTATACAACTCTGGTGAACTCCATGCCCAAGAGGGTTAAGGCAGTGCTGGAAAATAATGGTGGCCACACAAAATATTGACACTTTGGGCCCAATTCGGACATTTTCACTTAGGGGTGTACTCACTTTTGTTGCCAGCGGTTTAGACATGTAATGGCTGTGTGTTGAGTTATTTTGAGGGGACAGCAAATTTACACTGTTATACAAGCTGTACACTCACTACTTTACATTGTAGCAAAGTGTCATTTCTTCAGTGTTGTCACATGAAAAGATAGAAGAAAATATTTACAAAAAATGTGACTCAATTTTGTAAGATACTGTATAAGGAAATAAAATTACATCATAAAAAAAATTTCATGATCCACATGAAAATAAAAATTAATTGTGTATACCCACTAATATCCATAATCAAAAAGCGTAGAACCTCCCTGGACTCTGTACATTGTACATAATACAAACATGATAGATACAATAAACCTATTTTAACATCAATTTCCTTATAATAAATAATTTTATAAATAACCTTAAAAGTTCATATAAATATACTAAAGAGTATATTAATATTGAAATCATAATTAACTAGCCACTGACAGAATTTTATACAATCAAATACATCCATAAATACCATAAGTGGGACATTATTGGTGCGTGGATCTGCAGTAGACATGTGCAATTTGTTTCGTATGAATCAAAAATTCATACGAATTTCCGAAAATTCGTATATTCGGAAGCATCCGAAATACGAATATGCAGATTCCGATAAGCCCCCCGCCCGCAGACCCCCACAACCACCGGACAAGGGTTGTGGGGATGAGGCCCTTGTCCCCATCAACATGGGGACATCCTCCCCATGTTGAGGGCATGTGGCCTGGTACGGTTCAGAAGGGGGGGGCGCTCTCTCGTCCCCCCCTCTTTTCCTGCGGCCTGCCAGGTTGCGTGCTCTGATAAGGGTCTGGTGTGGATTTTTAGGGGAACCTCACGCCATTTTTTTTTTTTTTTTTGGCGCGGAGTTCCCCTTAATATCCGTACCAGACCTGAAGGGCCTGCTAATGGAATTTTGGGGGACCCTCACGCATTTTTTTTTCAATGACTTTTATGTGTATTGTCGGGACCGACAATTCATTAATAGCCGGCACTAGCGCTAGTACTTTTAAATGACTTTTTTTCCTTTAGAAATTTTGCTCTCGGACTGTTATAAACACGGGAAACATGCGCCCCTTTACAGGCATACTATAGACACCCCCCAGGTATGAAATTTAAAGGAATATTACACTTTTATTGTTTCACTTTAAGCATTATTAAAATCACTGCTCCCGAAAAAAACGTCCGTTTTTAAAACTTTTGTTTGCATTGATCCATGTCCCCTGGGGCAGGACCCGGGTCCCCAAACACTTTTTATGGCAATACCATGCATATAAGCCTTTAAAATTAGCACTTTTGATTTCTCCCATAGACTTTTAAAGGGTGTTCCGTGGCCTTTGAATTTGGTATTTTTTGCTTTTTAAAATTCATCATAACTAACGTTCGTAATTGTTACTAAAAGTTAACAAACCTTAGTATTTCGTACGAATCCAAATTGAATTTCGGACACGAATTACGAAATACGAATTAATTGTAATATGAAGCGGAACAAAATGAAACAAATTTATTGACGGCGCACATGTCTAATCTGCACTGTGAGGGAGCCATCCCCAAAAACTTTCAAGGACAACAGAGTAGAGAGTAGAGAAAATGTAGAGAAAATGGTGGCGATCAGATACAAGAAGCACAATATCTGCCTCAGGATGCCTATAAATGTATGTCAATGTAATAATATAACATTAGGATACAGTCAGGTGTGAGTACATATGTTTATTACTAGGAACCAACTCAAATTATTCCTGCCTCTAAGGCAGTCAATAAGAAAATCGCCGTTGTTCTCTATTTCCTCTTTGATGTCCTTGACCGTTTTTTGGGGATGGCTCCCCAGCACTGCAGATCCACTCACTACTAATGTCCCATTTATGGTATTTATGGGTGTATTTGATTGTATAAAATGGTATATATGGTATCATGGTATCCACTGATATGAAATTTGTATTTATTACTCATATGTCAGTTTGCAGTTCAGCCACAAGATGCTGCCACCTCCTATAACCACCGCTGTTCCGTCTCTACATTTTGAATAATGATCACCCTTTTTCAATTATTTCCTACTATGATTTGTTTTGGGGATATTTTTTATCTCTATATTTCAAGTCATCTGCTATAAATTCAGTATTATTATTATCAGATATATAAATCCCTTTGGAGATATATCGTTTCCGGTTCGGAAGTTTACACTTCCGGGTCCTCCGATTTCCGCCTGTCCATTTTTTCTGTTCTTATAAATACACGTCCATTTGCGTCACAACCTAGCCCCTGATGACGCATGTTGATGACGAAACGTTGGGCGACTAGACACTGGCGACGCAGGACGTGGTTGGACAGTGACACGGCGGCCATCTTTGTGGTTAGAAGCGCTGGACGCTTCATACTGCTGTATACCTTCTTACTAAATGTGAGTGGCTTTTACCTTTTATACAATAAAATATCCTTGTTGATGGAATTTGCGCAATGAGCGCTCTCTCTCTTTACTCCCCACATACCACGTTTCTTGAGGTGCATACACCCACTGGATTATACTTGGTTCTTAATCCTGTCACAAGGAGGAGACCTTAAGCCTTCCATGTAGTTCAGAGGGGAATAAATATGTTTATGTTACTCTACTGGAGGATCGTTGGTCTATCCCAGGAAGATTGCCTCTCGCCATCTGTTTTCTACACATGTGTATAACCCATACACTGATGGTAAGGGTCAGTTTGTTTGGGTGTTGGTGATGGTGTTCACATCTCCCTTCTGAGTGTTCTTTCATTATGGATCTCGCTAAGTAGAGTGTTACCATTTCCTTCTGATGAAGAGGACTTTGTTCAGCTATCTTTATTTCTATTGGGATATTATCATTTAGTTTTTAGCGCTGCACCTTTCCTCCTAACAGCGCATAAATACACTACATAACAACACAGTTCCAAGCATACAAATAAATTACATTCATGCTGCGGTATGATGCCTAATGAGTTGCGCAGAGTAATAATACCCCCGAAACATCACATCATGCATGATGCCGCATTACCTAGAAAATACATGCCACGAGATATCAAGTCATATACTGTCAAATTGCATTTCAACAGGCAACGGGTGTGATGGGGGAGAGAGGTGGGGTAGGGGAGGGGAAAAAAGAGTTCACAGGCCCGAAGCTTTATTGAGCGGCCAAAGGATACGTAGGGGGAGGGGAAATCTTCAGACCTCCTCTTCCTCCTTAAAGTTCATCAAGTGATAGTCTCTGAGCAGACTGTGAACCAGTCTATGACAGTCCTTAATGGACATCCTCTCCCACTGGTGGATGAGGCACTTTCTGGCGCATCACAAAGCATCCTTAGCCACTTGCCGACCGCCGCCTGTACATATACGTTGGCAGAATGGCACGGCTGCGCAAAGCAATGTACCTGTACGTCTCTTTGAATTTGCCGCCAGGCGTGCCTGCTGCGAGCTCCGTGACTGTGCCAGCGCCCGCCATCGTGTCACGGAGCTGCAGAATGGGGAGATGCCAGTGTAAATACAGCATCTCCCTGTTCTGCCTACTGACAGGACACCGATCTTCTGCTCCCTGTCATCGGGAGCAGTGACCAGTGTCGTGTCACTGGTAACCCAGCCCCCACACAGTTAGAATCACTCCCTAGGACACACTTAACCCCTTCAGCGCCCCCTAGTGGTTAACCCTTTCCCTGCCAGTGTCATTTACACAGTAATCAGTGCATTTTTATAGCACTGATCTCTGTATAAATGACAATGGTCTTAAAATAGTGACAAAAGTGTCCGATGTGTCCGCCATAATGTCGCAGTCACGATAAAAATCGCTGATCGCTGCCATTACTAGTAAAAAAAAAAAATTATTAATAAAAATGCCATAAAACTATCCCCTATTTTGTAGACGCTATAACTTTTGCGCAAACCAATCAATAAACGCTTATTGTGATTTTTTTTTACCAAAAATATGTAGAGTACATATCGGCCTAAACTGAGGAAAAAATTTTTTTTAATATATATTTTTGGGGGATATTTATTATAGCAAAAAGTAAAAAATATTGCTTTTTTTTCAGAATTGTCGCTCTATTTATGTTTATAACGCAAAAGTAAAAACCGCATTAGGTGATCAAATACCACCAAAAGAAAGCTCTATTTGTGGGGAAAAAAGGACGTCAATTTTTTTTTGGGAGCCACGTCGCACAGCCGTGCAAATGTCAGTTAAAGCAACGCAGTGCTGAATCGCTAAAAGTGGCCCGGTCATTTGGCAGCCAAATCCTCCGAAGTGGTTAAAGCAGCACAGCACCCGCCAGGCGCTGTCAATGTCCTTCTGTGAATGAGTTCCACAAAAGAGTCCGTTCAACACACCGAAGTTCATACACTGTTTAGTGCAGTTCATTGGGCTATAGCCTTGAATTGGCGATCTCCCACAGTTCCTTGGTCTCAGGTTGTTCAAAGAATGGAGGCAATAAGACTTATGGAGAGGATACACCATATGGTCATGGACACAATGCACATATTTCATAATAAGTGGTTGTCCTGGTCATCGCTTTAAAGTCTCCCTGAGTAGAGGGATAGGCCAGGTCGCATGGATATACATGTTAACATCAAGTCTATATCTCTGAACATTAGTAATTCTAGAGATTAAGGAAGCCATGGTTCACCTAATATGACATACTTTCTCATGTTAAAACCCACGCTGCTTGCCATAATTGATTCATTAATTCTTATTTACTTATATTTTTTCCCTTATTTTGATCTGATTTTATTTGGTCCCTTTTTTTTTTTGTTTATCCTCCTTTCGGTTCTCTACTGTTTTATTGCATTATTGTATAAGGCTACTGCATATTGTGCAAGGTCCTTTACCCCATGAGGTCCTGACGCCATACACATACAACATACACATATTTGGCCATTTTTTTTCGACAGAATCTAATTAACTTACCAGCATGTCTTTGGATTGTGGGAGGAAACCCACGCAGGCACAGGGAGAACAAACTCCAGGCAGATGGTGTCGTGGTTGGAATTTGAACCAGCGACTCTATTGCTGCTAGGTGAAAGTGCTACCCACTACACCACTGTGCTGCCCAAACTGCAACATACAGTTTGGTGTCCTTGGACGTTTTGTCTCTCAGTGCCTTTATGTTCTATGCCTTAATGGTTGTACATGTTTTTCTTTACTACTATTAATTAAAAAGAACAATTGTAATAAAATTTAAAAAAAGTTAAACATCGGCAAAAAATATTGACTATCGGCGGGAGATGTGGCTGAAATATCGGTATTGTATTAGAACCGAAAAAAGATATTGGTCGATCCTTACTGTAAGCTAACCATTTACTTAGTGACAGGAGCTTTGACTGGCGTTCAGAGAACTTTTTTTTTTATTTAAAAAGTGTCCGAAGCTACATCAGTACCATTTGTTGCATCTTCCTCATCAGTTATAGGAAGATAGGTAGCCAGATTTAAAGTAACATAATTTGATTGTTATATTTGATGGATTATACTGGTACTTGTCAAATCTACTAGAAGACACATGTCTGGTATTTACTTGTACTGCATGTGGTACATACAGGGTCAGAGCAATGTCTAGTACAAGCTCAGTTACTTTGTCTAGCAGCAATGTGCTGGCTCGCATACAACTGGGGGAGCCTTTGATCACAGGGTCCAGTGAAGCTTCTAAAGACATCACAGGCCTCAGTCTCCAGGTAGCTGGGTGAGTACACCAAACGGGAGTATAGTCCTGGATGTACTGCTGTGAGCTCTCCCAAATAGGGCAAAGATAAGTCTCCAGATTCAACATGGCAAGTACTCACTGTGTCCTGTATACTGTGTTGCCACCTACCGTACCAGTCAGCTTCTGTACTTGTTGCTTGTGTCCTGAATCTTCAGATGAGCTTTCAGCATGCTTACAGGAGGCTAGGCCAGAGATCCCTGAGCCCAAGCAGGAGCTGGGACCCCAAAAAAGAATTCTTGGGAATTGCAGGTACAAAAATTGTTTCCAGGAACAAATGGAAGCTATTCCAGGCCTCAGTCTATTTATACCCTTCTCAGCCCCCTGCTGGTCACTCACTCTTGTGACCATGGATTGGCTGAAGAGGCACAGATATGCAGGCCAGGGTCTAAGCTCTTCCACCCACTATATCCCAGTTCAGTGGGATGCAGGGCAAAATATCTAAGCCCGCTCCAGCAGAACCTAGAACAGACACTAACAAACGACTGCTGCCCTCCCTTAGTATAAGGAGGTCAAAAAGTAAATGTACCTAACACCAGTAGTTACTAATGGGTGCTACACTGCAAACCTCAGAAAGGCATGTAATTGCCATACATTGCTTGGCTTTTCACATTTTTAACTCGATCTGGGGTTAGGTGACGGATTCCATGTGAAATGCAGTGACCCAGGAAGATCACTTTCTCTTGGCAGTATTGTAGCTCAGCTTTGCTAACTTTAAAGTTACTGTTGTACAGAAACATGAGAAGGCTTAATCTTTAAAACTTCTCCCGACTGCTGCCCACTTAAACTTCTATAGGAGTGTAGTCTATGTTTGCTAAAATTTGGCTCAGAATGTCAGCTCCTAAAAGAGATTAGTAGGAACTGTGTCTGAAACTAACGCTTTAGTGACAATTTCTGTTTGCTGTCTTAGCCTGAGTTTAACCCCTTAACGCCAATGCCTCCCGGCCCTTTAAGAGGTTTCTGATGCTGGGAGGCAGGGTTTCTGATCATGTGACCGCCATGATTGCCTGTCACAGTGGCCACATGATCACAAAGCTCCCAATCGCAAGTAGAGATCAGGAGCTTTCCGTTACCTGCCCGTAACTGTGCGGCATGCGCTCGGCACAGCTCTGTTTACCTTGTGGTATGGATATATAAGGCATCTCAGCATTAAGGCCCACCCGGCGGGAGGCAACATATATGCAAAGCAGAGGCACAAAGAGGTTAAGTGGCTTGGGCTCAACCAAATGAGTAGAGGTCCCGGTTAGGCCAACGCCAGAGATAACATTTTCAGATAATAATCATGGAGGTAAATCATCTGTATCAAAAATTGATTGTCTTGCGCCGATGGATAGACTGCAACAAGTTGCTTTGTGATAACAGGGGCATTTTTTTTTCATTTCATCTTGCTACCTCAATTTAGAAATCATGGTTTGCCCCAGAAGTTCAGACTCTACAATATATACGGTATCTTTCTTTGGCCAAAGCTTCAAGTTCAGAGAGATCTAGTTTTGCATATGTACTTATTTATTAATGCCAATCCTCTGTTTCTAGGATATGAGCCAAATCCCTCTTAGTAGGTTGATATGAGGCTGTTAAACCTCATCTCTGTACTGCTTCTTGTGCTTTTTTAGATGGACCTCATAAAGCCACACTGGCAGCCACATAAGGGGGTGGGTGTCCTCCCATACAGAATGTTCTGCTCAAACATAATAAATGTGGGCGGCACTTTTACTAAACATCTTACTCAGACCAGTTTCATTTGCTAATTTAGCTTCTGTCTCCCATGTGCAAGCTATTCTCCATGTTCCTCCACTGCACAGTAGGGGGCCATAATCATGCAGAAAAGTTGGGCAAGCTTGTAAATCAAAAGTCCTTTCAGATTTTAAAGGTTTAACTGTTCCCTTAGTCCATTCTACCCATTTATCCAGGGACCCAGTATAGGCGGAACCGTACCTCCAGTTCGTATATTCTCTAGAGCTCATCTTGAGCTGGACATTTTCTGAGGGTCTCTTACCCTTCATTCCCTTACTTAATGTAATGCCCAAAATGACTGGGCAGTTCTCTCTTCTCTACTTTTGCCTCTAAAACAAATAGTACAGCAAATCTGCAGATTTACAAGAGTAGTCTCCACTTACCTATGTGGATAGAAGGGGTTTATGACAGAAGACAAAACACTCGCTAAGAGACCGTCCTTGTCTCTTCTCTGTGGGTTTTATACTGACCCAGGTTGCCCATAAGGGGTCAATGTAGGGAACTGCAGATAATTTTCTCTATCCACACATGATCCAGGCCATGAAGGGGGACACAAACACATTCACACACACATTACCCAACCACGAAAGTTCAAGAGTGGGTCTGGTTTCCTTAAAGCGGAATTCAACCCACATTTTTCACTCCTCACCATGCAGCACCTAAAATGAATTGCCATTTTTTTTCAGTTCACTTACCTGATTTATGCCTATATTTAATTTCACATCCTTCCCAAGGAGGCCGCAGACATCATTTAAGGTTTTGCAATGGCTCCTGGGAGATCTTGGTCAGCTTGGCATGGTGTCTATGCAAATTCTTAGCCAGCTTGGCATGGCACGGCTCCAGTAGCATTTAACATTGGCGTCTTTGGAAAATCTTGGTCAGCTTGGTATGGCTGTGCTATGCCAAGCTGAACGAAATTGCACCGCACTGCACATGCGCGAGATCGGCAGGTGCATGCTAGGTAGTCAGCATGCACGGAATCCAGGAAGAAGGACACTGTGGCTTCAAATGCCCACACTGGAGATGGCCGCGCTGTGCAGAAACATCACAAAGTAAGAAAACGATGCTGCACAGATAAAAAACTGGACATAGTTTACAGCATACCTTTGTTACATTACACGAGCCATGAGTATTCTAGGGGTATTTTTATCTTGAAGTCAAACTTCGGCCAGAACTCTGCTTTAAGAACCAACAGATAGGACAAATTAATATAAGCAAGCATAAGGACAGCTTACCTAGCCAGCGATTAGAGGTCTGCATTCCAGATCGTCCCGATCAGAGTGCAGCCCCTGCTGGAGACTCTGCTACTCCTGACTGGCTCGCCAAGAAAGTGTTATGGATATTTCTGATTGAGACACTGATAATAAAAGTTAACTCTGCATATGCAGGAACAGATTCACAGGACGCAATCACTGTGTTAAAAATACTTGTTCTCACAATACAGAAGATAAAAAAGGGAGAGGTATGAGATGATGTTAACAAAATCTAGCGAATACAATGATGCCATATTTCATATGTCATCAGCTATGTCTAACAGTGGCAAAACTAAAACCTTGAGAAGGGTTAGCCTGTGTGTTAGGTGAAGGACACTGAAAAACTGCAAGCAAGATTCTCTTCTAATTAAATGAAAAATACAGTGAAAGTCCATGTCAATTCAATTCTTGCCCCCTGTACATCATAACCAATAGGAACAAGACTATTGCTGGCTGTATTAGTAATGATAATTCTAAACACAATCACAGATAAATGCATTTGTATGTAAAGGACCTATGGGGACATTATTATACACAATGAAAATGTTTAATTCTTAAAAGCGTGTGATTGGACTAGTGGTCTTAAAGGCCCTTTTCTTGCTTTTAGCCAGCCCTTGAGGCAATATTCCCCATTGTTGCCGACATAGTTTCTGTCACTGACACCAAGAATTGGGCACTATTCCTCCCAATAACACCAATAATTGAGCACTAATCCTAACATTGACACCGATGGGACACTATTCCTCCGATTGACACCAAAGATGGGGCACTATTCCTCCCACTAACACTAAGGATGGTGCACTATTCGTCCCATTGACACCAATGATGGTGCACTATCCCTCCCATTGAAACCAATGATGGGGCACCATTCCTCCCACTAACACCAATGATGGTGCACTATTGCTCCCATTGAAACCAATGATGGGGCACTATTCCTCCCACCAACACCAATGATGGTGCACTATTCCTCCCATTAACACTAAAGATGGAGCACTATTACTCCCATTGACACCAAAGATGGAGCACTATTCCTCCTATTGGCACCAAAAGATGGGGCACTATTCATCCTGCCGATGCTAGGACATTTTCTTTAGGGGGCCACAGTGTGGCCACACTGTGGCCCCCTAAAGCTTGAAGGACAGTAAACTGGCCCTTTGTTTAGAAAGTTTGGAGACCCCTGGTCTAAACAAAAACTCAATTTCTGATTTTGGACAGAGTAGGGGATAATTAGAACCCCCTGCTTATTTCTTACTGCTATCCAGGGCTTCATTGGAGACATTCCTCTCATTTGCTGTTCTGGTGACATTTTACTAGACACATATAAAGAAAAATCTACAACAGGGATGCAGACAAAAAGAAAAAAAATATGACTGGGGTTCCAGCCTCCCCTACCCTACTGAAGTCTCAGCTGCTGGTACTGAGTCCCCCCTCACTTCCTGTCTGATAAAAGATAGTCAGCAGGGCAGGAAGTGAGGGGAAATCCCTCCAACGGAGCCCAGGATAGCAATAAAAACCTGAAAAAAGGTCTGATCCCTCCCCACTCCAGATTCATTGTAAAGGTGCAGGCTCCGGTGCTGTCATCTCAATTCTGGTTACACTACTTCATGTTTCACTGATGCAGAACATGCAGCCAACTGAATCCTGAACAATCTGGCCTCCTGCACGCTTGTCCCTGGTCAGGGACACAATAGGTAGTGAAGTGAGGTTTAGGATGAAGAGGACGGCCCCAGAGCCTGCAGCTTTATAAATAAATCAGTCATGTTGGTTCTTGTTCACTGCTTTCTCTTCTTGGCTGAGTATTGAACCAATCAGATTCCCCACCCTGGGGTGTCACCAGTCTTTGGGAAGATTTCTCACATCTGATTCTCCTCAGATATCTTTATAAAACCTTTCCATACACCTATCCCAGCATGGAGGGGCTCAGTGAAGGTGGTGGTGAAGGTGTGGAGATGTCGGGTGGGGTTACACAATTCATAAAAGGAGATCCGCCCGGCCTCATAATCCAGATCTATCCTGACTCTGTTACTGGAGACACGGCCGGGTAATGGGGTCTCCTTTCTGTCATGTATCACTAAGTACTCATCACCCCACAATCTCTCCAAACCCCAGGACTTCTTATTACATCCAATCCAAGACTGGACTCCTCTCCTGTCTATACTGGGGTAACACATTCCTACTTTCCAGTATACAGAACCCCCAACATTCACTTCCCAGTAATGTCTCCCTGAGGAGAAACTCTGACTACTTATCACCTGAGGACACTGAAATCTCTCTGGTGTTTCTGGACGATTCTGATGTGATGAAGAGGATGCAGTTTTCATGTCATCTAATATATGGAGATAATTACCAGCTGTACTCACATCCAGTAATATGTCTGTAACCCCCGACACCCCCCATGTTTGCTGTACAGCCCCAATATTTGGTTCCCCAGCCTCCATGAGTGAGTGTTGTTTGGTGGGGGTGAATCTGAGGCGTTTCCTGGATGGTTCCGCAGTGGTGTGACCTTTGCCCTTCGTAGTAGACTGAGGATAGACATGTGTGTCTGTGTATTTCTGGACATTTACCCCAGACATGATATCAGATAAACCTGTGTGTAATGTGTGTGAGATGCCCGCCACATCCAGATCCCCTCCATCATGGAGAAGTTTATCATGTCTCTCTCTGTCCTCATCATCTTCATCCTTAGTATCACACAAGTCACCTGTGTTTGATTCCTGTAGGACAGTCAGTGGATCTGTCATGTTACACAGCTCCTCAAGATAATCCATCTTACAGTACAGCTTCTCCTCCTTTATTTTCAGCTGTTGGATCATATCAGACAGTGATAAATAGACCCGCTCTGCCTGGCCAGAGATCTCACTCAGAACTCTCTTCTCCAGGTCTTCCAGACGGCCCCTGAGGTCAATGAACAGGGCAGTGACCCTCTCTGTTTCATCATCTGCTTTTCCTTGTACTTTTCTCCTCTGTTCCTGCAGACTCTGGACTCTGTTCTCTGTCTCCTCTATCTCTGTCATCAAATTCTGCAGAATATTTTTCAGTTTCTTCTTCTTCATCTCGGAGGCCTCATCCAGAGTCTCCACCTGGTGTTCCCGATGTTCTCCATCCAGCCTGCAGGACACACAGATACAGGTGGAGTCCTCAGAGCAGTAATATTTCAGTAGTTCCTTATGGACAGAGCATTTCCTGTTCTCCAGAGAAGTGGTGAGTTCACATAAGACGTGTTCTGGTGACTTGCTGTGGACTCTCAGGTGATTGTCACATAGAGAAGCTTCACAATGCAGACAGGATTTCACAGCAGGTACAGGAGTGTGAATACAGTAAGTACAGAAGAGCCTGGACTTCTCCTGATCTGGCTGAGCAGACAGGAAATTCTCCACTATGTTACGCAGTGTTATGTTCCTGTGCAGTGCAGGCCGCTCCTGGAACTGTTCTCTGCACTGAGGACAGGAATAACCTCCAGACCCCTCCTGTGTATCCAACACACGTTCAATACAGTCCTGACAGAAGTTGTGTCCACATATCAAGGTTATAGGATCTGTATAAATGTTCAGACAGACGGAACATTCTAGCTCCTTCCTCAGATCAGCAGACGTCATGGCTGAAAGCAGAAGAGAGAAATAACAGTGAAATTCTCTGACACTCATTAAACCTGAGCTCCAGGAATTTAGCCACTTTATAAAATACATGCCATCTTTTTGCTTTATCTGCTATTTACAGCCGTTTTATTGAGCGCCAAGAGTACAGCCATCGGTACTCTGATAGGAGAGATGCTGTCTTCTCATATAGCAACTGCTCTGCTTGCCTCTCCCCTCTGCTGTACATTCACAGAAGACTTTGCATTTTGTTAATGGATCCACATAATACAAAGCAATCTGTGATCGAGAAGGAGGAAGGGAGGAGCGGCTGCCTGCAACTCTGAATCTGCTGGAGCTGAGACCAGAAGGTCCAGTGTCAGAGTGCCAGAAGTACAATGATAACTATGCCCCAGTGTTCAGAAAAAAATGTAAGCTGTAGAAGAGATAAATGCACTGAGATGGGAGTAACTTTGGGCGGGGGGCTTGTGGAACCCAGGTAAGCTGGGTGACCGAGAACCGGTCACCGAGGGTGACCGAGAACCCCAGTCTGATCTGCACTAATCAGACTCACAGTACAACCACACCGGACTCAGCATTTCCTTTTACCCGTTATCCAGGGTCTTATATGTGTTGTTTTTTGTTGAAGGAATGAAGGGACTCATTGACTTGGGATATTAATATTTATGAACAATATCCCTCAAGAATATATAAAGATAAAGTCCACCTTTCATCAGAGACCATTGCTAGATGGTTTGAGGTGGGGTGGGGGTTGTTATGTGTTTGTTAATCCCATTGTTCTATTGTTTGTGTCTGCGTTGGAAGCAACCTATTATGGGATGTATAGGTCTATGTGGATTAGCTGTGAGAGGGGAGGGGGGATTCCTCCAGCAGTCCCTCCCAAAGACGGTCTACTATTTTTAAAGTTGAATACACCTATGCCATGCTACTGGTGGAGGAAACGTTTACTCCGCAAAGAAGGGGGCATTGTCCTCTGAGTGTATATGTCTGTAAATGTGTTCAAATAAAAATTCAATGTTCCAGATTTGCAGCCAAATGAGTCTATGCAGAGCACTGAGAATCTTGGGAGTGGACAGCAGCCAAATAATGGAGAGAATTGTACATTAGAAGTGAAAAGAGGATCTTATTAAACTGCCTGGGAAAGTTTGCTATCTTCATGTGGAGGAAATCCATGAAGACACAGCTGCAAGGCACCCATCTGTCAGCAGGAGGCCAAGTCGGTCAAACTGAGGCTCAAGGTTGGGAGCAGGGACACCAGAGATTCCACAGCCTATCAGTCCTGCTATCTTTGCATGGTTGCCGCCAAGAGACTGGAGAGTTCATCTTACACTCCACTTCAGATTGCTGAAAGACCGAATCACCAGTACGAGACCAAGGGGGTCCATTCCATTGCAAGAGTCTGTCGTCACCTCCTGGGAGTTGGTGACAGGACCACTGGCCCGCCTTTACATTGTTAGCAGAAACTGAGCCATTACGAACAGGACATCTAATGCAAATTCCACGCCCCCTTACCAACCCTAAACCACGGTCAGCACATCTGGACTGCATCCACAGCTTTTGCTAATGCTTTAAAACACCCCTTAATACTTTATGCACTTGATGATTTGAACCTACATGCAGTAAACACGTTGTGACAGAGCGTTGCCCTGCCAGGGTCTAAAAGGATGTTGTGACCCAGAATTCTCATCTGGACGGGTTGAGGGGCTCCAGGGAGCTTGTGACAGGAAGAGGAAACTGGCTTTTCAGTTTCCTCTGTGTTTTCTAAAGTTCGTTTTGGAACCTGGAGCCTGGAGATTTTAAAGTGATCCAGGTGGGATGAAATCTCCAATCCTAGGTCCAGGTATTTAGAACAGCCAACAAACTAATTGGTCAGGTGTGTGCTGGTCTATTAGTAACAACCTGACCATGGTTCTGAGCTCCACCCTGGCAGACAGGAAGTCTGGCCCAGGAGTCAGGAGGGCTCCATGGGGGAGCCAGTGTGGCAAGAGGCTTCTAGCTGTGTGCACCAAGTTGGTCGATAAACAGTCTGTAGGACACAGACAAGGGCCTGGAGTGTAAGATGCCAGAGCGGCGGTGCTGCAAGTACAAGCCAGAAAAGGGCCGAATGTTGTTTATGTTGAAGGAGAAGAAATGCTGAAAACCTCTGCGAGGGAACCCTACGTTTATGTGTGCTGAACCTTCTTTTAAAAGAGAAGTATGTTTTTTTTTAATTTAGTTTCATACTTACCTATGTGGATGCAGCATCAGACCGATGCTGTATCTGTCCCCCGCCGTCTCTGCACTGAGAACCATGCCACCAAACATCGCCGATGGCTCAGTTTTTACAGATCCCTGAGACGAGAGCTGCTGGCTGGCAGTCAGCTTCTCTCCTCTCTGCTTCCCCACGCTCATTGGAGTGCTGAGCTGTGCAGGGGCTGAGAGTTGCCATCTCAGCGGCAGCTGGGGGATCCAGACTTGAGAAGTTGGGATGATGCTCTGCCTCGACTGATGGCAGTGACGTCAGTGGAGAGCGGACTCCAGACCGCTCTCTGCTGAAAACGGGTCACAGGAGTGCAAAACGAATTGCACTCCTGGGACCAGGAGAAGCCCAGCCTAACTTCTCGTTTAATAAAAACGCTTAAAAAGCCCTTAAAAAGAAGAAACCGCGTGTGACAGAGTCCTTAACCGCTTGCCGACCGCCACACAGATGTACGTCAGCAGAATGGCACAGGCAGGCAAATGGGCGTACCGTCACTTTGAATATGCCACCTATTGGAGGCACACGCGTGCCCGTGGGTCCCGGGAACACGATGTTCGCCAGTGGCCCGCGATTACGGTGAGGAGAGGCAGAATGAGGAGATGTCTTTGTAAACAAGGCATTTCCCTGTTCTGCCTAGTGACATGACAGAGATCTACTGCTCCCTGTCATTGGGAGCAGTGACCGCTGAAATGTCAGTGGTAGCCCCCCCCCACAGTTAGAACACGTCCCTAGGACACACTTAACCCCTTGATCGCCCCCTAGTGTTTAACTCCTTCCCTGCCAGTGTCATTTACACAGTAATCAGTGCATTTTTATAGCACTGATCGCTGTATAAATGACAATGGTCCCAAAATAGTGTCAAAAGTGTCCGATGTGTCCGCCATAATGTTGCAGTCACGGTAAAAATTGCAGATCGCCGCCATTACTAATAAAAAAAAATTAATAATAAAAATTCCATAAAACTATCCCCTATTTTGTAGACGCTATAACTTTTGCGCAAACCAATCAATATACGCTTATTGCGATTTTTTTCAACAAAAATATGTAGAAGAATACATATCGGCCTAAACTGAGGAAAAAAATTGTTTTTTTTATATTTTTTGGGGGGATATTTATTAGAGCAAAAAGTAAAAAATATTGCATTTTTTTCAAAATTGTCGCTCTTTTTCTGTTTATAGCGCAAAAAAAAAAAAAAAACGCAGGTGATCAAATACCACCAAAAGAAAGTTCTATTCATGGGGGAAAAAGGACATCAATTTTGTTTGGGTACAACGTCGCACGACCGCGCAATTGTCAGTTAAAGCCACGCAGTGCCGAATCGCAAAAAGTGCTCTGGTAGTGTTCTACACTTGGAGTGAACCCCTTACAGTGGCTTAAAGGGCCCCAACATTAGCCAGCAAAAGAGCAACTTTAAAGACTGCCCCCCCCACCAATATCCCACACACGCACATCCCCTTTTTGTTATTTACTGTAAACAAGGACAGTGCCAGTCAGTTATAGGCCTAGCATAATCGCCATTAGTGCACCCAGGTAGTATAGTTCCTGCAGTTTGGTAGATCAGATCTTATTACTGCCTGCTGCTGCCCCTTCAGGTGGCGTTGTTATTGTTTATTCTGATTTGGACACCAAATGTAATTTTGTGCTTCTTAGTCCTTACTGTTAATCACTTTATATACTGAATTGTGTTATTACCATTTGTAATGTTTGGGGGTTGTTTAGATCAGTATAGTACTCACCAGTGGGTAGAGTCCATGCCAGTTGTGCTGTATGCCCACTTTTATTAAGGAGAAAAAAAAAAACAACACAAATCGTTGCCCATGCAGGGGTTTCCAGCAGCAACAAAAAACGAAGTAAGTCAGATTCAGCCTCCTAGCTCTCTTTAGCAGCACTGCTGCTCAGGCTTTATGCCTCAGTCCTCCTGACCATGTAACAGTGTCCTTTTGTTCCCATACGAACTCTATAACTCTGCTGACACTCTTTCTTGCAGCTCCCTGCCGCTCCAGCCCTCTGTCTGCTCATGACTGCACGGTGCAGACATGCACACTTGTGGCTGCTCCCTGGCATCCACATGGACTACCCGGGAAGGTAGAGCCCAGAACCCTGGCCCTGAGGCTACAGAAAGCCCCTCACACACCTGCATAATCAATGTGCTAGGCGTTCCCAAAACCTGGTCTCAGGATTGGAGATTTCATCCCACCCAGATCATTATGAAATCTCCAGGTCCCACAATGGATTGTTACCAACCACAGAGAAAGCTGAAAAACAGTTTCCTTCAAGTTAAACAAGCATCCTGGAGCCCCTCAACCTAGTTGAGAATCATGGCCAACATACACCATGACAGGGATTCAAGCTGCCATTCCCCCCCCCCCCCCTTGTTTTTACCGGAGGGCAAAATACACAAGTTCCTTCTTTTTGGCACCTCTGTGCCAGCTACCACTTAAAGGAGTCTACTCCTGTCCAACCCTACTCTTCCTAAAGGGGACCTCTACCCAATGTCCCCCATGGTGTATCTCTCTCTAGATCCCATTGTCACTCTATGGGCTCTAATGAGACTTTTCCAACTTTTTTTCTGGGTGTACTTCCATAAATACTTCCTCTGAAATTTTAAAAATTGGTCCCTCTGGTCTTCCCATCAACCCTTCTGCCTCCTTGCTTCGGGTTCCTGGGCTTTACAATACCTCCCTCAGCATTACTATCCTGAGGCTGTAGGGGGCCTATTTCTGTCAGGTTTGTAACTGGATCACCCTTATTTCTGGTACCAGACTGAGCAGTCACCAATTGTTTTCAAATTTTATCCGTACCTTCAAGGCATCTTTACACCAAATTATCACGAACCATCAGTACATTATTAGTTTTATCATAAACAGATACATTCAGGTCAATGTTACACCTTTCAATGTTGTCTTTTCTAGCATTTGTTAGGGCGATGTCTGCAGATGACACACACGCCGGAGGGCGGCCATCATCCACGGGAACCTCACAAGAAGCCACCTCCCTTGGTGTCACAGACTCTGCAGGCAGCTGTCCTACCATCTGACTTTTTCCAACACCATCTGGATCTCTATCCAAATCCAGTACAGATGAGCTCTCGCCTGATCCACATCCGATTTTTACCTTAATTCTCATCCATTCTCAGGGACCTTATCAGTTTTGTAATATAAACTTATTTTTGGGCCGGTGGTCCTAGTCTCTTTAACCACCGCTATTTGAGTAACGGTCAGGACCTCTGCTGTTTTCTGCTCCATTTTCTGGTCCGTGCTCGGTCCTTCCATCTCCCGTGGTTTGTCCACTAGTGCAATAAACGTGACCAAACAACTGCCCAGCACCACCCTGGACCACAGCAGCAGAAATGCTTCCCATCTGCCTATTAGGAGGCATAACCTCTGACAATTTTGACTAATTTTTTTTTTCTCCATAGCCTCTCCCATATACCATATCTTCAAAAATGAGTCTCCAGCAACATACCCAGAGGCACAGACCTAAGTCCTTCCTGGAGACTTTTATGACACTGTGAATGCCGGGAGAGTCATTGGCTGAGACTTGAGAAGTTGCAGTGGTTAAAGGGACATCCTCCCTGCTGGAGGTAACTACAGCCTGGTGCTGGACTCACTCTCCAATTCTCAGGTTCAGCACCAATGAGCTGCTCCAGCTCATTACCAGTGAAAACATCAATTTGATACTCTATACCAGGCATCACTAAATGGCGGACCGCGGTCCAGTTCCATCCCCAGTAGCCATACTACCCAGACCGCAGCCTCGCCAAATAGTTGCCTGTGTGTTCTCTCCCCGCCGCCGGCTCGCCTCCCTGTCTGCTGCCAAGCACGGGACTGTCCCTTTGATAGGGCCATTACACTGTCCCCTCCTCACACTGCCTGTCCTATTCACACAAGATGAGAGGAGCGGCCGCTCTGGATAAAGGGCTGGGCCTTTTAGGTTAGGAAGCGGGTGATGGGTGGGGCGGTCCCAGCAATCAATCACTCACCTTTAACGTGAAAAGTTGTCGGTTGTCCAGGGCTGCCGTGCTTTCCGTCTTGTGTGAATAAGGTAGGGCTTTGTGCTGAGGGGGCAGTCCTGTGCAGGACAGGAGTCTATCATCCAGGGGGTCTATGATGGGGGGCCAGGCTGTGATGAGGGGGCCAGGCTGTGAAGAGGGGGCCAGGCTGTGAAGAGGGGGCCAGGCTGTGAAGAGGGGGCCAGGCTGTGAAGAGGGGGCCAGTCTGAGACGAGGGGGCCAGTCTGAGACGAGGGGGCCAGTCTGAGACGAGGGGGCCAGTCTGAGACGAGAGGGCCAGTCTGAGACGAGAGGGCCAGTCTGTGACGAGGGGGCCAGTCTGTGACGAGGGGGCCAGTCTGTGATGAGGGGGCCAGTCTGTGATGAGGGGGCCAGTCTGTGATGAGGGGGCCAGTCTGAGACGAGGGGCCAGTCTGTAATGAGGGAGCCAGTCTGTGATGGGGGGGCCAGTCTGTGATGAGGGGGCCAGTCTGTGATGGGGGGGCCAGTCTGTGATGGGGGGCCAGTCTGTGATGGGGGGGCCAGTCTGTGATGAGGGGGCCAGTCTGTGATGAGGGGGGAAGGCTGTGATGGGGGGCCAGTCTGTGATGGGGGGCCAGTCTGTGATGGGGGGCCAGTCTGTGATGAGGGGGCCAGTCTGTGATGAGGGAGCCAGTCTGAGACGAGGGGGCTAGTCTGAGACGAGGGGGCCAGTCTGAGACGAGGGGGCCAGTCTGAGACGAGGGGGCCAGGCTGTGATGAGGGGGCCAGGCTGTGATGAGGGGGGAAGGCTGTGATGGGGGGGCCAGTCTGTGATGGGGGGCCAGTCTGTGATGGGGGGCCAGTCTGTGATGAGGGGGCCAGTCTGTGATGAGGGAGCCAGTCTGAGACGAGGGGGCTAGTCTGAGACGAGGGGGCCAGTCTGAGACGAGGGGGCCAGTCTGAGACGAGGGGGCCAGGCTGTGATGAGGGGGCCAGGCTGTGATGAGGGGGCCAGTCTGTGATGAGGGGGCCAGTCTGAGACGAGGGGGCCAGGCTGTGATGAGGGGGCCAGGCTGGGATGAGGGGGCCAGTCTGGGATGAGGGGGCCAGTCTGTGATAAAGGGGCCAGTCTGTGATGAGGGGGCCAGTCTGTGATGAGGGGGGCAGTCTGTGATGAGGGGGCCAGTCTGTGATGAGGGGGGCAGTCTGTGATGAGGGGGCCAGTCTGTGATGAGGGGGCCAGTCTGTGATGAGGGGGCCAGTCTGTGATGAGGGGGCCAGTCTGTGATGAGGGGGCCAGTCTGTGATGAGGGGGCCAGTCTGTGATGAGGGGGCCAGTCTGTGATGAGGGGGCCAGTCTGTGATGGGGGTCCAAGATGAGGGGCCTGCGGCATGCACAGGAGGCTGTGATGTGCAGGATATCATGTGGAGTCACAGCAGAAACAATGTCCACATTATGTTTACACATAACAGCCTCATCCATCATTGAGATTAGCTTTTTAACCTCAGGTATCCCAAAACAGTGTACAGTATATGCGTTCCATTCGCCACTAGTCCTCACCAATCCAATCGCCCGAAGAGACACATAAGAAAAGACGGGATTGGTTGTAGACCCATTGCACAGGTGTCAAGGCTGGGCTCAGCCCTTCCTTCTCTGAGCTGGCCGCTCATCTGTCGGCTAATTGCCAACTCCCATCTCTCCACAGTTACTAAGCTGTTGATGATATCCTGCTCATCAGTCCTGCCTGCTTAAGCCGTCCAGTCCAGAGCTCTGTCTTCACCTTGGTCAACATCACAGAGACTATCTCCTGCAATCCTGTTCAAGACTGGCTTTGCTGACATCCCTTCTGGCTCCAGATCCTGCCTGCTGTTCCACTACATTGATCCCTGACTTCTGGCTTGGCTGACTATCCATTTTGGTTACTGAACTTTGGCTATGTTTGTTCTTTTTACTTTTATTATTAAACAAGTGTGATTTAACTGTACTACTGTCTCGGCCTGATTTCATGGTTTCTGACAACCAGAATGGCATCCCAGTTGTCAAGGGCAACCTCCTAGTCCAACCTACAGAGCTCCCTGGAGATTTCTAGGGAAAAATCTGTGTTGCCTTAACCCCCCCCCATCGCTATGGGAAATGGCCCATCTTTGATCGCAGCTTTTGCTGTTCAAGAACCCGTGGTTTTTGCCAACAGCAGCAAACTTTTCTTTACCATCAACAGCATTTTTAGCTCTAACATGCTTGTCCTAACCCACTACCAGCTTGGACCCTGGGACATTTAACACATTACCTTAGGACCCCTTTCACGCTGGGGCGGTTTTCAGGCGCTTTAGCGTTGGAAATAGCCTCTGCTAAGTACCTGAAAAATTCATTCAAGTGTGACATTTCACACTGGGGGGGCGGTGCGCTTGCGGGGCGTTCCGAAAAGTCCTGCAAGCAGCATCTTTGGGGCGGGTTGAGAGCACTGTATTTAGTGCCCTCAAAATGCCCTGCCTATTGGAATGAATCGGCAGCGGTTCCAAAGTGCCTTCTTTGGGGTTAGAAACGCCCCGCTAGCGACCGAAAAGCTACACCAAAAGGAGCGGCGCTTTAGCGCAAACGCGGCCCCAGTGCGAAAGGGGTCTTGATCACCAACACAGGTGCAGTTTGGACTTTAACCCCCCCTGCCTTCCCACTGTACTGCACAGAAGCAAGTCTTGCTCAGGAGAACATTCAGTGGACCCCCCTGACTGGGGTCACTCCACCATCATCATGGGCATACAAAACAAGGAATTGAAAAACCTTCCCAGCTGCATGTCTCATTTAAAGTCCCAAAAAACCCCCTTACTTTTCTGTGTTTTGTAAAAACAAGGAATTGGTCGCGCACTGGAACTCCAAATTATCTCGATGTCATCTTTATTGTCAAAAAGGGTCAGGCAGATACAGGCAATGGTAGATGTTTCACAAGCGACAGCTTGGGTTGGGTTGTGAACAAGCAAGCTATCGCTTGTGAAACGTCTACCATTGCCTGTATCTGCCTGACCCTTTTTGACAATAAAGATGACATCGAGATAATTTGGAGTTCCAGTGCGCGACCAATTCTTTGTTTTGTTCGTCTTCCACGGTGGTGAGCCGAGGTCTGCACCTGTGATCCATCCTGCACCTGATTTTGCCAGGAGCGGCGTGCTCCTCTTTGTTGTGATATCATCATGGACATGTTTGTCCCTCCCAACGCTTTGCATTGTACTTGGTGATGTAAGCTTTGGATGAAGCTGCTCAGCAATGGAGACCCATTCAGCTTCATCCAAGGCTTACATCACCAAGTACAATGCAAAGCGTCGGGAGGGACAAACATGTCCATGATGATGTTGTGCTAATCTGAAGGCCACGCGAAGTTTGGAGGTCTGTAGACCTCTGCAGACAGTTGACGTCTTCTGCACACTGCGAGCTTCAGCATGCGCTGACCCCACTCTGTCATTCTACGTGGCCTACCACTTCGTGGCTGAGTTGCTGGTGTTCCCAGTTGCTTCCACTTTGTTATAATTACCACTAACAGTGGACCGTGGAATGTTTAGTGGCAAGGAAATTTCACAGGTGGACTTTTTGCTCAGGTGGCCACCTATCCCAATACCACGGCTGAATTCACTGAGCTCCTGAGAGCGACCCGTTCTTTCACAAATGTTTGTAGAAGCCGTCTGCATGCCTAGGTGTGTGATTTTATACATCTGTGGACAAGGAGGGGATTGGAACACCTGAATCCAATGATTTGGAGGGCTGTCCCAATACTTTTGGCAATATAGTGTATGTCAGAGCTATATAAATATATAATAATAATAGTGTGTAACTGTGGGGGGGGAGGGGACATTAGAGTGTAAGCTCCTCTGTACAGAGACTGATGTGACTGTGGGGGGGAGGGGACATTAGAGTGTAAGCTCCTCTGTACAGAGACTGATGTGACTGTGGGGGGAGGGGACATTAGAGTGTAAGCTCCTCTGTACAGACTGATGTGACTGTGGGGGGGAGGGGACATTAGAGTGTAAGCTCCTCTGTACAGAGACTGATGTGACTGTGGGGGGAGGGGACATTAGAGTGTAAGCTCCTCTGTACAGAGACTGATGTGACTGTGGGGGGAGGGGACATTAGAGTGTAAGCTCCTCTGTATAGAGACTGATGTGACTGTGGGGGGAGGGGACATTAGAGTGTAAGCTCCTCTGTACAGAGACTGATGTGACTGATGTGGGGGAGGGGACATTAGAGTGTAAGCTCCTCTGTACAGAGACTGATGTGACTGTGGGGGAGGGGACATTAGAGTGTAAGCTCCTCTGTACAGAGACTGATGTGACTGTGGGGGGGAGGGGACATTAGAGTGTAAGCTCCTCTGTACAGAGACTGATGTGACTGTGGGGGAGGGGACATTAGAGTGTAAGCTCCTCTGTACAGACTGATGTGACTGTGGGGGGAGGGGACATTAGAGTGTAAGCTCCTCTGTACAGAGACTGATGTGACTGTGGGGGGAGGGGACATTAGAGTGTAAGCTCCTCTGTACAGAGACTGATGTGACTGATGTGGGGAGGGGACATTAGAGTGTAAGCTCCTCTGTACAGAGACTGATGTGACTGATGTGGGGAGGGGACATTAGAGTGTAAGCTCCTCTGTACAGAGACTGATGTGACTGTGGGGGAGGGGACATTAGAGTGTAAGCTCCTCTGTACAGAGACTGATGTGACTGTGGGGGAGGGGACATTAGAGTGTAAGCTACTCTGTACAGAGACTGATGTGATGAGCTCAGTGTACAGCACTATGGTATATGTCGGCTCTATAGAAGGATTAGAGATAAGATGGGAGTCTGCTGTGACTTCTCTGTGATGAGATATAAATCTATGCCCTCCCCCCTCACATTATTGATTATTGATCAATTATAATGTGTATTATCCATCAATACCTCCATGTGTCCCCCCCTCCCCCATCCTCTCACCTCTCCATATACAATGTCTCCTCCCCAAACACTAGAGGACCAACCAGGTTTAGCTGCAAGGCAGAGTGGAGGCCACATGTTTCCTGTGCAGAGTGGAGCTCCAGTCTGCAGCCACACCCCCTTGGAATACACTGCTTATGACACACAGGAAGTCCTCCAGCAGACACTAGAGGTCACACTGCTCTGTGAAAGGACTCCAGCTGGGGGCGGCCATTTTTGCGTAGATCAAAGAATATGGTCTCAGTGTATAGCACATAGAATATGATCCTCAGAGTAATATTAGTATTATAAACACTTTAATGAAATGAACTATGTACTAAAATGAGCAAATGATACAATAGTAATTCAATAAATGAATGTATTGTTGGTATATGTAATGTTAATGAATAAATATTAACAAACCAGGGCAGATAATAAAGATACAAATGAATGCAGCTTTGTAATGATTATGACATCAATAAATGTATTTTATAAATACAAGCCGTGTAAGTACCGGAGGGTGATCAGCCTCTTGTAGTCCCTGTACAGCAGGGCTAGAGTGTAACAGGGAGAAGCAGCACAAGGAGCCAATCAATTCACATGCTGACAAGAAGCATGCTGATAGGAGGAGAGAGAATCTCATGTCACTGTCCGATCACAGGTCAGGATGCCCTGGGCTCAGAGGAAGTGGGTTGACAGATGCTGAGACTGAGGACATGGAGGAGAAATCTCTGGATTGAAGGTGAATATGGCAGCTGTTTTGTTTTTTTTTATATGTAATGGGCTATTCATTTTTCCTGGTCAGGATTGGATCAGGTCAGGTTTCCATCAGGATCAGGTCAGGACTGCATCTGTATCAGGTCAGGTTTACATTTGTTTTAGGTCAGGTTTGCATCAGGATCAGGTCAGGGTGAAAAAAGACACAAGTCCAACCTATGTGTGTGATTATATGTCAGTATTACATTGTATATCCCTGTATGTTGCGGTCATTCAGGTGATTATCTAATAGTTTTTTGAAACTATCGATGCTCCCCCCCCCGCTGAGACCACCGCCTGTGGAAGGGAATTCCACATCCTTGCCGCTCTTACAGTAAAGAACCCTCTACGTAGTTTAAGATTAAATCGCTTCTCTTCTAATTTTATTGAATGGCCACGAGTCTTTTTAAATTCCCTTTCACTGAAAAGTTCTCTCCCTATTGTGGGGTCACCAGTACGGTATTTATAAATTGAAATCATATCCCCTCTCAAGCGTCTCTTCTCCAGAGAGAATAAGTTCAGCGCTCGCAACCTTTCCTCATAACTAAGATCCTCTAGATCCTTTATTCGTTTTGTTGCCCTTCTTTGTACTCGCTCCATTTCCAGTACGTCCCTCCTGAGGACTGGTGCCCAGAACTGCTCCAGGTGCGGCCGGACCAGAGTCTCGTAGAGCGGGAGAATTATCCTTTTATCTCTGGAATTAATCCCCTTTTTAATGCCAATATTCAGTTTGCTTAGTTAGCAGCACCTTGGCATTGCATTTCCCATCCTAGATTCCCCCAGAGGTTCTCCCCCCAGTCTATAAATTGCATTCATATTTTTGCCACCCAAATGCATTATTTTACATTTTTCTACATTGAACCTCATTTGCCATGTACTCGTCCACCCCATTAATTTGTTCAGATCTTCTTGCAAGGTTTCCACATCCTGCGGAGAAGTTATTGCCCTGCTTAGCTTAGTATCGTCTGCAAATACAGAGATTGAACTGTTTATCCCATCCTCCAGGTCGTTTATGAACAAATTAAATAGGATTGGTCCCAGCACAGAACCCTGGGGAACCCCACTACCCACCCCCGACCATTCTGAGTACTCCCCATTTATCACCACCCTCTGAACACGCCCCTGTAGCCAGTTTTCAATCCATGTACTCACCCTATGGTCCATGCCAACGCACCTTATTTTGTACAGTAAACGTTTATGGGGAACTGTGTCAAATGCTTTTGCAAAATCCAGATACATCACGTCTACGGGCCTTCCTTTATCTAGATGGCAACTCACCTCCTCATAGAAGGTTAATAGATTGGTTTGGCAAGAACGATTCTTCATGAATCCATGCTTATTACTGCTAATGATACCGTTCTCATTAATAAAATCTTGTATATAGTCCCTTATCATCTCCTCCAAGATTTTACATACTATTGATGTTAGGCTAACTGGTCTGTAATTCCCAGGGATGTATTTGGGCCCTTATTTAAATATTGGTGCTAAATTGGCTTTTCTCCAATCAGCTGGTACCATTCCAGTCAGTAGACTGTTCCTAAAAATTAGGAAAAATGGTCTGGCAATTACTTGACTGAGCTCCTTAAGGACCCTCGGGTGCAAGCCATCTGGTCCTGTTAACTTATTAATGTCCCTCCTCTCCCCTCCCCCCCATTTTCCCCTGTTCCTTCCTTCCATCCCCCCCTTCCCTCCCCCCCCCTTCTCCCCGGCATTCCCCATCTTTCCCTCACCTCCCTCCTCCCTTCCCCTTTGTCCCCAGCCCCATCCCCTTTCCTTCTCCTCCCTTCTCTGTCCCTATTCCTTCATCTCTCACCTTCTCACCTCCACATCATATAACACCTTTTTGCCTTCTGTTTTTCAGTACTCTTTTTCACTTCATCGGTCACCATACCTAATCCTTTTTACTCTTTGCACACTGAAGGCTCACTTCATGTCATCTTTCACATCTTTCACTAGTTACCCACCTTGTCACCACTATTTTTCCATCATTACCTTTATCGTTTTATGCTTCACTTCCCGTGTGCGGTAATTTAGGTATCCTACTACTTTATAATATTCATTTTATGCTCATTACCCCCGTCATTTTGTTAGTTCCCCCAGGTCGCCGTGGGAGACCATCCTCAGGTGGTGGGGCCGCGCGCCTGGGGTCTGTTTGATTATTGATTTCTGGATGATGGTACATTTATATATGCTACTTTAACATTTCATCATAGAGGCCACTTAACTAATCTTATTAATGTTAAGTTTTTCAAGTCTAATTTTAATTCCGTCCTCTGTTAACCATGGAGGTGCTTCCTGTGTTGTGTCATGAGGATAAACACTGCAGTTTTGACTACTGAAGTCCCCTGATTCCCTTGTGAAGACTGAGGAGAAGAATAAATTCAATACCTTCGCCATCTCCCCATCCTTTGTAACCAGATGTCCTTCCTCATTCTTTATGGGGCCAATATGATCTGACCTCCCTTTCTTACTATTTATGTACTTAAAGAATTACATGGGATTTTTTTTACTCTCCTCCACTATGTGCCTTTTGTGTTCTATATTAGCTGCCCTGATTGTACCCTTACATTTCTTGTTGCATTCTTTATAAAGTTGGAATGCTGCTGATGATGACCCCTCAGCCTCGTATTTTTGGAAGGCCTTCGCCTTTGCTTTTATATGCATTTTTACGTTGGAGTTAAGCCACACAGGACTTTTATTAGGTCTTTTAAATTTATTTCCCATTGGGATTTACTGGCTAATGCCCTTATTTAAGGATCGTAGCAAGGATCATAGTTTAGGGAAGTTGGCTCTTTTGAAATTCAGTGTCTTTGTATTCCCCTTATATTTCCTATTTCTGTTCTGAGCTGCTTTCACACTGATGTGCTGCAGTTTACCTGCACCATTATCTGCGACTTTCCTGGGTTAGCTGTGCTTTGCCATAAACTTCTATTATATCCTGCAGGTGTGGTGCACTTTCTGAAAGCACACCAAACCTGCGGGATATAATAGAAGTCTATGGCTAAGCACAGCGAACCCACAGGAAAGCTGCAGGTACACTGCATTGCACCAGCGGTGTGGGTAAACCGGAGCACATCACTGTGAAAGCAGCCTTATACCATTCTGCCCAGTGTATTGCTTCACACTGGCCTGAAGATCTCTCCTTTCCTTCTTCTGGCACCACTCTGGAGACCGCTGGCAGGGATAAGAGGTGGAGTGTAGCTGGTATCACTCCACATGGGACAGGAGCCGGCGTCAACTTATGCGGCTCCTGCCTACTACAGCTCCAACTTTACTAGTCCCTCTGCATTGTACTCGGATGCTCTGGGATGGCAGGTCAGCAAGCCCAGACCACGATCTACCAGTCACATGGCCATTATCTACGGGTTTCTGATCCCTACTATAGGGTTGTTATGGGGTGTTGGGTGTTCTCAGTCTATAACAATCTCCATATGGGGTCATTATAGGTGTGCTGGATGTTGTCTGTTATAAATGATCTCCTATGGAGATTGTTATAGACTATCTCCAAAGGGGATCATTATGGGGTGCTGGATGTTGTCAGTCTATAACAATCCTCATGAGGGGTCCTGGATGTTGTCAGTCTATAACAATATCCATAGGGGGTCATTCATAAAAAATTTTCATAGGGGACCATTATGGGGGTTCTGGATGTTCTTTGTTATAAATGACTCCCCCATGAAGCTTGTTAGACTAAGAACATCCAGAACCCCCATTTGGCCCCTATGGAGAATGTTATAGATGGAGAACATCCAGTATCCAATATTAATCCCCTATGGAGATTGTTAGACTGACAACATCCAGCACTCCCATAATGACCCACTATGGAGATTGTTATAAATGACTCCCCATGGAGATTGTTATAAATGACTCCCCATGGAGATTGTTATAAATGACTCCCCATGGAGATTGTTATAAATGACTCCCCATGGAGATTGTTATAGACCAGGGATCTCCAAACTACGGCCCTCCAGCTGTTGCGGAACTACACGTCCCATGAGGCATTGTAAAACTCTGACATTCACAGTTATGACTAGGCATGATGGGAATTGTAATTCCTGAACAAATAGATGGCCATAGTTTGGAGACCCCTGTTATAGACTATCTCCGTAGGGGGTCATTATGGGGTGCTGGATGTTCTCAGTCTACAACAATCTCCATAGTGGATCATTATGGGAGTGCTGGATGTTGTCAGTCTAATAGGGCGTACACACGGTCGGACTTTGTTCGGACATTCCGACAACAAAATCCTAGGATTTTTTCCGACGGATGTTGGCTCAAACTTGTTTTGTCTCCACACGGTCGCACAAAGTTGTCGGAAAATCTGATCGTTCTGAACGCGGTGACGTAAAACACGTACGTCGGGACTATAAACGGGGCAGTGGCCAATAGCTTTCATCTCTTCATTTATTCTGAGCATGCATGGCACTTTGTCCGTCGGATTTGTGTACACGCGATCGGAATTTCCGACAACGGATTTTGTTGTCGTAAAATTTTATCTCGTGCTCTCCAACTTTGTGTGTCGGGAAATCCGATGGAAAATGTCCGATGGAGCCCACACACGGTCGGAATTTCCGTCAACACGCTACGATTGGACATTTTCCATCGGAAAATCCGACCGTGTGTACGGGGCATTACAATCTCCACAGGGGATCATTATGGGATGCTGAATGTTCTCCATCTATAACATTCCCTATAGGGGCCAAAATGGGGGTGCTGGATGTTCTCCATCTATACCAGTCTCCAGAGGTAGTTATTATGGGGGTGCTGGATGTTCTCCATCCCTAACAGTCTTTCTAGGGTGTCATTATGGAGGTGATAAGACATTATTAAACTTTACTTGTCTCCATAGAGGGTCATTATGGGGATGCTTGATGTTCTCCTCGGTTTATAACGGCCTCCATAGGGGGATATCAGTGCAGTTCTGAATATGGGGACATACATGACACACGTCAGGAAAACTCATTGTATAGATGAACCTGAATTGTCTGCATCCTGTTTTCACCTTTGAGAAGTCACATGCGGGGGACCTCCAGCTTCTCTGTATTAGGACCGCCATAAAGGCTCCTCCACCTACATGGAGATGTTTATAATGAAAGTGACTTCTATTACAGAAGGAAAAGGAGTAACAATCATTTCTACATGTGATCAGCCAGAAGATGACCCTTGAGGGATATGGCAGCTTCCATTGATTGCTTCATGATGGACTGTCTTGGTAATCCTGACCTCACCGACTCACTCACCTGGAACAAGGATGCCCAATGGGAGTTCAGCCTTTACTGCCTGCATGCTTGCAGAGGAATTGCTGACACCAATGGATTATATCTGACACCAACACTATTGATGTCTTATCTTTAATTTTTTCTATCCTGTACAATTAATGGCTGTTACCAAAGGGGTGATATCACAAAGTGTATTCCACATTATTGGAGCTGCTGGACACAATATATTGAGAAGCTGGTTCATGCTTTTGTCTCCTCCAGACTGGATTACCGTAACGCACTTCTAATTGGGATTCCTAGAAGGAGTCTGCAGAGACCTCAGTACATCCAAATCTCTGCAGCAAAGATCCTGATGAGAGTGCAGAAACATGAGCACATTACCCCTAATTCTTCACTCACTCCACTGGCTTCCTGTCTCCGCCAGGATTGAGTACAAGGTTTCTCTCCCCACACATCAATGTATCCATGGACATGCCCCTCCCTACCTTAAAGAACTTCTTGAACCGCAAAACACAACACGTCCCCTCCGCTCCACTCACTCAAACCTTCTTCATATACCCAGAACTAGACTCAGGACAATGGGAGACGGGGCGTTTTGTGCAGCTGCCCCGCGCCTGTGGAATGCCCTACCTGACAACCTGAGGGCTCCTCAATCTACTGACCGTTTTAAAAAAGGGCTTAAGACATTTCTTTTTAGCAAAGCTTTTTGTTCCTTCTAGATGTTCGTTTCATCGTATAAACTGCTTAAATTTCTTTTTTTTGTTGTTTTTATCCCATAGCACTTTGAGATCTTTTGATGAAAAGTGCACTATAAATAAAATGTATTATTATTATAGTAGAGGGATCAGTGAGCATTGAGGTGGCAATTAGGCAGCACACAGGGGGGGGGTAATGAGCCAATCCCCATCTGAGGACTAAACCCATCACTATATGGGAAGACTCTGCAGTGTGCATGGGGAGGGGTGCGATGAGGACGTTTTGTGTTTACTGCTTGAAAAGTCCAGAAAGAAACCAGAAATGTAAGGCCCCTTTCATACTTGTACGACTTGGGACTGCAAAGTCGTATGACAAGTCGTTCCCCCATGATTTCCAATGACTACCATTCATAGTAGTATGTCTTCAAGTCACGCCGACTTCAAAAGTAGTCCCTACACTACTTTGGTCCGACTTTGATGCGAGTTACACAGGCATTTCCTGAAATGGCGGCAAAAATTGTGGCCGCGAAAACGCGGCAAAAATCTAGCAACTTTGAAGTGGCGGTAGCGTGAAAGGGGCCTAAGGCCGGGTTCACACTGATACGACACGACTGTTGTAAGACTATCATCCTACTTTGCCCTGCTACATCGGTCCTACTTCCTTCCGACTTGAATGAACAGGATAAGATTTTGCTTTGACTGAGATAGTACAACTTATCCTTTGACCAATCAAAACAATCCCAGTGTGACAAATTATTTTTACTGCTGCTGTAATTATCATGTCGGATGGTTAGGACAAAGATCCTACTTTGATCCGACTTCAATGATATTCAATGGGCTGAAGTAGGACCAAAGTAGTGCACGGAGTATTTTCAAAGTAGGACCGACTTGTGTCGGACAAGTTAAGACGGCTCTCATATGGAAACATTGATTTGCTCGTCATGTGACATGAGCTCCCAATGTCGGATCGTTTGTCGAACAAGTGTGAACCCGGCCTAAATTCAGAGACCAGACACCATTATGTCTTCATTTCTAAAGCCCCATACACACCATTCGATTCTCTACAGATTTTTGTCTTCAGATTTACCAAAACCATATAATATGAGGCCAAACCTTAAGGCTGCCTTCACACCTGAGTGTTTCAAAGTTGTGCGTTTTTACCAGGATTTTGTTCAGGTCACCAATGTAAAAAGGCAGAAAAAATGCCTGTAATCTGCCCCAAAGAAGCTCATGTTCTTTTTTGAGCTTAGGGCATATTTCTTCAGGTGACAAAACGCTCAGGTGCCATTGAAATGAATGGGATTTTGCTTGTTGGGCGTTTTACGAGCTGAAAACACTGTGAATGCAGCCTAAGAGTTTTGATTTGTATGTAATCAGGTAGGCCCTTGCACATGGTTTTGGTAAATCTGAAGACAAAAGTCTGCAGAAAATCGAATAGTGTGTATGGGGTCTAAGAATCGCCCATTTATATAATGGCCCGAGTGTGAGCGCAACTTTATACTGAAGGCATTGCTACATTTTTATTCCAAAATATGATGGGGGGAAAAGAAATGTCTTCTCTTCCCAATCTCATACAAGGTGGATTTCCATTTGAGACAAGTACCTTACCCAGCAAGATCTCTGCATGACCCATGGAGCTCTATACACACACTCCACTCGGCCCATATAGCTCTATACACACACCACCCAGGCCAAAGAGCTCTAGCCACACACCGCCCGGCCAAAGAGCTCTATCCACACACCGCCCGGCCAAAGAGCTCTATCCACACACCGCCCGGCCAAAGAGCTCTATCCACACACCGCCCGGCCAAAGAGCTCTATCCACACACCGCCCGGCCAAAGAGCTCTATCCACACACCGCCCGGCCAAAGAGCTCTATACACACACCGCCCGGCCAAAGAGCTCTATACACACACCGCCCGGCCAAAGAGCTCTATACACACACCGCCCGGCCAAAGAGCTCTATACACACACCGCCCGGCCAAAGAGCTCTATACACACACCGCCCGGCCCATGGAGCTCTATACACACACCGCCCGGCCCATGGAGCTCTATACACACACACCGCCCGGCCCATGGAGCTCTATACACACACACCGCCCGGCCCATGGAGCTCTATACACACACACCGCCCGGCCCATGGAGCTCTATACACACACACCGCCCGGCCCATGGAGCTCTATACACACACACCGCCCGGCCCATGGAGCTCTATACACACACACCGCCCGGCCCATGGAGCTCTATACACACACACACCGCCCGGCCCATGGAGCTCTATACACACACACACCGCCCGGCCCATGGAGCTCTATACACACACACCGCCCGGCCCATGGAGCTCTATACACACACACCGCCCGGCCCATGGAGCTCTATACACACACCGCCCGGCCCATGGAGCTCTTTACACACACCGCCCGGCCCATGGAGCTCTTTACACACACCGCCCGGCCCATGGAGCTCTATACACACACCGCCCGGCCCATGGAGCTCTATACACACACCGCCCGGCCCATGGAGCTCTATACACACACCGCCCGGCCCATGGAGCTCTATACACACACCGCCCGGCCCATGGAGCTCTATACACACACACCGCCCGGCCCATGGAGCTCTATACACACACACCGCCCGGCCCATGGAGCTCTATACACACACACACTGCCCGGCCCATGGAGCTCTATACACACACACCGCCCGGCCCATGGAGCTCTATACACACACACCGCCCGGCCCATGGAGCTCTATACACACACCGCCCGGCCCATGGAGCTCTTTACACACACCGCCCGGCCCATGGAGCTCTATACACACACCGCCCGGCCCATGGAGCTCTATACACACACCGCCCGGCCCATGGAGCTCTATACACACACCGCCCGGCCCATGGAGCTCTATACACACACCGCCCGGCCCATGGAGCTCTATACACACACCGCCCGGCCCATAGAGCTCTATACACACACCACCCGGCCCATGGAGCTCTATACACACACACCGCCCGGCCCATGGAGCTCTATACACACACACCGCCCGGCCCATGGAGCTCTATACACACACCGCCCGGCCCATGGAGCTCTTTACACACACCGCCCGGCCCATGGAGCTCTATACACACACCGCCCGGCCCATGGAGCTCTATACACACACCGCCCGGCCCATGGAGCTCTATACACACACCGCCCGGCCCATGGAGCTCTATACACACACCGCCCGGCCCATGGAGCTCTATACACACACCGCCCGGCCCATAGAGCTCTATACACACACCACCCGGCCCATGGAGCTCTATACACACACCGCCCGGCCCATGGAGCTCTATACACACACACCGCCCGGCCCATGGAGCTCTATACACACACCGCCCGGCCCATGGAGCTCTATACACACACCGCCCGGCCCATGGAGCTCTATACACACACCGCCCGGCCCATGGAGCTCTATACACACACCGCCCGGCCCATGGAGCTCTTTACACACACCGCCCGGCCCATGGAGCTCTTTACACACACCGCCCGGCCCATGGAGCTCTATACACACACCGCCCGGCCAATAGAGCAGAGCTCTATACACACACCACCTGGCCCATAGAGCTCTATACACACACCACCCGGCCCATAGAGCTCTATACACACACCACCCGGCCCATAGAGCTCTATACACACACCACCCATAGAACTTACACTCGGATCAAACACAAAGCTCATTTCTATTGAAAAGGAAAACACCAGCCCTCTGCTCATGGTGAAGGTTTTTAAAATTCATTTGGAAGAAAGTTTAAACAGTTAAAGTAAAGATTAGAAAGTAGCGAGGTTGACTGAAGAGATACTTAGATACAGCAGATGTACCCAGGATCTGACTATTTGATCAAAAAGTAAACTTTAAGCCCTAATCCTGGACAGTTGCCCGGCATCAACATTTTACATATGGAATAATTCACGTAACAAACTTAAGGAGTATATCATCAATTACAAGAGACATTCATTTCTGTTATCTCTGAACACATTAGCTTGACCATCCACCACACTCCCAAATACCTCGTTGTAGGACAAGGAGACCAACAGTCTCTATGTTCCACAACAAGATATTTCAAGGATCGGGAGAACAACAATTAGTTCTAATAACATCAGTCCGAAAAAGTCATTCTAGCAAGCAGCAGTCAGTGCCCCCGATCACCACCACACCAATTGTATGATGATACTTGTGAAAGGAAAGAAAACTAAACTCGCTTAAATAAACAAAATAAGGATATGAGAAGCTGCCAACATATGAAAGTGGCACAGAAAAAAATAAATGAGTATAGGAGGTATGTGGTGCAACTAAAAGCGATAAATAATAAAATATGTGAACAGAAATAAGTGTGAAAAACGCACTTAATGGATAGCACTTCCAGGACCGTGCTAATGCTAATATGCTAGGCGATCAGGTGCTGGTAATCTTCCACATATTAAAACGATAATAAACATTCAAATAAACAGAAATCTCATAAACACAATCAATAAATAACACTTCTAGGGCCGTGCTAAAGCTAATGTGCTGAATAATCAGGTGCAAAAAATCTTCAACATAATATATAATAGACATTCATAATAACAGACATTTCTAATAAAGTGCAGACAAAGCAATAAAGTGCAAGAGTACTCTAAAGATGCTGGTAGTGCAACCAAAGTCCAATAAAGAGGAACAAGATCTCCAAGTGACAGTTGACCAAACCAAATCCACTTCATCCAATATCACCATCCGTGGTGCGCCACTCATTTCCCCCAGCCTCTCACCTCACATAAAGACCCCTACAGGTCAAGTCAGGCCTTGATATGAATATATCCAGAACCCTCAGCAATCGATCGATTCCCGCATATAACCTCAGCAATACTGATACCCAAGTTGGACTTCAAGCTCATCCGATCTTGTAGGGTCATGCAATAAAGAGGGTGGGGGGCTCCATGGTGTAGTATATCAAACCAATTTATTTAGGCGACAAGTAGTAACTTACAGTTTTTAAATCCTGAGTACAGCTACGTAGGATACTACCAGAAAGTGGCAACACCTGGCTCCTTCCTGACGCGTTGCCTCACTGAACACGTGACGTCATCAAAGGGTGATCATTTGGTCATACTGCACATGCACTTTGGTCTTTTAATAGGAACTGTCACTCGGAGATCTTGTTCCTCTTTATTGGACTTAGATTGCACTACCAGCACCTTTAGAGTACTCTTGCACTTTATTAGAAATTTCTGTTATTATGAATGTCTTATCATACATTATGTTGAAGATTTTTTTGCACCTGATTATTCAGCAAATTAGCTTTAGCACAGCCCTAGAAGTGTTATTTATTGATTGTGTTTATGAGATTTCTGTTTATTTGAATGTTTATTATCGTTTTAATATGTTGAAGATTACCAGCACCTGATCACCTAGCATATTAGCTTTAGCACGGTCCTGGAAATGCTATCCTGGAAGTGCTATCCCATAAGTGCGTTTTTCACACTTATTTCTGCTCACATATTTTATCATTTATCACTTTTAGTTAGCGCCACATACCTCTATACTCATGATGATACTTGTACTGCTCTGGTGACTGTTCATAAATAAAAATAAATAAATATACATGTATATATATATATATATATATATATATATATATATATATATATATATATATATATATATATATATATATATATATATATATATATATTTTTTTTTTTTTTTTTTTTTTTTTTAATTTACGAACAGTCACCAAGAGCAGTACAAGTATCATCATGAGTATAGAGGTATATATCTAGCTCCCTTGTCATCTCCTCCCAAGCTTGCCTCCAGGATTTCTCCAGAGCTTCTCCCATCCTTTGGAACTCCCTACCCCAATCTGTCCGACTGTCCCCTAATCTTTCCATCTTTAGGCGATCCCTGAAAATCCTTCTCTTCAAAGAAGCCTATCCTGCTTCTAACTAACACTGTTTTACTTCCTCCATCAGCTCATCCCCCACAGATATTACCTTTTGTATCAATTGACCCTCCCTTTTTAGCCCTCTGATTCCTCTTGTACCAAATTGTAATGTAACTGTAATGTCTGCCCTCATGTTGTAAAGCGCTGCACTGCACAAACTGTTGGCGCGCTATATATATATATATATATATATATATATATATATATATATATATATATATATATATATATATATATATATATATATATATATATATATATATATATATATATATATATATATCCTTCATCTTCAAAAAAATTGTTAGAAAGAATTAGTTCTGAAAAAAGAAAAATGCTATGCCTTTTACTAAATGTCTGTCTACTTTCCAGAAAAGGGGTAATTTGGGGGGTAGTTGTACTGTCCTGACATTTGAGGGCCTCAAAAAAAATTAGATCGGCCGTGAGTTTATCAGGATTGATCCATTTTCGAATATATATCCCATAGTAGTTTGTAGACTATAACTTTCACACAAAACAAATACTTGTTGGGATTTGTTTTTTTGACCGACATGTAGCAGTATATATATATTAGATTTTTTTATATTGGATATATTTTTTAACAGAAAGTAGAAAATATATATAAAAAAAAAAGTTGCAATACATCTCTACACCATCTAAAACTGAACACACACAAGCTGGCTATAGATACATTGTAAAAGTGAAGGATCCCGGACTAACCCCAATCTTCACTAAACTACCTCAAGGTCCACTGACCTAAGCATGCAGCTAGTAAAGCCAAAATAATCTGACCTCCTGCATGCTTGTTCCTGGTCAGTGAAACACTAGGTCAGTGATGGCGCACCTTGGCACCCCAGATGTTTTGGAACTACATTTCCCATGATGCTCACCTACACTACAGAGTGCATGAGCATCATGGGAAATGTAGTTCCAAAACATCTGGGGTGCCACGGTTCGCCATCACTGCACTAGGTAGTACAGTGAGGTTTAGAATAAGGAAGACGGCCCCCTGGAGCCTGCAACTTTATAAAAAAATCAGTAGTAGTAGTGGTTTTTGCCCACTGCTCCCTCCCAGTATCTAGGCAGCTTTCTCACATCAGATTTCCCCCCAGATATCTTTATAGAGGAACCACTCCCTACCCGTAACACAGCATGGAGGGGCTCAGTGAAGGTGGTGGTGAAGGTGTAGAGATGTCGGATCGGGTCACACAGATCATAAAAGGAGATCTGCCCGGCCTCATAATCCAGCTCTATCCTGACTCTCCTACTGAAGAGATAGCCAGGTAATGGGACCGTATTACTGTCATGTACCACTGAGTACCGATTACCCTTCCTCGCCTCCAAACACCAGGACTTCTCATTATATCCAATCTGCGAATGATATCCGATCCTAGCTATACTGGGGTAACACATTCCAACTCTCCACATCTGTGACACCCCAAGATCCACTTCCCAGTACAGTCTCCCTGAGGAAAACCTCTGACTGCTTAACACCTGAGAACTCCGAAATCTCCCTGGTGTTTCTGAAAACATCTCATATGCTGTCCTGGACACCGTTTTCCTGTCACCTGATATTTGTAGATGATTACCAGCTGTCTGAGCATCCAGTAATATGTCTGCAAACTCAGATTTTTGCTGTACAGATGCAATATTTGGTCCTCCAGCCTGGCGGTGTGAGTGTTGTATGGCGGGAGTGGGTTGGGGACGTTTCCTGGGTTGTTTGGCAATGTAGGGGGATATTTTCTTTGTAGTAGAATGTGAATAGACCTCTGTGCCTGTACATTTCTGTATATTTACCCCAGATATGAGATCAGATAAACCTTTGTGTAATGTGAGTGAGATCCCCGCCACATCCAGATCCCCTCCATCATGGAGGAGTTTATCATATCTCTCGTTCTCATTATCTCTAACGTCACACAAGTCACCCATGTCTGATTCCTGTAGGAAAGTCAGTGGATCTGTCATGTTACACAGCTTCTCAATGTCCACCATCTTCCTGGACAGCTCCTCCTTCTTTATTTCCAGCTGTTGAATCATATCAGACAGTGATAGAGAGATCCGCTCTGCCTGCCCGGAGATCTCACTCAGGACTCTCTTCTCCAGCTCTTCCAGACGTCTCCTGAGGTCTCTGAACAGGGCAGTGGCTCTCTCGGTTTCATCATCTGCTTTTCCTTGTACTGTCTTCCTGCGTTCCTGCAGACTCTGGACTCTTTTCTCCGTCTCCTCTCTCTCTATCATAGATATCTGCAGAACATTTCTCAGTTTCTTCTTCTTCATCTCAAAGGCCACATCCAGAGTCTCCACCTGGTGCCCCTGATGTTCTAGGGCCAATCTGCAATATGCACAGATACAAGTGGAGTCCTCTGTGCAGTAATATTCCAGTAGTTCCTTATGGACAGAACATTTCCTGTTCTCCAGAGAAGTAGTGAGTTCACATAAGACGTGTTCTGGTGACTTGCTGTGGACTCTCAGGTGATTGTCACACAGAGAAGCTTCACACATCAGACAGGATATCACAGCAGGTACAGGAGTGTGAATACAGTAAGTACAGAAGAACCCAGATTTCTGATCTGCTTGAGCAGACAGGAAATTCTCCACTATGTTACGCAGTGTTGTGTTCCTACGCAGTGCAGAACGATCCTGGAACTCTTCTCTGCATTCAGGACAGGGATAACCTCCAGACCCCTCCTGTGTATCCAACATACGAACAATACAGTCCCGGCAGAAGTTGTGTCCACATTTCAGGGTTACAGGATCTGTATAAATTTCCAGACAAATGGAACATTCCAGCTCCTTCCTCAGATCAGCAGACGCCATCACTGAAAGCAGAAAAGAGAAAATATATTTAAATTCTATGATACTCATTAAAGCTGAGCTCCAGGATTTTAGCCACTTTGTAAAGTGTGTAAGATTACTAGGGGTCCAGTGGGGTGCATGCCACCTTGTGGACTTCTCTCTGTTTTTTATAACCAAGTCTGATCATTGATGGTGCAAATTTCTTTCCTGCAACACGTGAAATTCACACGATTTCACCATCAACACAGTCACACAGTCCCTCCTGTGGAGCCATTGTGTTCTCCTGGTGGGGAAGCCATCGCATGTAAAATCTGATCTATCGATCGACTTGAGTACATTCAGCCTGCCCATACATGGTTTCGAAGCGGGTCCGGTTCCTGCTGAACCATCTATGGTTGGCTTAACAGTTTTACTGATCCTCAAGAATACAGCTATCACTACACTCCCGGTGCTCTGACAGAAGAGATGTTGTCTTCTCATATACTGTAGCAGTCGCTGTGACAGACATGATTTGAGTGTTGTCAGTCAGAAAAGCAGAGTAAGTTCTTACCGGTAACTCTGTTTCCAGTAGTCTTCCAGGGCAGCCCTTGAGAGATGAAGCTCCTCCTCACACACAGGAAACACATTGCCACAAATTTTTTTAAAAGGCGGTCCCTCAGGTCCCTGGTCAGTCAGCCAAGAGAACCGATGCCCGGAATCTGAAAAAGACATAAAACAAAAGGCAACCTCACAAGGTCAAACGTTAGGGAGGGATCGTGCTGCCCTGGAAGACTACTGGAAACAGAGTTACCGGTAAGAACTAACTCTGCTTTTCCCCCAGTCGTCTTCCAGGTCAGCCCTTGAGAGGATAACCAAGTACTCACCAGATTAGGGTGAGACAACGGCTTGGAGGACTTTCCTACCAAAAGCCTGGTCCTGGCTGGATATCAGATCCAGTCTGTAATGCTGAACAAAGGTAGAGAATCTTGACCAAGTTGCTGCCCTGCAAATTTGCTCTGGAGTGGCTCCCGCCTTCTCTGCCCACGAAGCTGCTGAAGCCCTTGTTGAATGCGCCCTTAGATCTTTTGGCGGTGTTACTTCCATAACTTTGTAGCACTCCAGTATCGATGACTTGATCCATCTAGCTAGCGTTTTTTTTTTTACGCTTGTTTACCTTTTTGATTTCCAGCGTACAGGACGAAAAGAGCGTCTGATGCTCTGAACTCATTGGTGACTTCAAGGTACTGAAGAGGACATCTTCTAACATCTACAGTGGGGATCGAAAGTTTGGGCACCCCAGGTAAAAATGTGTATTAATGTGCATAACGAAGCCAAGGAAAGATGGAAAAATCTCCAAATGGCATCAAATTACAGATTAGACATTCTTATAATATGTCAAAAAAAGTTAGATTTTATTTCCATCATTTACACTTTCAAAATTACAGAAAACAAAAAAATGGCGTCTGCAAAAGTTTGGGCACCCTGCATAGTTAATATCTTGTACTGCCCCCTTTGGCAAGTATCACAGCTTAAAAAAAAGTAACACTTTTTGTAACCAAGAGTAAGCCAAGAGTCTTTCAATTCTTGTTTGAGGTATCTTTGCCCATTCTTCCTTCCAAAAGTCTTCCAGTTCTTTTGAGATTTCTGGGCTGTCTGTCACGCACTGCTCTTTTAAGGTCTATCCATAGATTTTCAATAATGTTGAGGTCAGGAGATTGTGAAGGCCATGGCAAAACCTTCAGTTTACGCCTCTTGATGTAATCCCCCGTGGATTTTGAGGTGTGTTTAGGATCATTATCCATTTGTAGAAGCCATCCTTACTTTAACTTCAGATGGCATCAAGTTACCATCCAAAATTTGCTGAAATTTTATTGAATCCATTTTTCCTTCTACTCGTGAAATGTTCCCTGTGCCACTGGCTGCAATACAACCCCAAAGCATGATTGATCCACCCCCATGCTTAACAGTTGGACAGAGGTTCTTTTCATTAAATTCTGTGCCCTTTCTTCTCCGAACGTACCTTTGCTCATTCCGGCCAGAAAGTTCTATTTTAACCTCATCGGTCCACAGAACTTGTTTCCAAAATGCCTCAGGCTTGTCTATATGTTCATTTGCAAGGTTCAAATGCTGATTTTTGTGGTGAGGACGTAGAAGAGGTTTTCTTCTGATGACTCTTCCATGAAGACCATATTTGTACAAGTATGTCTTTATAGTGGAATAGTGTACCACAACTCCAGTGTCTGCCAGATCTTTCTGGAGGGATCATGCAGTCAAACGTGGGTTTTGAATTGCTTTTCTCATAATCCTGCGAGCTGTTCTGTCTGATATTTTTCTTGGTCTTCCAGATCTTGCTTTAACTTCCACTGTTCCTGATGACTGCCATTTCTTAATTACATTCCGAACAGAGGATATTGACATCTGAAAACGCTTTGCTATCTTCATATAGCCTTCTCCAGCTTTGTAAGCATCAACTATTTTCAGTTTTAGTTTTCTAGACAACTGCTTAGAAGAACCCATGGTGCTGATTGTTGGGGCAAGGTCAGATGAATCTGGCCATTTAAAACCTTTGAGATTACATCACCTGGTCTTCCCAGACGATGATTGAGAACAATCCATGACACTGGCAGGTCTCAGCTTTGCAAAGGGGGCAGTGTATGCTATAAATTCTGCAGGGTGCCCAAACTTTTGCAGACGCCATTTTTTTGTTTTCTGTAATTTTGAAAGTGTAAATGATGGAAATAAAATCTAACTTTTTTTGACATATTATAAGAATGTCTAATCTGTAATTTGATGCCATTTGGAGATTTTTCCATCTTTCCTTGGCTTCGTTATGCACATTAACACACATTTTTACCTGGGGTGCCCAAACTTTCGATCCCCACTGTAGAAGGCTTAGTTCTTGCTCTTTGTTATTAGCTGGTGAACTACAAAATGAAGGTAGTATTATAACCTGGGGTTTATGAAAAGTTGACATCACTTTCGAAGTAAATCCCAGATCTGTTTGAAGGACGAGTATGTAATCGTGAAGCTTGAGAAAAGGTTCTCTGACAGATAGAGCCTGGAGTTCCCCTATCCTATGCACTGTAGTGATAGCCACAAGGAAGGCAATTTTTAGTGTCAGCAGGTGTAAAGATGTTTCTTGTAGAGGCTCAAAGGGGCTTTTGATGATCCCCCTCAGTACCACCGACAGATCTCATGTGGGACATTTTTGTGTCTTGGGTGGTCTGTACTTAGCCAACGCTCTGCAAAAGCGAAAGACCAACTGGTCTCCTTGTAGTGCCCTTTCTAGATACACCGACAGCGCTGCAACCTGGACGTTCAGCATACCGAGTGCTAGACCTTTATCAGCACCTTGCTGTAGGAAATGAAGAATAGTCGGTGTACGCATCTTTTGTCTGTTATATTTAGTGCTTCAGCTGTTACATTTTCTCCAGGTTTTTCTGTAGATGGCCTTGGTGTTCGGCTTTCTAGCGCTCAGAAGCGTCACCACCACTTTATCTGAGAGTCCTTTTGATCTCAAGATGTCTTCCTCAGTTACCAGGCCACCCATTTGAAGCTTTCTTGTTTTAGGCCTGTTAGGGCCTAGGACAAGAAAGGTTGTCCCTGCGAGGAAGTAGCAATGGCTAGTAGATATCAGGTTGTCCCTGCAAGGAAGTAGCCACGGCTCTTCTGCCGAGAGACTGAGGAGCTGATATGGTGCTATCAGTATCAACTTTGTTCCTGTAGGAATTTCTTCATTACTCGAGGAATCAGATATACCGACTGGGGGGAAAGCGTAGCACATCTTGAAATCCCATGGGTTTTGAAGTGCATCTATCCGCAGAGGCCGGTCTTGTGGGTTTAGCGAGTAGAAACGATTCACCTTGGTGTTTTTCTGTGATGCAAATAGATCTATATTTGGTATTTCCCAGCGGGCTGTAATTTCCCTGAACACCTCTGGGTGTAATGCCCATTCCTCTTGGGAGATCTCTTGGCGGCTGAGGAAGTCAGTCACTTGATTGTTTTCCCCCTTTAGGTGGACCACACCCAGCGACAGTAGATTTCCTTCTGCACATTGACAGAACTGGTTGGAGATGTGGCTTAAGGAGGGGTGCCTTGTGCACCCTTGCTTGTTCACATAAGCTACTGCAGTGGCGTTGTCCGACAGGATCAGGGTGTGATGATTTCTTAACTGGTCTTGGAAGTGTTCTATGGCTTTGGCTAGTGTCATAAGCTCCCTCCAATTCGAAGACGCCTGAACTTCTTCCAGTGACCATTTCCCCTGAGCAGGCTGACCTGCTAGGTGGGCTCTTCATCCCCAACTGCTTGCGTCCGTGGTCAACTTCTGTGAGGTTGGGAAAGACCATGCCAGACCTTGTGTGTATCCTCCACCACCAAAGCAATATCTTCACGGAGGTTGGGAGTCAAAGTGTTCTGTCTAGACCCTCTTGCTGTTTTTTTAGGAGAAAGATTTGTAAAGGCCTTAGATGATACTTGGCCCATTGCACTGCCGGTATCGTTGAGGTCATCAGTCCCAGAACTGACATCAGCTCCCTGATGGATATCGTGAGGTTCTTTTATACAAAACTTACTCTCCTTGCAAGGCCTTGAATTTTCTCCTCCGGTAGGGACGTTTTCTGCTCTATTGAGCAGATATCCCAGAAACCGGATGTTCTGAGTGGGACACAGGTTGGATTTTTCAATTTTTAAGATCCAGCCAAATGACTTCAGCCATAGTTGAGCTTCTGCCAGGTCTTTTACCAGCTGTACTTCTGATGGTGAAGCGAATAGTAGGTCATCTAGGTACAGTACTACGGTCGTCATCTTCAACCTCAGAGGGGCCAGGACTTTGGTAAAATATCCTCGGTGAAGAGGATAGCCCGAAAGGAAGAGCCCTGCTTTGGAAATGATACTCCTTTCCCTCTCCCTCCACCACCAACCTCAGGTATCTCTGGGACTCTTCTCGTATGGAAATGTGTAGATAAGCATCCCTGAGATCCATGGTCACCATGAAAGTTCCTGGTTGCAAAATATTCTTGAATGAGAATATGGATTCCATGCAGAATTTTTTTGTATTGTATCGCTCGGTTCAGGGGTTTTAGATTTAATATCAATTGAAACTTCCCGGAAGGTTTTTTGATCACAAAAACGTGAGAGTAAAAACCCTTTCATTTTTCTTCCTCTGGGACTGGAGTAAGGACCTTCTGGGTCTACCATCTCCCCCAGCAACTAACGGGAGAGCCCCTGCTATTTCAGGATCCCTGAGAAGTTAATAGAAATCACTCTGGAGGATGACAATTGAATTCCAGGGAGTTACCCCTTGCAACGATGTTTAAGATAAATTGGTTGGCTGTCGTCTTCTGCAATTGAGGTAGGAAGGTAGCCAGCCTTCCCCCTACTGGCTTGAATAGAAGAGCCAAGGAGGACGTTACTCTAATGTCGCGTACACACGACCGGACTTTCCGGCAGACTAGGTCCGACTGTCTTCCCGACAGACTTTTCAGCAGAGTTTGGACGGACTTCCGAACAAACGGACTTGCCCACACACGAACGGACTAAGTCAGTTCAAAAGTCAGTTCGTTTTAAATGTGATGACGTAAGACTGGACTAAAACAGGAAGTTCAATAGCCAGTAGCCAATAGCTTGCCTTGCGTCGTATTTGGTCCATTGGACCAACATACAGAACGGTTTTACCGATAGGAGTTGAGTCCGCCGGACAGATGTGAAACATGTTCTATTTCTAGGTCCAGATTTTTATAACGAAAAACGATCGGATTAACCCACACACGAACGGATTGTCTGACGGACTGAAAGTCCGGTCGTGTGTACGCGGCATTAGGCTTCCCCTTGTAACCCGTCCAGTGCTTTTTTGGGTAATCTTTCTTTTCTTCCGGACGTTCTCTTTACCCACGAAAAAAAAAAAAAACTCTTGTGGAGGTTTGCGCTCCTATATCGGGAAGGCTTTCTTCCTGTCCGCCGTTCTTTCTAGGGCTTCGTCCAAGCCTGTTCCGAATAGAAGATCTCCGGAAAATGGGAGGTTACATAGTTTCATCTTGGATGCAGGATCCCCTGACCAAGTCTTCATCCAGATAGCCCACCTGACTGCCACGGCTAGACCCCCTGATCTCGCTGCCAGTTTGATGGATTCTGCAGATGCATACGCTATGTAACCCACGGCTTTCAAGATAACCAGTTGGGTTTTCAAAATTTCTTCCCTAGGGGTACCATTTTTGATACGGTCCTGAAGTTGAGCGCAGGCTTCAGGCTGACGACACTTGTTTCCCAGGCTCTCTTTAGGATGTCACCCCTCTTGTCCATACAATCTTTTAGATGGCCCATGTCTTCAAAGGCCAATGAGGACTTTTTGGAGACTTTCGATACTGGCACATCCAATTTAGGGTTCTTATTCCACACCCCCTGTGGATAGTCAATGAAAGGGAACCGCTTATGACTAGTTACAGGGAAGGGCTTCTTTTCTGAGTCTGCCCATTCATTCCTCACGACAACCGACATCACCTGTTGGACCAGTGATACTTTGGACTTTTTCTTCCTTAGACCTTGGTACATCAGGTCATGTTGTGATGAAAGTTCTTTTTCTTCCTCTATTTTCAAAGTTTCATATATAGCCCCAAGAAAGTCCTCTACATCTTCTAGGGACAATTTATACTTGGGCCTTCGTTTTCCTTCTCTCCCCATCTTCCTGCTCTGAATCTGAGCTGTCGGTGGCTATTTTGCTAACCGCACTGCTACCCGCTCGTTCCCTTGCTTGCTCCTGCGACTCTGAGGTGACTGATCTTGGCGAGGCTATGGGAGAGGAACATTTTTTAAGATCTTTAAAAGGTAGTAGCTATGTCATCCCACGCGGAGCCAAAGATTTTTGTGTACCGTATATACTCGAGTATAAGTCGAATTTTTCAGCACATTTTTTTGTGCTGAAAGTGCCCCCCTCGACTTATACTCGAGTCAAGCACTTTTCTGCAGGAAAAAATTTCATTTTCTGAACCGACTTTGGGGCCCTAAATCTCAGGGCCACTTGGTGCTAGGAACCCAAAATTTGGTGTGCAAACCCAGTGGAACTGGTACCACAACATATCCAAAGATGGAGTTCCTAGCACTAAGTGGCCCCGAGATACGAGGCCCCGAATTCGGTTCGGAAAATGTCATTCTCTGCTATAGAAAAGTGCTTGACATTTTCTGAACCGACTTTGGGGCCCCTTATCTCAGAGCCACTTAGTGTTAGGAACCCCAAATTTGGTATGCAAACCCAGTGGCACTGGTACCATAACATATCCAAAGATGGAGTTCCTAGCACTAAGTGGCCCCGAGATACGGGGCCCCAAATCCGGTTCGGAAAATGTCATTCTCTGCTATAGAAAAGTGCTTGACATTTTCTGAACTGATATTTGGGGCCCTGTATCTCGGGGCCACTTGGTGCTAGAAACCCTAGCTTTGGATATTTTATGGTGCTAGTTCCACTGGGTTTGCACACCAAATTTGGGGTTCTTAGCACTAAGTGGCCCTAAGATACGGGGCCCCAAATTCGGTCAACTGTGTCCATCTGCAGCAATGTCATTTTGGGACCCTTTGGGTTCAGAGACCCCAAATTTTGGCTGCAGCTAGGGGGCATCTAGGAACCCTTAACTACCGAGTTTGAAGTTCAGGGGACCTATGGCTGCAAATGGGCACAGTGAGGCTGCAAATGGGCATTGTTGACCCTCTTTTCCACTTGCAGTAGCTGTGCATTTCTCACCCTCGTCTTATACTCGGGTCAATAAGTTTTTCCCATTTTTTTGTGGTAAATTAGGGCTTCGACTTATACTCGGAACGACTTATACTCGAGTATATACGGTAGATTGCATCTGACTGTTTTTTAACCAGTCTGTCTATGCAAGCTTGACACAGCAGTTTTGTGTATTCCAAGGGCATCTTGGTAGCACATTTTGCACACCGCTTCCTGGGAGTGGGCTTTGGCTGTTTAGGAGGCTTGGCCTGCCAAGACATAAAACACAGGGGTCCATGGCAGTAAGAAAGGGTACACTTAACCAGGCACAACCAGTGACAGTTCCCCAGCCTCCTAGAGACCACCACCACTAGCTAGCTGTTCCTAAAATTGGACAACAAAAGGTCACCCACTGGTGCCTACCTGTGTCCCGCTGGTGCCTGTGTCACTGAGAGCCCAAACAGATGATAGCATCGTCCGCTTGCTTCCTGGACCTTCCTGTGGCATCCATGCTGTCCCCTGCAGCCACATCCACAATAATGGCACCAGCCTGCCACTCAAGCTTCCCCCGGCATGCCGATGACATCACCCCGACCCAGAAATGACGCGCCGCATCTTTGGGATCAAGTGGCCTCTGGCTAAAGGTACTCACCCCCCTCCACTGGAGCCACCAAGGAGATTGTGTATCAGCACCTCTCTCCATGCCTGGGCTCAGAAGAAGCCTGATCCCGGGTCACCTCCTGCACTAAGGAGGATTGCTCGCGGCCTCACGTCCATCCTCCTCCACCCAGCAATCCTGGTAAAGGTGCACTCACCCCCGCAGCCCAAAGGCTCACAAAGTGTTCTCCCTGCTGCAGCCATGAGACGCATGTCCCAGCCCAGCTCTTGGGAGATGGCGCCTCTGGCGGTCCCTTAGGCAACATGTCTCCTCCGGAGGAAACACTAAGACTGACCAGGAACCTGAGGGACCGCCTTTTAAAGAAATTAGTGGCAATGTGTTTCCTATGCGTGAGGAGGAGCTCCATTTCTCAAGGGCTGACCTGGACCTTCCTGTGGCATCCATGCTGTTCCCTGCAGCCGCGTCCACAATAATGGCACCAGCTGACCATTTAAGCTTCCCGCGCCTTAAAGGGTTAAAGGGGTTGGACCATTTGCCCAGCACGCCGATTACATCCCCCCGACCCGGAAATGATGCACCGCGTCTTCGGGTTGAGCGGCCTCCAGCTGTGGAAACTCACCCCCCACCGGAGCCACCAAGGGGATGGTGTTTTAGCACCTCTCTCCACGCCTGGGCTAGGGAAGAAGCCTGAATCCGGATGACCTACTGCACTCAGCCTAAAGAGGATTGCCAGTGGACGCACATCCATCCTCCTTCACCCAGCAATCTTGGTAAGGGTGCAATCACCCCCGCAGCCCAAAGGCTCACAAAGTGTTCTCCCTGCTGCAGCCATGAGACGCATGTCCCAGCCCAGCCCTTGGGAGATGGCGGTCCCTCAGGCAACATGTCTTCTCCGGACGGAGGAAACACTAAGACTGACCAAGGACTTGAGGAACCGCCTTTTAAAGAGATTAGTGGCAATGTGTTTCCTGTGTGTGAGGAAGAGCTCCATTTCTCAATGGCTGACCTGGAAGATGACTGGAGGAAAACTTCCCTTCCTGTCCTGACAGTATTGTCGTACGGGGATTAGAACCCACTAAGCACCCCTCCTAATTTCCATTATCTGTTATGGCAGTGAGGGGAGTCATTTCCACACTGTACGTACTAACACAATAGTAGACTATAGTAGACAATGGCGGGGGGGATGAGGTTTGAGACAAGCATGGGCTTAAAGCGAACCCAATTTACCTACAAACTGAGGTGGCCATTTGCCAGTTGCCACAGGAACCAATGATTGATAATCATTTCCCACTAGTCAAGATCATAGGGCTTGATTCCACCCTCAGTGTGACCTGAGCTCTAGCCATTTTTCAGCTGGGATTTATGGCAAACTAATTCAATTGTTCACTGCCATAGCTACAAATTACCAATCATGCAAATACTGGGTTTTGAACTTTCATCAGATGGTTTATAATAGCCAATAATGGGAGTTTTCAAATGTGCAGTCCCCCCTCTCTCTAAAAGTCAGGTTCCCAAATGTCTGTTGCCAATATGAGTACTGCAGGCAGAGCATTTTAAAAAAAAATGATATGCTGCTATACAAAGAGCTATTTACAATACAGTGCTATATACAGAGCTGTACTGGCTATGTTACAGTGAACTGCACTGTGTTGTGCCACATAGTGTGCAGACCTGCCCCCATATTCACTCTACTGTATTACATTACTGTGAATTGCATTTTTGTAGGTTGCATATTATTGTGTACTACCCTTTGTGTTCTTTTAGCTTCTGCTCCCCCTCTCCTTGCATGTTTGTTTTTTCAATGTTTTTTTTATAGGTAAAGCACAAGCTTTATTTTTGTTTTTTAATGTCTTTGAAGCCACCCCTGTGTGAACCGGCACTAAGTTGTCCAATTCTGAAGACGCCCCGTACAGCGTGGCTTTCAAAACGACTTCTGTATAGGAGGTCAATGCAAGCCGATCTAAAGTCGCCCCAAAGAGCGACTTGAGTCGCTCCTATTAGAACGGTTCCATTGCAATGCATGGAGCTTGACTTGTCAGGTGACTAAGTTGCCTGACAGCTCTCCTCTGTGTGAAGCGGCACTTAGGGTTGGCGTTTGAGGATGCTAAGGAATCAATTTTGAGGAAGAGAGCGCCAAGCAATCACCGGACTGAGTTTCTGTCCACAAGAGAATCTGGTTTGCTTCCTGAAAGGCAGCCAGGCGCCTCTTGCCCTCTTGATGGTGGATATATGGCTTTGTAGTGGTATTGTCTGATTGCAGCTAAATTCAGTGTGCTTTTAGAAGGTGGTCCAGTACTGGAGGGACAGCCTTGACAGCTCTGAGCTCCAAGAAGTTGATGAGGAGTTTGGCCTCCTCCATTGATCATGTTCCCTGGACTGTAAAAGGCCTGACAGACATACGTCTGTTGTAAGAACTATACAATTATAGGGAAGGAAAGATTTTCCCTCTGTTAGAGTTGAAGCGGTGATCTACCAAGACGAGGACTTTCTTGTTTGGTAGAATAGGAGCATGAGAAGATCCAGTAAAAAAAAAGATGCTTTTCCAATGTTGACAGAATACTTTGTTGGAGAGTTCTCGAATGGAATTGGGCAAAAGGTATTGCCCAAAAAGGAGGCCACCACTGGACCCTGAATTCAAATGACAAGTCTCATGGTTAGATTTACTTTGAATCTCAATTAAAGCGGAGGTCACCACTGCGAAAATTAAAAGCCAGCAGCTACACATACGGCAGCTGCTGACCTTTAGGAATAGGACACTTACCTGTTCTGGAGTCCAGCAATGTCGGCACATGCAGCTGATGTTTCCATCAGCTGTTGGGTGCTGCCACCGCCATAGCCAGTAAGGGAAACCAGTAGTGAAGCATTACAGCTTCACGTCGGGTCCCTACTGCTCATGCGTGAGGCACCGCTGCGTTCTCCTACTGGCCCGTGGCGGGGGAAGAAGGAGGGAGCCGAGCGGTGATGTCAACGGCTGTGGCCGAGACTCCCAGAAGTGGGGACAGGAAACCTGTCAATGACAAGGTATCCACTCACCCCCCTCCCCGAAAGGTGCCAAATGTGGCACCGGGGGGGGGGGGGGGGGGGGGGGGAGACAAATGAGCTTAAGTTCCACTTTTGGGTGGAAATCCGCTTTAACGAGTGTGAGATTCTTAGAGAAGGAACTTTCTTTTCTGGAAGAAGGACCTTTGTCTTGGATGTATCCAGGATCAGACCAAATTATTCTAGGCACAGGGAAGGCTGGAAACCATTTTTTAGGTTGATCGCCGAGTTGTCTTTTTGACGTTTGTGAAGAGACGTAAGAGGGAGATGGGTCCATCAGGAGAAAGTCCTCAAGATAGCCTGTCACCTGGATGCCCTGAGTTCTAAGAAGGGCAAGCAAGGATGCTAAGATCTTTGTGAACACTCGGGGAACAGAGGGCAGGCCGGGAGGCAATACAACATAACAGGAAGTGGTCCTCTGCTAAGCATAGAAATCACCGATGAGGGGGATAAATGGGAACATGCAGATAGGCATATTGGATATATCCACTGATGCCATGTGTTCTCGTTGTCTCTGAGAGGCAATCACTGACCTTGCAAACTCTATAACAAGATTTTGGAATGTGTAAGAATTTGTTGAGGGACTTTAAGTCCAGGATAGGACAAATGCCCGTCATTGGGGTTTTTGGCACCGTGAACAGGTTAGAGTAGAATCTCTTGAACCTGTCCTGAGGTGGTACAATGACTCCCTGGGAAAAGAGGTGGTTCAGTGCCCTTTGCAAGTGTGACTGCCTATGGACAACTTTTGGTTGATTTGAAAGAAGAAAGCAGTGAGGTGGGAGAGTCTTGAAGTCTATCTTGTACTCTTTTGAAACCACTGACTGATCCTACAGGTCGAGGGATGTCTGTGACCCAGGGAGTGAGGGTGCTTCTTTAATGATTCAGCATCCTCTAGGACCCGCATATTGGGATCCAAATTGATTGGAAAAAGTGAGGAGGAGACTAGGGGCTTCTGTGACATGGGAGGCAGATAATTTTGCTTTCTCCAGTCATCTTCCAGGACGGCACACCTGAGGGATGACTCCCACCTGACAGGAAACAATCCACAGGGGTTAAAAACCCCCGCCCTTCCCCCTGCTGCTCAGTTCATGATTGTGTTTCCCCAGGGGTGCAGAGAAAAGTTTATTTTATATGACTGACCTGAGGTTGAAAGTCTCTCCCTGGCAGCTGGACTGTAAAACTGGGGAGGGTGGCACAATATGGGTAGGGGGGCATGCTCCCCCTCCAGTGGGTGCCAACCACCAGGGACGTTGTCAACAGTGGTGTGTTGGAGACTCTCTCTCCCCCCCCCCCCGGTTTCTGGAGCTTCCTAGGCACGAGGAAAGTAAACCCGACTCTCTAATGACTCTAAGGACCATTGGTTCCTGCTCTCTCCTCCAGCCAGGCAGTGGTGTGCTGGGGACATCTCTCCCCCCATTTCTGGAGTTTCCAGGCACAGGGAAAGTGTGCCCGACTCTCTAAGGACCATTGGTTCCTGCTCTCTCCTCCAGCCAGGCCGGCTGTCGGGCAATGCGCGCAAAATACCAGAAACATTTTTTTTTTTTCTAAAGACCGCGCGCCATTGCACCCAGAGGGCGGTGGTTTGTCCAAGCAGGAAGAGAACTGCATCAAAGGGGGCCAGACCAGGAAGCCCTTCTGTGAGGAGACCACGGGGTGAGGAGACCACGGGGTGGGGAGACCACGGGGTGGGGAGACCACGGGGTGAGGAGACCACGGGGTGAGGAGACCACGGGGTGAGGAGACCACGGGGTGAGGAGACCACGGGGTGAGGAGACCACGGGGTGAGGAGACTAAGCTGGCAGGGGACAGGGACAGGGAAAGTGGGAGAATCCCAACCCTCACACCTGCAGGTGGTACAGGGGTCCAGGTAGGACCATCTAACTGGGACTGTGTTTTTTTTTTTTTTTTTTTTAATGTTTATCCCCAGAACCAAGAGGAGCGTCAGACTGCCCAAGTCCAAACCACCTTCTTCTCTAAACCGTGTGATTACTGTAATGATAAAATACAGCAGGATCACACCAAGACCTTTATGTTATAGACACATCATTAGAGTGTAAGCTCCTCTGTACAGAGACTGATGTGACTGTGGGGGAGGGGACATTAGAGTGTAAGCTCCTCTGTATAGAGACTGATGTGACTGTGGGGGGAGGGGACATTAGAGTGTAAGCTCCTCTGTACAGAGACTGATGTGACTGTGGGGGAGGGGACATTAGAGTGTAAGCTCCTCTGTACAGAGACTGATGTGACTGTGGGGGAGGGGACATTAGAGTGTAAGCTCCTCTGTACAGAGACTGATGTGACTGTGGGGGGAGGGGACATTAGAGTGTAAGCTCCTCTGTACAGAGACTGATGTGACTGTGTGGGGGAGGGGACATTAGAGTGTAAGCTCCTCTGTACAGAGACTGATGTGACTGTGGGGGGGGGGGAGGGGGACATTAGAGTGTAAGCTCCTCTGTACAGAGACTGATGTGACTGTGGGGGGGGGGAGGGGACATTAGAGTGTAAGCTCCTCTGTATAGAGACTGATGTGGGGGGAGGGGACATTAGAGTGTAAGCTCCTCTGTACAGAGACTGATGTGACTGTGGGGGGGAGGGGACATTAGAGTGTAAGCTCCTCTGTACAGAGACTGATGTGACTGTGGGGGAGGGGACATTAGAGTGTAAGCTCCTCTGTACAGAGACTGATGTGGGGGGGGAGGGGACATTAGAGTGTAAGCTCCTCTGTACAGAGACTGATGTGACTGTGGGGGAGGGGACATTAGAGTGTAAGCTCCTCTGTACAGAGACTGATGTGACTGTGGGGGGGAGGGGACATTAGAGTGTAAGCTCCTCTGTATAGAGACTGATGTGACTGTGGGGGGGGGAGGGGACATTAGAGTGTAAGCTCCTCTGTACAGACTGATGTGACTGTGGGGGGAGGGGACATTAGAGTGTAAGCTCCTCTGTACAGAGACTGATGTGACTGTGGGGGAGGGGACATTAGAGTGTAAGCTCCTCTGTACAGAGACTGATGTGACTGTGGGGGGAGGGGACATTAGAGTGTAAGCTCCTCTGTACAGAGACTGATGACTGTGGGGGGAGGGGACATTAGAGTGTAAGCTCCTCTGTATAGAGACTGATGTGACTGTGGGGGGAGGGGACATTAGAGTGTAAGCTCCTCTGTACAGACTGATGTGACTGTGGGGGGGGGGGGGGGGGGACATTAGAGTGTAAGCTCCTCTGTACAGAGACTGATGTGATGTGGGGGAGGGGACATTAGAGTGTAAGCTCCTCTGTACAGACTGATGTGGGGGGAGGGGACATTAGAGTGTAAGCTCCTCTGTACAGACTGATGTGACTGTGGGGGGGGAGGGGACATTAGAGTGTAAGCTCCTCTGTACAGACTGATGTGACTGTGGGGGAGGGGACATTAGAGTGTAAGCTCCTCTGTACAGAGACTGATGTGACTGTGGGGGGAGGGGACATTAGAGTGTAAGCTCCTCTGTACAGAGACTGATGTGACTGTGGGGGAGGGGACATTAGAGTGTAAGCTCCTCTGTACAGAGACTGATGTGACTGTGGGGGGAGGGGACATTAGAGTGTAAGCTCCTCTGTACAGAGACTGATGTGACTGTGAGGGGGGGAGGGGACATTAGAGTGTAAGCTCCTCTGTACAGAGACTGATGTGACTGTGGGGGGGGGGGGGGGGGACATTAGAGTGTAAGCTCCTCTGTACAGAGACTGATGTGACTGTGGGGGAGGGGGACATTAGAGTGTAAGCTCCTCTGTACAGAGACTGATGTGGACTGTGGGGGGGGGAGGGGACATTAGAGTGTAAGCTCCTCTGTACAGACTGATGTGACTGTGGGGGAGGGGACATTAGAGTGTAAGCTCCTCTGTACAGACTGATGTGACTGTGGGGGAGGGGACATTAGAGTGTAAGCTCCTCTGTACAGAGACTGATGTGACTGTGGGGGGAGGGGACATTAGAGTGTAAGCTCCTCTGTACAGAGACTGATGTGACTGTGGGGGGGGAGGGGACATTAGAGTGTAAGCTCCTCTGTACAGACTGATGTGACTGTGGGGGAGGGGACATTAGAGTGTAAGCTCCTCTGTACAGAGACTGATGTGACTGTGGGGGAGGGGACATTAGAGTGTAAGCTCCTCTGTATAGAGACTGATGTGACTGTGGGGGGAGGGGACATTAGAGTGTAAGCTCCTCTGTACAGAGACTGATGTGACTGTGGGGGGGAGGGGACATTAGAGTGTAAGCTCCTCTGTATAGAGACTGATGTGACTGTGGGGGGGGGAGGGGACATTAGAGTGTAAGCTCCTCTGTACAGACTGATGTGACTGTGGGGGGAGGGGACATTAGAGTGTAAGCTCCTCTGTACAGAGACTGATGTGACTGTGGGGGAGGGGACATTAGAGTGTAAGCTCCTCTGTACAGAGACTGATGTGACTGTGGGGGAGGGGACATTAGAGTGTAAGCTCCTCTGTACAGAGACTGATGTGACTGTGGGGGAGGAGACATTAGAGTGTAAGCTCCTCTGTACAGAGACTGATGTGACTGTGGGGGAGGAGACATTAGAGTGTAAGGCTCCTCTGTACAGAGACTGATGTGACTGTGGGGGGGAGGGGACATTAGAGTGTAAGCTCCTCTGTACAGAGACTGATGTGACTGTGGGGGGAGGAGACATTAGAGTGTAAGCTCCTCTGTACAGAGACTGATGTGACTGTGGGGGGAGGGGACATTAGAGTGTAAGCTCCTCTGTACAGAGACTGATGTGACTGTGGGGGAGGGGACATTAGAGTGTAAGCTCCTCTGTACAGAGACTGATGTGACTGTGGGGGAGGGGACATTAGAGTGTAAGCTCCTCTGTACAGAGACTGATGACTGTGGGGGGAGGGGACATTAGAGTGTAAGCTCCTCTGTATAGAGACTGATGTGACTGTGGGGGGGAGGGGACATTAGAGTGTAAGCTCCTCTGTACAGAGACTGATGTGACTGTGGGGGAGGGGACATTAGAGTGTAAGCTCCTCTGTATAGAGACTGATGTGACTGTGGGGGGAGGGGACATTAGAGTGTAAGCTCCTCTGTACAGACTGATGTGACTGTGGGGGGGGGGGGAGGGGACATTAGAGTGTAAGCTCCTCTGTACAGAGACTGATGTGACTGTGGGGGGAGGGGACATTAGAGTGTAAGCTCCTCTGTACAGAGACTGATGTGACTGTGGGGGAGGGGACATTAGAGTGTAAGCTCCTCTGTACAGAGACTGATGTGATGTGGGGGAGGGGACATTAGAGTGTAAGCTCCTCTGTACAGACTGATGTGGGGGGAGGGGACATTAGAGTGTAAGCTCCTCTGTACAGAGACTGATGTGACTGTGGGGGGGGAGGGGACATTAGAGTGTAAGCTCCTCTGTACAGACTGATGTGACTGTGGGGGGGGAGGGGACATTAGAGTGTAAGCTCCTCTGTACAGACTGATGTGACTGTGGGGGAGGGGACATTAGAGTGTAAGCTCCTCTGTACAGAGACTGATGTGACTGTGGGGGGGAGGGGACATTAGAGTGTAAGCTCCTCTGTACAGAGACTGATGTGACTGTGGGGGGAGGGGGACATTAGAGTGTAAGCTCCTCTGTACAGAGACTGATGTGACTGTGAGGGGGGAGGGGACATTAGAGTGTAAGCTCCTCTGTACAGAGACTGATGTGACTGTGGGGGGGAGGGGACATTAGAGTGTAAGCTCCTCTGTACAGAGACTGATGTGACTGTGGGGGAGGGGACATTAGAGTGTAAGCTCCTCTGTACAGGACTGATGTGACTGTGGGGGAGGGGACATTAGAGTGTAAGCTCCTCTGTACAGAGACTGATGTGACTGTGAGGGGGGGGGGGACATTAGAGTGTAAGCTCCTCTGTACAGAGACTGATGTGACTGTGGGGGAGGGGACATTAGAGTGTAAGCTCCTCTGTACAGAGACTGATGTGACTGTGAGGGGGGGAGGGGACATTAGAGTGTAAGTTCCTCTGGTACAGAGACTGATGTGACTGTGGGGGAGGGGACATTAGAGTGTAAGCTCCTCTGTACAGAGACTGATGTGACTGTGGGGGAGGGGACATTAGAGTGTAAGCTCCTCTGTACAGACTGATGTGACTGTGGGGGAGGGGACATTAGAGTGTAAGCTCCTCTGTACAGAGACTGATGTGACTGTGGGGGAGGGGACATTAGAGTGTAAGCTCCTCTGTACAGAGACTGATGTGACTGTGAGGGGGGGAGGGGACATTAGAGTGTAAGCTCCTCTGTACAGAGACTGATGTGACTGTGGGGGGGGAGGGGACATTAGAGTGTAAGCTCCTCTGTACAGAGACTGATGTGACTGTGGGGGGAGGGGACATTAGAGTGTAAGCTCCTCTGTATAGAGACTGATGTGACTGTGGGGGGAGGGGACATTAGAGTGTAAGCTCCTCTGTACAGAGACTGATGTGACTGTGGGGGAGGGGACCATTAGAGTGTAAGCTCCTCTGTACAGAGACTGATGTGACTGTGAGGGGGGGGAGGGGACATTAGAGTGTAAGCTCCTCTGTACAGAGACTGATGTGACTGTGGGGGAGGGGACATTAGAGTGTAAGCTCCTCTGTACAGAGACTGATGTGACTGTGGGGGAGGGTCATTAGAGTGTAAGCTCCTCTGTACAGAGTCTGATGTGATTGTGGGGGGAGGGGACATTAGAGTGTAAGCTCCTCTGTACAGAGACTGATGTGACTGTGGGGGAGGGGACATTAGAGTGTAAGCTCCTCTGTACAGAGACTGATGACTGTGGGGGGAGGGGACATTAGAGTGTAAGCTCCTCTGTATAGAGACTGATGTGACTGTGGGGGGAGGGGACATTAGAGTGTAAGCTCCTCTGTACAGACTGATGTGACTGTGGGGAGGGGGAGGGGACATTAGAGTGTAAGCTCCTCTGTACAGAGACTGATGTGACTGTGGGGGGAGGGGACATTAGAGTGTAAGCTCCTCTGTACAGAGACTGATGTGACTGTGGGGGGAGGGGACATTAGAGTGTAAGCTCCTCTGTACAGAGACTGATGTGATGTGGGGGGAGGGGACATTAGAGTGTAAGCTCCTCTGTACAGAGACTGATGTGATGTGGGGGGAGGGGACATTAGAGTGTAAGCTCCTCTGTACAGAGACTGATGTGACTGTGGGGGGAGGGGACATTAGAGTGTAAGCTCCTCTGTACAGAGACTGATGTGACTGTGGGGGGAGGGGACATTAGAGTGTAAGCTCCTCTGTACAGAGACTGATGTGACTGTGGGGGGAGGGGACATTAGAGTGTAAGCTCCTCTGTACAGAGACTGATGTGACTGTGGGGGGGAGGGGACATTAGAGTGTAAGCTCCTCTGTACAGAGACTGATGTGACTGTGGGGGGGGGGGACATTAGAGTGTAAGCTCCTCTGTACAGAGACTGATGTGACTGTGGGGGAGGGGACATTAGAGTGTAAGCTCCTCTGTACAGACTGATGTGACTGTGGGGGGAGGGGACATTAGAGTGTAAGCTCCTCTGTACAGAGGACTGATGTGACTGTGGGGGGAGGGGACATTAGAGTGTAAGCTCCTCTGTACAGAGACTGATGTGACTGTGGGGGGAGGGGGACATTAGAGTGTAAGCTCCTCTGTACAGAGACTGATGTGACTGTGGGGGAGGGGACATTAGAGTGTAAGCCTCCTCTGTACAGAGACTGATGTGACTGTGGGGGGAGGGGACATTAGAGTGTAAGCTCCTCTGTACAGAGACTGATGTGACTGTGGGGGAGGGGACATTAGAGTGTAAGCTCCTCTGTACAGAGACTGATGTGACTGTGGGGGGAGGGGACATTAGAGTGTAAGCTCCTCTGTACAGAGACTGATGTGACTGTGGGGGAGGGGACATTAGAGTGTAAGCTCCTCTGTACAGACTGATGTGACTGTGGGGGGGAGGGGACATTAGAGTGTAAGCTCCTCTGTACAGAGACTGATGTGACTGTGGGGGAGGGGACATTAGAGTGTAAGCTCCTCTGTACAGAGACTGATGTGACTGTGGGGGGAGGGGACATTAGAGTGTAAGCTCCTCTGTACAGAGACTGATGTGACTGTGGGGGGGAGGGACATTAGAGTGTAAGCTCCTCTGTACAGAGACTGATGTGACTGTGGGGGAGGGGACATTAGAGTGTAAGCTCCTCTGTACAGAGACTGATGTGACTGTGGGGGGAGGGGACATTAGAGTGTAAGCTCCTCTGTACAGACTGATGTGGACTGTGGGGGGGGGACATTAGAGTGTAAGCTCCTCTGTACAGAGACTGATGTGACTGTGGGGGGAGGGACATTAGAGTGTAAGCTCCTCTGTACAGAGACTGATGTGATGTGGGGGGGAGGGGACATTAGAGTGTAAGCTCCTCTGTACAGAGACTGATGTGACTGTGGGGGAGGGGACATTAGAGTGTAAGCTCCTCTGTACAGAGACTGATGTGACTGTGGGGGAGGAGACATTAGAGTGTAAGCTCCTCTGTACAGAGACTGATGTGACTGTGGGGGAGGGGACATTAGAGTGTAAGCTCCTCTGTACAGAGACTGATGTGACTGTGGGGGGGAGGGGACATTAGAGTGTAAGCTCCTCTGTACAGAGACTGATGTGATGTGGGGGGGAGGGGACATTAGAGTGTAAGCTCCTCTGTACAGAGGACTGATGTGACTGTGGGGGAGGGGACATTAGAGTGTAAGCTCCTCTGTACAGACTGATGTGACTGTGGGGGGGGGGCATTAGAGTGTAAGCTCCTCTGTACAGAGACTGATGTGACTGTGGGGGAGGGGACATAGAGTGTAAGCTCCTCTGTACAGAGACTGATGTGATGTGGGGGGGAGGGGACATTAGAGTGTAAGCTCCTCTGTACAGAGACTGATGTGGGGGGAGGGGACATTAGAGTGTAAGCTCCTCTGTACAGAGACTGATGTGGGGGGAGGGGGACATTAGAGTGTAAGCTCCTCTGTACAGACTGATGTGACTGTGGGGGGAGGGGACATTAGAGTGTAAGCTCCTCTGTACAGAGACTGATGTGACTGTGGGGGGAGGGGACATTAGAGTGTAAGCTCCTCTGTACAGAGACTGATGTGACTGTGGGGGGGAGGGGACATTAGAGTGTAAGCTCCTCTGTACAGAGACTGATGTGACTGTGGGGGGGAGGGGGCATTAGAGTGTAAGCTCCTCTAGTACAGAGACTGATGTGACTGTGGGGGAGGGGACATTAGAGTGTAAGCTCCTCTGTACAGACTGATGTGACTGTGAGGGGGGGAGGGGACATTAGAGTGTAAGCTCCTCTGTACAGAGACTGATGTGACTGTGGGGGGGAGGGGACATTAGAGTGTAAGCTCACTCTGTACAGAGACTGATGTGACTGTGGGGGGAGGGGACATTAGAGTGTAAGCTCCTCTGTATAGAGACTGATGTGACTGTGGGGGGAGGGGACATTAGAGTGTAAGCTCCTCTGTACAGAGACTGATGTGACTGTGAGGGGGGGGGAGGGGACATTAGAGTGTAAGCTCCTCTGTACAGAGACTGATGTGACTGTGGGGGAGGGGACATTAGAGTGTAAGCTCCTCTGTACAGAGACTGATGTGACTGTGAGGGGGGGGAGGGGACATTAGAGTGTAAGCTCCTCTGTACAGAGACTGATGTGACTGTGGGGGAGGGGTCATTAGAGTGTAAGCTCCTCTGTACAGAGACTGATGTGACTGTGGGGGGGAGGGGACATTAGAGTGTAAGCTCCTCTGTACAGAGACTGATGTGGACTGTGGGGGGAGGGGACATTAGAGTGTAAGCTCCTCTGTACAGAGTCTGATGTGATTGTGGGGGGGAGGGGACATTAGAGTGTAAGCTCCTCTGTACAGAGACTGATGTGACTGTGGGGGGAGGGGACATTAGAGTGTAAGCTCCTCTGTACAGACTGATGTGACTGTGGGGGGAGGGGACATTAGAGTGTAAGCTCCTCTGTACAGAGACTGATGTGACTGTGGGGGGAGGGGACATTAGAGTGTAAGCTCCTCTGTACAGAGTCTGATGTGACTGTGGGGGGAGGGGACATTAGAGTGTAAGCTCCTCTGTACAGAGACTGATGTGACTGTGGGGGGAGGGGACATTAGAGTGTAAGCTCCTCTGTACAGAGACTGATGACTGTGGGGGGAGGGGACATTAGAGTGTAAGCTCCTCTGTACAGAGACTGATGTGACTGTGGGGGGAGGGGACATTAGAGTGTAAGCTCCTCTGTACAGACTGATGTGACTGTGGGGGGGAGGGGACATTAGAGTGTAAGCTCCTCTGTACAGAGACTGATGTGACTGTGGGGGGAGGGGACATTAGAGTGTAAGCTCCTCTGTACAGAGACTGATGTGACTGTGGGGGGAGGGGACATTAGAGTGTAAGCTCCTCTGTACAGAGACTGATGTGACTGTGGGGGGGAGGGACATTAGAGTGTAAGCTCCTCTGTACAGAGACTGATGTGACTGTGGGGGGGAGGGGCATTAGAGTGTAAGCTCCTCTGTACAGAGACTGATGTGACTGTGGGGGGAGGGGACATTAGAGTGTAAGCTCCTCTGTACAGAGACTGATGTGACTGTGGGGGGGAGGGGACATTAGAGTGTAAGCTCCTCTGTACAGAGACTGATGTGACTGTGGGGGAGGGGACATTAGAGTGTAAGCTCCTCTGTACAGAGACTGATGTGACTGTGGGGGGAGGGGACATTAGAGTGTAAGCTCCTCTGTACAGAGACTGATGTGACTGTGGGGGAGGGGACATTAGAGTGTAAGCTCTCTGTACAGAGACTGATGTGACTGTGGGGGGGAGGGGACATTAGAGTGTAAGCTCCTCTGTACAGAGACTGATGTGACTGTGGGGGGAGGGGACATTAGAGTGTAAGCTCCTCTGTACAGAGACTGATGTGACTGTGGGGGGAGGGGACATTAGAGTGTAAGCTCCTCTGTACAGAGACTGATGTGACTGTGGGGGAGGGGACATTAGAGTGTAAGCTCCTCTGTACAGAGACTGATGTGACTGTGGGGGAGGGGGACATTAGAGTGTAAGCTCCTCTGTACAGGACTGATGTGACTGTGGGGGGAGGGGACATTAGAGTGTAAGCTCCTCTGTACAGAGTCTGATGTGACTGTGGGGGAGGGGACATTAGAGTGTAAGCTCCTCTGTACAGAGACTGATGTGACTGTGGGGGAGGGGACATTAGAGTGTAAGCTCCTCTGTACAGACTGATGTGACTGTGGGGGAGGGGACATTAGAGTGTAAGCTCCTCTGTACAGAGACTGATGTGACTGTGGGGGGGAGGGGACATTAGAGTGTAAGCTCCTCTGTACAGAGACTGATGTGACTGTGGGGGAGGGGACATTAGAGTGTAAGCTCCTCTGTACAGAGACTGATGTGACTGTGGGGGAGGGGACATTAGAGTGTAAGCTCCTCTGTACAGAGACTGATGTGACTGTGGGGGGAGGGGATCGATTAGAGTGTAAGCTCCTCTGTACAGAGACTGATGTGACTGTGGGGGGAGGGGACATTAGAGTGTAAGCTCCTCTGTACAGACTGATGTGACTGTGGGGGGGAGGGGACATTAGAGTGTAAGCTCCTCTGTACAGACTGATGTGACTGTGGGGGGGGGGACATTAGAGTGTAAGCTCCTCTGTACAGAGACTGATGTGACTGTGGGGGAGGGGACATTAGAGTGTAAGCTCCTCTGTACAGAGACTGATGTGATGTGGGGGGAGGGGACATTAGAGTGTAAGCTCCTCTGTACAGAGACTGATGTGACTGTGGGGGGAGGGGACATTAGAGTCGTAAGCTCCTCTGTACAGAGACTGATGTGACTGTGGGGGAGGGACATTAGAGTGTAAGCTC